>NW_006408637.1:5157333-5182655 GCF_000296735.1 Chrysochloris asiatica
ACCTTGTTGCACACCTTTCTTAATTTTAAATCATTCAGTGTTCTCATGTTCTGTTCAAACAACTGCCTCTTGGTCCAGGTACAGATTCCTCATGAACACAATTAAGTGTTCCAGAATACTCATACTTCGCAATGTTGTCCATAGCTTGTGATGATCCCTACAATCGAAAGCCTTTGTGTAGTCAGTAAAGCACAGGGAAACATCTTTCTGATAGTCTCTGCTTTCAGCCAAGATCCATCAGACATCAGCAATGACATCCCTCATTCTACGGCCTCTTCGGAATCTGGCTTGAACCTCTGGAAGTTCTCTGTCAATGTATGCTTGTAGCCATTTCTGTATTACCTTTAGTAAAACTTTACTAAGAAGCAATTATTTGTTTCTGTAATAAAAGTAATGGAACATTATTCCTTTTATGAAAAAAGTGTAATTGCAAAGACTGGGTGTTTATACTTTGTTGTTGTCTTTTTAACCTGTAGTACTTAACATGTGTACTACAGTTGTTTGGGGAGTAATTCTGTTGCATGAGGTATAAACATCTATTGTTTGCTGTGTAAGTAGATTAACACGGCTCAAGTACATACTTTTGTATGTGGACATCTCTTTTAGTGATAGTAGCTGTCCTTTGTTGCTCATACTCTTCAGCGTGGAAGAACCTGTCTCCTTTCAAGGAGAGTGAAATAATCCACTGTTTTTGACTAACATGTTCAGTGTTCAAAAATTAAGTTTGCATTTTACTTTTGGAGCATTTAGCATTTAAAATCAGGAGCCCAGGTAGCATAATGGGTTACATTTTGGGCTGCTAATTGCAAGGTCAGCAGTTCAAATCCACCAACTGCTCCCAGGGAGAAGGATGAGACTGTTTCCTCATAAAGATTTTCAGCCTGGTAAACCCTTTAAGCTTACCAGCCGCTCCTCAGAAATCCTATAGTGTGTTGCTTTCGGTCTGAACCGACTTGACAGCCCTTAACAACAACAGCAACAAAGCCGTATGCAGGGTGGCTATGAGTTGGAACTGGAACCAACTCAACAGCACATAGCAGCAACTTTTAGCGTCCATGAGGTTGCTACTTTGAGTTAGTATTAATATTGTGAAAATAAATGTAATTTGGATTTCATGTTTCTTCTTATTTCACAAATTGATCATCAAGGAGTTATTCATTGTAAACAAAAGAATTTAGGTGAGTTATATTATGATTGCACAGTCTTGGTACACACATTTGCAGATTCTGAATGCAGGGCTTACTCACATTTTGTACAAGGATCCAGATCGCCTATTCTTACATGATTGTTTATATGTGAGGTGCATCATGCTGTTTATTGTCTTAATTTTGTTGCTTCTGTTTATGACAAGTCTTGTCAGTAGGAGAATGTAAATCTTTTATGTAGCCATCTTAATAAAGAAGTTGAGGGGAGAAAAAAACAAGTTAAAAGGAAATAGTATCCTATGTACTTAAACCATTCTGCTAAATACACATTAAACCAATACAGTTTATAGGCACAGTAACTTTATAGTGCAAGCAGTAACGTTCACATATGATTAACCTGGTGTGGGTGGAGTAGGTGGACTCCTGGTGTGACACCGTAGATAAGCATTGAACTGCTAATCACAAGGTCTGGTTCAAACCCACCAGCTGCTCTTTGGAAGCCTTATGCAGGGTCACTATCATTTGGAAGGACTCATTGGCACTTAACATTTATAGTACGCTGTAATAATTTGAGTTTTAGATTGATATAAACAAAATTAAAGCAACATTGTTTAGTTTTTGGAAAATTAATATTAGAATTCTACAGACTAGAAGTAATAAAAGTAGATAATTAGAATTGAATATACTGTATGGTAATATGTGTATGATAGTTTAAAAAATGATTCTACAGATTTGAAGATACAGTAATAAAGTTCAGTGAACTTTATTACATGGTCTAGTGCCACAGTTGCCCATATTTTGCCACTCTTTTTTAATATTTTTTAACCCTGCGCTCTCCCATCCTCAAGAATATTTGATAGCAAATCCCAGATACCATTATTTCATTCATAAAATTTTCAGTGTGTCTCTAACACACTTAAACAAAACAACAATTCCTTATTGTAATCTTACTGCTTGAACATGTTCAGATTTCCTCAAAATTTGCATTTATACTTGGTTTGTTGATGTTAGAATCCAATGTTTTCACATTGCAATTGGAAGATTTTTCTCTTAAGCCTAGCCTCTTATTCAATAAAGTTTCCTCCTTTTGTCATACCATTTATTTAGTAATGAAACTGCAATTTAGCATGTAGAATTTCCCGCATTCTGTATTCAGATGATTTCATCTTTGTGTTATTTAACCCCTATATTTACTGTAAACCAGTAATTAATTCTAAAGGCTTAAAAAAAAAAAAAAAGATATATATATTATGAACACACTTTATAGGAGGTGCTGTGTTCCTCCTATTAATGTATTGTTGTTGTTGTTGTGTTGTTAGTGTTCTCCATAGGAGGCATATGACGTCAGGTTTCTTCACTCTGAGTACTATTTAGAATGATCAATGGGTTTTGGTCTTGTCAGCCTGGCCGGCCCATTCATTATAAAGTTTTTCTATCAGTGTTTCTCAATGGTTTGAGCAGCCAGTTATGATTGTTGGCTATATCCATTACAGCATTCATTATTGTTAAATGTCGTTGATTTTATTCCAACTCATGGCGACCCTGAATAGGTTTTCCAAGGCTTTAAATTTTTTTTTTTTAAGTTTTTATTGTGAATTATGTGGGTTTACATGGGAGAACATCAGTTTTACATTCATCTTATTGTATTTCGTTTCATTGCAATGATTACAATCCCCTCCATGCATCATCAAATAACCAAAGGATACACCCCACAGGCCTGCCCCTGGCTGTCGGCACACAGCCTCTCTCCCTCCCTGAGTCCCCAGCCACTCCATCTGTCCACATCATCACCTCTGTCTCCATGCCTGGCGTCACTGCCTCTGTGGGTAGGGTCATGCTCTCTGCTCATCTCAGTTGATGGTCCCAGGAACCTCCGCTCCTGGGCTTCAAAATCAATCACTCCCTTGCTTTGGTCAAAAAAATATCCACCTCTATATTTCCTACCCTCACAGTCAGTCAGTCAGTCCTGATGGCAATTATTCACTATTATACCACGAGACTCTTACCCCATTTCCTTTCACCAGCCTGATTCCAACAGATTGGAAATCATTCAGTGGAGGTTCTACCTACCCCTGCCCCATCTGGAACTAGGCTCCCTCCTGAAAGCTTGTAAGCTTGCCTTTATAGGCCCCCCGCCCCATTTTGGGTAACCAATGTCTTAGTAGCCCATCCCTGTCAACCCTGTGTACCAAGGGGGTGGGAGTGATCCTTGCTGTAAAGATTTGTTCCCTTTTTTGAGCTAGTACATCCATATGTATAGGTAAAGTGCTTAATGCAATACATCGTCGTTTGATTTCTTGACTGCTGTTTCCATGAGTGTTGATAGTTGATCTAAGAAGAATAAAGTCCTTGACAACTTCAGTCTTTTCTCCATTGATAATAATGTTGTTTATTGGTCCAGTGGTGAGGATTTTTTTTCTTGACTTTGAGATGTAATCCATACCGAAGGCTTTGCTCTTTGATCTTCATCAGTAAGTGTTTTAACTCCTCTTCACTTTCAGCGATCAAGGTTGTATCATCTGCATATCGCAGGTTGTTAATGAGTCTTCCTCCAATCCTGATGCCACGTTTTTCTTTACAGAACCCAGCTTCTCGTATTACTTGCTCAGCATACAGGTTGAATAAGTATGTTGAAAAAAATACAACCTTGTCGCATACCTCTCTTCATGTTAAAACATTCAGTGTTCCCATGTTCTGTTTGAACAACTGCCTCTTGGTCCATGTACAGATTCCTCATGAACACAATTAAGTTTTCCGGAATACTCATACTTCGTAATGTTATCCATAGCGTGTAATGAACCATACTATCGAAAGCCTTTGTGTAGTCAATAAAGCACAAGTAGACATCTTTCTGATAGTCTCTGCTTTCAGCCAAGCTCCATTGACATCAGCAGTGATATCCCTCATTTCACGACATCTTCTGAATCCGGCTTGAACTTCTTGGAAGCTCTCTGTCCTTTAGCCTGCGAGCCCATTAGTCCCTTATATAACTTACAGCCTAAAGTTCAGTTATTTTTCTTACTCTTTTTGTCTCTTGGTCTTTCCCCACCCAGCAATAAAGGAGAGTAGAAGAAATAGCAGAATGTATAGAACAGAATTCCTGTTGTGGCATTGTAGGTTAATGCTGGATTGCAATGTCAGCTTGAACTGTAAGGTCAGCAGTTCAAGCTCACCAGCTCCTCCTTGGAAACCGTATGTAGGTTCGTTATGGGTCAGAACCAACTCAATGGCACTTAGCAAACAACAATAGAACAAAAAGGAAGAAGAATGGGAAACCTTTGCTGCTGTGATTCTAGTATTCTGTACTTAGTTTTTATTTTTATTTTAAGGACATCTAAATTTATTATCATTTTTGTAGAGAATGCACATTACTATTTCAGTTTCATATTTCTGGACAGGAAATATGGTCTATAGTTTATAAAACTAAAAATATAATATGCATGCTTAAGTATTTTAGAGGAAGAGTAGTAATGTCAGGGGACCCTGGTGGCACAGTGGGCTAAACACTGGGCTGCTAACCACAAAGCTGGCAGTTCAAACCCATCAATCCCATGAAGAATTGCATTATCAGAAGTTCTACTCTGTTCCCTAAGTTGGAATAGACTTGATGGCAGTAGGCTTGTTTTGGTGCTGATGCTTGTTCTTTACGTGGAAATTCACAAACAATATTTATAGATGGGTAGAAGGAAGAGTACAAAGATAAGTCACCATGCAAGGATGGTAAAAATCCAAGCAGTACACTCTATAAAGCTCTTTAAAATTTGTTGTGTGTTTGAACAATTTTATAATAAAATGTTGGACGGAAGTACTTTTTAAAAAGCAAAACAAAACAGTAACAGCAAAAACACTTCTCCCAGGTCATTCTAGTGTTCCTTGATTGGACCATGTCTTTAGTTAATGTACTGACTCATCGTTTAACAAATAGTCATTGAGCTTTTTTGTCTGCATGCTAGTGAGACCCTAGAGCTAGAGAGCAGAAGAGTTCTATGCAGGAGAGCTGAGAATGGGGGTAGAGTTGAGCGTCTAACCTGTACACCTGACCCCCTCACCATCGTCTCACAGCCTGCCTTCCTTCCAGTCTGCTTGCCACCCACAATCTCTTCTACCATGGTCACCTCAGCAAGTCACACTTGAACAGATGCATCAAGTAGATGTTCATGGCTCTGCCGCAGGGTGACAAAGTCCAAGCCTTGTGTATCTGGATCGATGGCACTGGAGAAGGACTGCGCTGCAAGAGCTGCGTACTGGACTATGAGCCAAAATATGTGCAGAAGAATTGCCCTAGTGGAATTGGATGGCTCCAGTGTTTTCTAGTCTGAAGGCTCCAACATTGACATGTATCTTATCCTGCTGCCATGTTTCAAGACCCTTTGCGTAAGGATCCCAACAAGCTGGTGTTGTGTGAAGTCTTTAAGTATAACTGAAAACCTGCATTACCCATTTAAGGCATACCTGTAAATAGATAATGGACATGGTAAGCAACCTGCACTCCTGAAAGATGTGTACAACTTTGGTTGGCCTTCTAATGGCTTCCTTGGAGCTTGAGTCCATATCACTGTGCTATGGAAGCAGACAAAGCAGGATACCGTGACGGCTCATTACTGGGCTGCCTACTTCTCTGACGGCATCAAGATTGGCGGAATGAATGCAGAAGTCAGTGTCTTCCATTGGGAGTTTCAGATAGGACCCTGTGAAGTAATCAGCATGGAGGATGGCCTCTGGGTGGCCGGTTTCATCCTATATCGTGTGTGAGAAGACTTTGGAGTGATGGCAACCTGTGCTCCTAAGCCCATCCTTGGGAATTGGAATGGTGTAGGTTGTCATGCCAATTTGAGCACCAAGGCTATGCAGGAAGAGAATGGTCTGAAATACATTGAGGAGTCCCACAAGAAACTAAGCAAGTGGCACCAGTGCCACGTCTGTGCCTATGATCCCAAAGAGGACCTGGACAATGCCCAGCACCTTACTGGATTCCACAAAACCTCCAACTTTTCTATTGGTGTGGCCAACCGTAGTGCCAGCATCTGCATTCCTTAGACTGTTGGCCAGGAGGAGAAGGGTTACTTTGAAGACTACCCCCCTTTGCCACTGTGATGCCTACTTGGTGACAGAACCTTCATCTGCACATGTCTTCTCAGTGAGACCGGCAGTGAGTCTTTCCTGTACAAACCCCTCCCAGTTCTTCATCCCAGTCCCACCTTCCCTCCCCCACATGTTCCTACTAGCTAAAATTCGAAGGACAGAACACCAAGCATTTTTAATTCCTCATGCTCAATTAATAACTTTTGCCTTTTGGGGACCAGCATAAGGAAGTCAAGTTCTTAATCACTGTACACACACACACCTTTTTGGATCTATCACTGAAGTGTTCTTAAAGACTTAGTGCATTAGACAGAGGTTGAGGAAATACAACCACCATTTCCATTTAATCAGAGTGTTTGTCCAATAGGAAAAGCTATCCAGTTAGAACTGGTAGGGGAGGGCCTGTATTATTCTGTGGTTAGGTCAGGAGTTCCTTCTTTTGGTGGGAAATTCCATTTCTTAAAAAGAATATAACCAACGTTGCAATAACAGTGGGAATTAAGAGAGAAGGAAGGGAGGGACCAGGAAGGAAAATGCCCTTGGTGTCTCTCAGTCCACCGTTTTTGCCTAGGCCTAAATGCCCTGGCTTGAAAATGTGACTCAGAATAAATAAGAGAAGAAAAATTTCTCCTTGCTTGGTGCCTTCCATTTGTAACACAAAGCAGAGTAGTAGTTTTAGACTTAAAAAGCAAAAACAAAATAAAAACTGTATATGGGTGTGCAGATATATGTATTTTTCTAAAGTACACTAGAAGACAAAGATGAGTTGTTTTGGTTAGAAGTAAGGGTCTCCTTTTGAGAATAGATGGGGGGAGTCAAGACTTGGAAACCTGGCCCTTGCTATCACTGGTGGATTTCTCTTTGCCCTCCCTTCTCAGGGGAGTGGAATCTGCTTGCTAGCACAGACTTCTGAGCCTTGTGGCTTTCATTTACAGTTTGTAAGACACACACATACTTGTGTATAAGTACACAAGTATGTGTGTGTCTTACAAACTGTATAGATACAGGTTTGGAAATATGAGCTGGCTGGTCAACTTAAGCATATTACTGGCAAAAAGGGAATTGGAGTTATTTTCTGTTGGGAATAGTATGTCACTAAAGCAGGCCTATTTATATAGTACTGTTTTTTTAAAAACAAAACAAAATTACTTTGCAGTAAGGGCCTAGGTAGACCTGAGGGCACACAAATGGTTTAGTAGAATATTGTAAGACATTGGAAAATTCAGAGAAGGATGTGATTGATAATTTACATGGGAGAACATTAGTTTTACATTCATTCTATCATATATTGTTTCATTGCCTTGGTTACAGTCCCCTCTTTACATCATCAACCAACCAAAGGGTATACACTACAAGCCTGCCCCCTGGTTGTCAGCACACAACCCCTCTCCCTCTCTGGGTCTAAAGTCCCCAGCTGCTCCATCTCTCCACATCATCGTCTCTGCCTCCATCTCAGGCATCACTGCTTCTCCGGGTAGGGTCTCGCTCTCCGCTCTTCTCCCTTGATGGTCCCAGGGACCTCCGCTCTTAGGCTGAAAAGTTAATCACTCCCCTCCTTGCTATAAAACATCTACCTTTACATTTCTAACCCTCACAGTCAGTCCTGATAACAATTATTCACTATTGTATCACAAGAGACCTATCTGCATTTCGTTTAATCAGCCCTGCCTAGACAGATTGGATACTACTCAGTGGAGATTCTACCTTCATCCATGCCCTCTGGACCTAGGTTCTCTCTTGAAAGCTTGTAAGCCAGTCACTTCTTGCCTTTGTAGCCCCCACATTTTGGGTAGCCAGTGTCCAAGTTGCCTGTCCCTGTCTACTCTGTGTGTGGAGACGGTGGGAATGATTTTTGCTGTAAGGATTTGTTTCCTCTTTTGAGTTACTGCATCCATAGGTGTAGGTCATATTCATCAAATTGTATCAGATTACTCCTTTTTTTCCCCTCTTTTTTCTTCTTCTGGTTGAACTCTGATCATCCAGTCATTGAAGCCTGGAAAAGTGGGTATTATCTGCAGGTGTGGGTGTTCTTGTGCATATGCCCTCTCTTCTTATCAGCTGGATGCTTCACTCTCCACTCTAGTCCTCTGTGGCTATGTCACTGACTCTGGGCCCATGACTCCCCAGGTCTTGCCACACTGCTGGCCAACCAGGTCTTCACCCGGGTTCACAGAAGTCTATTGAACATTGTAGGGCTTAGCTCGCAGCTTCATTGCTGTTTTTCCCTCACTTCCCCTTATCAGTGACCCGCGTGGTCACCAATCAGAGCATGTATTCCCAGCTGAGTCTTAGTCTTAGAAGGGGGTTTGTGCTGAGGGCACTCGACCACTTGCCTTGATGTCTCCTGGGCAAGCAACTTGCTTGTTCTTGTAGTAACAGTCGGTCTGCCTGTGTTGTTTTGGAACGATTTATATTTACAATTAATACAATTTCAAAAACAACTTGGGAGGATGAATAGTTGTTTTCCAAATATAGATTGTGGGAAGAAGGTGGGGCCAAGGACAGATCACAGTGTGGCCAGAAGTACATTGGGTTGGGAGAACACGGGAGTGGAGTGTTTGTAAAAAAGCCTAGGGAGGCCGGAGCAATGGGTTAGGCCTGTCTGCTCTTGCTCTGGACCTTTTATTAGAATTACCCCTCCTCCTAGCCACAGCTGTCTTATCCTTAACTGCCAATACCTCCATTCTGAGCTTTCACCCTACACTGCCTTAACCCTCAGGCGTGTACCTTGGTGGGCTTTTTTCGCCAAAACCTAGAAGCTGTTAATGGCTTGGCTCTAGAAGCAGCTTCTAGAATTTTTTTGAGCATAAATTTTCTGTAACAACCCAGTACAAGTACACACAAGGAGCCCTGGTGGCATAGTGGGCTGCTTACTGGCCAGCAGTTCGAGTATACCAGGCGCTCCACAAAGGCAGATCCTTTCTGCCCTGTAAAAATTTACAGTCTTGAAAACCTTATACTGGTTTTCCCTGAGTCGGAACAGACTCTATGGCACATCACCGCCACTGCCATATGTACACACACAGACAATGGAAACAAATTTCCCAAAATACATAGTAATTTTACCATGGTCTTTATATGGTGGCATTTTTTTTTTTTTGCATTAAAAAAAGAAAAATGCTAGTGAAGTTCAACAGAATTACATTCACAGCTGTAAAATGATGGGAGAAATAATACCAGTGTCAGAACCTGTGTAGCTTCAGGAGTAGAAACCGAGTCAAGATTAGCCCAAGGTTGACCTCTGTGAGGTGAAAAACAGACATACTTCCTTTCTCCAAGCATTTTACCAATTCTGACACCAGCCTGCTCTGATGATCCTCTGCTCCTCTTTTGAGTGCAACAATCTGTTGCTTTGATGACACACAACTTCAGGTACTAGATACAACTCCAAACCAGGATCAGCGGCCTCTAAGCTCAGGGTCTAGGTCAGGAAGCATGAAGGTAGTCTCCCTACTTCAGTGCAGGATCGCTCTTTGAGCCCCCTCCTGGCTATGCCAGCCTTATTCTGGCCCTATGAAAACAGACTCCTCAGCCCTACCATCTATCACCACTGGCTCTGATGCTGGCCCTCTTCAGGGCCTCTAGCTGTTTTCAGTGTTACAGACCTTGAACCATATTGCAGCTCTTTATAGAGGCCTTTTTTCTCCTTCTGAACCTTCTTCTTTCTACTGCCTTCCCCCTCCCTCGCTCTTTCAGAAAAATCACTGTGGGATTGGCTGCAATATACCTAACTCCTTGGGGGGTGGGGGGTGGGTTGTTATGCCTCAAACTGATAAGTCTCTCTGCATAGGGAGGCCAAAGACACTTTATTTGCGTAGTTGTGATTATGTGCCATGGTTCTGACTCATAGAAACCTTTATCTTTCCCCCATGGAAGGGCGGATAGTTTCGAACTGTTGACCTTGAGATTACCAGTCCAACTCTTAACCACTATGCTAGCAGAACTCCTTTTTTATTTGCATGTTGTTGTTATGTTCATTTGCATAGGAGGCTATTAATAGTCCATAGTCACTTCATTTGCATGGTTTATTAACCAGTCCCTGCAAGGTGAACACCAGTCACAGGGCAGGTTCCCACCTTGTTGTTGTTAAGTGCCGTTGAGTCGATTCCGACCCATAGTGACCCTCTGTAGGGTTTCCAAGGAGCAGCCGGTGAGCTTGAACCACTGACCTTGTGGTTCAGATGACTTGGCAGTCTGATGCATTAGCACAGAGCGCCACGCCATCTTGGGAAAGATAAAAAATACCAAACAAAAAATACACAGTTGATTGTAGTTTCCTCAGGAAATGTCTGTCAACCTGAACAAAAGTAACAAATCCTCTAGGGTAGAAAACTAGGGCAATGGTATTACACTTTAGGGTTTAGAGGGGGGGAATAATCTCTCATGTTCTTTTACCAAAGAACCAGTGTTAAAAAGCCACATAAAGGAACTAATTTCACCACAACAGTCCACTACTAGATTGTGACGCACAGTTTGAAAAGCACTGTAAGGAATCCTGATATCCGTTAGAAGTTTATCCGTTAGAAGCCTCAGAATTCCAAGAGACCTTTTCCAGGGATTTAACAGCTCCAGGATGTTAAATTGTAAAAGGCTTCTGTGGGCTAGTGTGAGAATATAGTGGTTATTTTATAAGGAAACTTTTAAATGATCAAAATCTTAGTTCATCAGTACTGACGATGTAGGATAAACACTAGTCTTCAAGGTTGATTTAAATCACAAGGTTTGTGATGCAATCTCACCAGCTCCTCCTCGGAAACCCTACAGGGTCGCTGTGAGTCGGAATCGCCTCAGTGGCACTTAATAACAAGAAAAAATTAATGGTACCTGGTGGCACAGTGGGTGAAGCATTTGTGCTGTTAACTGCATGGTCAGTTGTTGGAACTCACCAGCTACTCCACAGGAGAAAGATAAGCCCATCTGCTCCCATAAAGATTTGCAGTCTTGGATACCCTACAGAGCAGTCTGTTATATCCTGTAGGGTCACTGTGAGGAGGAAGTGACTCGATGTCAGTGATTTTGGGGTTTTTGTTTTGTTTTTAAATATTTAATAAGGTACAGAATAGGCTGTCCTAGCAAGTTTAAGCCTAAATTCGTTTGGTTCAGCTCAATGATTAGGTTAAATATTGGCACGTATGTTTAGTTTCTATAAAGATTTGTATAGTTTTTGGTCAGTATGAAATTAAAGTTGTTGAGATTATTTTGTAATTCATAGTTTTACGTTTTGGAGCTGCGGTAGTATAGTGGATTATGTGCTAGACTGCTAACCACAATGTTAGCAGTTAAAATCTACCAGTTGCTCCAGGGGATAAAGATGAAGCTTTCTGCTCTTGTAAAGATTTACAATCTTGTAAACCCTGTAGAGGGTCACTGTGAGTCAGCGGTGAGAATTTTTGTCTTTGCATTGAGGTGCAACCTATACTGAAGGCTGTGGTCTTTGATCTTCATCTGTAAGTTTTTTGTTTTTTTTTTATAATGTTTTATTGTGAATTATATGATAGTTTACATGGGAGAACTTTAGTTTTATATTCATTCCATCGTATATCATCTCACTGCCATGGTTCCAATCCCCTCCATGCATCCTCAACCACCCAAAGGGTATATTCCAGAAACTTGCTCCCTACACTTCCCCCTCCTTTTTCGGCCCACAGTCCCTTTCCCTCTCTGGGTCCAAAGTCCCCAGTCACTTCATCACTCCATTTCATCAGCTTTGCCTCCATCTCAGGCATCTCTGTTTCTCTGGGTAGGGTCCCGCTCTCGGCCCTTCTCCGTTGATGGTCCCAGGGGCCTCAGCTCCTATCCTGGAGAATCAATCACTCCCTTCCTTGTACAAAACTTCTACCTTTGTATTTCCAACCCTCATAATCCGTCCTGATAAGCATTATTCACTACAGTATCACGAGTTACCCATCTGTATCTCCTTTCATCAGCTCCGCCCAGACAGATTGAATAGTACCTTCTGGAAATTCTGCCTTCTGCCATTCTCCCTAGCACCAGTTCCCTCTTGAAAGCTTGTAAGCCAGTCACTTCTTGCCTTTGTAGTCCCCCCCCTCCCCATTTGAGTATCCAGTGTCCAAGCTGCCCTTCTCTGTCCACTCTGTGTGTGTGTGTGTGGGTGTGTGTGTGGGTGTGAATGTTTCTTGCTGTGAGGATTTGTTCCCTCTTTTGAGTCGCTGCTCCATAGGTATAGGTAAAGTTCATCATCTTTTTTTTTTTTCCCCTCTTCTTTCCTCTCCTGGTTGAGCTCCCATCATGCAGTCATCCGGTCCAGGTCACGTGGGTATCATCTGCAAGTGTGGGCGCTCCTGTGCATGTGTCCTCTCTTCCTGTCAGCCAGTAGCTACACTCTCCTCTCGAGTCCTCCGTGGCCACGCCACTGTCTCTGGGCCCAAGAGTCCCCAGGCCTCTTCACACTGCTTGCCAACCGTGTCCCCAACTGGGTCCACAGAAGTCCACTGAACATTGTAGGGCTTAGCTTGCCGTTTCATTGCTGCTTTTACCCCACTTCCCCCCATCGGTGATGTGTGTGGTCACCAATCAGAGCGTGCATTTCCGTTGATTCTTAGTCTTGGAAGGGGGTTTGCTTTGAGAGGACCTGGCCGCTTGATGTTTTCTAAGGAAGCGATTTGTTTGTTCTTGTAGTAACAGTCCATCTGCCTCCATCTGTAAGTATTTTAAGTCCTCTTCTCTTTCAGCAAGCAAGGTTGTCTCATCTGCATATGTTGTTGTTGTTGTTGTTAAGTGCCATCGAGTCGGGTCCGACCCATAGCGACCCTGTACAGGGTTTCCGAGGGTGTAAATCTTTACGGGAGTAGAAAGCCTCATCTTTCTCCCGCGAAGCGGCTGGTAGTTTAGCAGGTCGTTAATGAGTCTTCCTCCATTTGAGATGCCACGTTTGTCTTCATAGAATCCATCTTCTCAGATTATTTTTTCAGCATACAGACGGAATACATATGGTGAAAGAATACAGCCTTGGTGCACACCATCTCTAATTTTAAACCATTCAGTGTTTCCTTGCTGTGTTCGAACAACTGCGTCTTGGTCTGTGTACAGGTTCCTCATGAGCACAATGAAGTGTTCCAGAATATTCATTTCTCTGCAGTGTTGTCTATGTTGTTGTTGTTGTTGTTGTTAAGTGCCGTCGAGTCGATTCCGACCCATAGTGACCCTGTACAGGGTTTCCGAGGCTGTAAATCTTTACGAGAACAGAAAGCCTCATCTTTTTTCCGCGGAACAGCTGGTAGTTTTGAACTACTGACCTTGCGGTTTGCAGCCCGATTCGTAACCACTACGCTACCAGAGCTCCTGCAGTGTTGTCTATAGCATGTAGTAATCCTCACAATCAAAAGCCTTTTCTTTGTCAATAAAGCGCAGGTAAACATCTTTCTAGTTTTCTCTACTTTCAATCAAAATCAATCTGACGTCAGTAATGATATATCCCTTGTTCCATATCCTCTTCTGAATCTGGCTTGAACCTCTAGAAGTTCTCTGTCAATGTATGGTTGCAGCCATTTTTGTGTTATCTTGAACAAAATTTTATTTGCATGTGATATTGCCCGATGATTTCCATATTCTATTGGGTCATCCTTCTTTGGAATGGGCACTGATATGGATCTCTTCCAGTCAGTTGGCCAGGTAGTTGTATTAAAAGTTTCTTGGCATAGAGATGACTGAGTCCCTTCAGTGCTACATCAGTTTGTTGAGATACTTCAATTTGTATTCCATCAATTCCTGGTGCCTTGTTCTCTGCCGATGCCTTCAGTGCACTTTGTACTTCTTCCTTCAGTATCCTTGGCCCTTGATCATATGCTACCTTTTGAAATGATTAAATGTTGACCATTTCATTTTGATACAGTGACACTATGGATTCATCATCTTTTGATGGTTTTAGTCAACATTTTGCCCATAGAATTTTCCAGTATTGTAAGTTGAGGTTCGAAACTACCAGCTGTTCCGCGGGAGAAAGATGAGGCGTTCTGCTCCCATAAAGGTTTACAGCCTCGGAAACCCTGTACAGGGTCACTATGGGTCGTAAACGACTCGATGGCACTTAACAACAACAACAACAAGTTGAGGTTAGAATATTTTCTTCATTTCTCTCAGCTTGAGCAATTCTGAGCATGTTCTTTCCTTTTGGTTTTCTAATTCTAGGTCTTTGCACATTTCATTATAATATTTGACCTTGTCTTCTGGAGCTGCCCTTTGAAATGTTCTGTTCAGCTCTTTTACCTCCACATTTCTTCCATTTGCTTTAGTATCTCTATGCTGGAGAGCAAGTTTCAGAGTCTCTTCTGACATCTATTTTGTTTTTTTCCTTCTTTCTTGTCATCTTGTTGACCTTTTGCTTTTTTCCTGTATGATGTTCTTGATGGCATCCTACAGCTTTTCTGGTCTTCGGTCTTTGGTGTCTAATACATCAAATTTGTTTGTCAGATGATCTCTAAATTCATTTGGGATATGCTCAAGGTCATATTTTGGCTCTTGTGGACTTTTTTTCAGCTTCAGTCTGAACTTGCGTATGAGCAATTGATGGTCTGTTCCACATTCTTCCCTGGCCTTGTTTGGGCTGATGATATGGAGCTTTTCCACTGTCTCTTTCCCCAGATTCAGTCAGTTTGATTTCTGTGTATTCCATCTGATGAGGTCCATGGGGATGGACCTTTGTGTTGTTTAAAAAAGTTACTGGTCTTGCAAAAGTCTATCATGTGATCTCCAGCATTGATATTATCATCAAGACCATATTTTCCAACTACTGATCCTTTCTTCCTCTTTTGCATTCCAATCGCCAGTATTCTCAGTACTTCTTGATTTTATGTTTGATCAATTTCAGATTGAAGAAGTTGATAGATTCTTTCAATTTTCTAATTACTAGCTTTAGTGGTTGGTACATATGTTTGAAAAATAGTGACACTAACTGGTCTCCCTTGTAAGTGTATAGATTTTACCCTATCACAGACAGCATTGTACTTCAGGTCTTGACATGTTCTTTTTTTTAAAAAAATAAATGTTTTATTGTGAGCTATGTGATAGTTTACGTGGGAAACATTCATTCTATCATATATAATTTCATTGCCATAGTTTCAATCCTGTCCATGCATCATCAACCAACCAAAGAGTATATACCCTGCAAGCCTGCCTACCCCTGGTCCCCAGCACACAGCCCCTTTCCTTCTCTGGATCTCAAGTCCCCAGCCACTCCATCTCTCCATGTCATTGTCTCTGCCTCCATTTCAGGCCTCACTGCTTCTCTGGGTAGGGTCCTGCTCTCCCCTCTTCTCCATTGATGGTCTCAGCGACCTCTCCTCGACTGAAAAGTTAATCACTCCCCTCCTTGCTGTAAAATGTCCACTTTTACATTTCCTTCCTTCACAGTCAGTCCATATAACAATTATTTACTATTGCATCACAAGAGACCCATCTGAATTTCATTTAATCAGCTCTTCCTAGACAGGTCCTATTTTGAGTCCTTTTGAGCTGGGATGCTCATCTTTCCGCACTTTATCTGACAATATTCTGGTGCTGAAAGTGTTCCAATCCCATTCATAAGGTTTTCAGTGATTAAATATTTGGAAGAAGTCTCTCACGTGATAATATTCTGATGCTGAAAGTGTTCCACTGCTATTCATAAGGTTTTTTTTGTTTTTAAGTTTTTTATTGTGGATTGAGTGAAAGTTTATAGGGCAGATCATCAGTTTTACATTCAACAAATCATACACCTTGATCATTACAATGATTATAATCCCCTCCATGTACCATCAGTTAACAGTACTTCTCTCTATTCACTTTAGCTAAAACAAACAAACAAAAACCCACAGGCATATATAATAATTTACATCTCCAAAGGGCACATTCTGTAAGTCGGCCTCCTGGCCACCAGCTCTCAGTCCCGCTCTTCCCTCAGCTGCTCCCCTTCTCCATGTCACCATCTCTCCCTCAGTCTCTGGCACTGCTGCTTCTCTGGATAAGGTCCTGCATTCTGCTTGTGCGCTTCTCCCTTGATGGTCCTAGGGGCCTCTGTTTCTGGACTGTAAAAAAAAAATCTTCTACCTTTGGAATTTGTGACAGTTGCAGTTAGTCATGGTAACAGTTATTCACTATTGAATAATACAGATCTTATCCCCACCTCTTTTCACCAGACCCATCTATACAAGATGAAATCTATTCAGTGGGGACTCTTTCTTTCCCGCCGTACTCTTAAACTAAACTCCCTCTTGAAACCTTCTTACCTTTATCATCCCCTCATTTTAGGTAGCCAATGTCTTAAGTTGCCCGTCCCTATCTACCCTGTTGCACAGAGGGGATTGCATTAATACTTGATTTGAAGACTCCTTCCCTCTCTGTTAGTATATAGAGTAACTACCGCTCTGTATATAGACATGGTTCATCAAATTGAAGCAATTTACCCTTGTTTTTCTCTATAAACATATTTTATTGTGCTTTGATTGAAGGTTTACATAGTGATTCTTTTATAACATTTGTAACTTCTCTTACAACAATTTCTGTGCAGATTTTTAAATAACATTGATTATATTTTTACAGTGAGCAGACATTGTCTTTATTTTTTGCTCTGGCGCTTTTTCCTTTAACCTCACCCCTTACATTTGCACCTTTGTTTTAAAGTAGTCGTTGAGTGTTTGGGCTCATATAGACTATTTCTTTAAAGGAGCACAGGATTTATGGATGAGATTCATTATTTTGTGAGCCAGGCTGTTTATCAACAAGGGGGTCTCACAGGTTGTTTTTGGCTAAAGGTTTGAAGATTATCTCAGGGCAGTAGTCTTGGGGAACCCTTTAGTCTCAACCAGTATAGTAAGTAAGCCTTTATTTTTTTTAAAAGGAGCTTGAGGTTCTATGCCATCCTATATGTTTCTGTCTTTTATGGGCTTGATTAGAATTATTGGTAGCTATAAATGGGCATCAGCTTGTTCTTCTGGTCTCAGGAGAGTGAGGCATGGTACATTTGTGTTCTATGTCTGTGTATGGTATCTTCAAAGATAGTGAGCAGCCTTGTCCAGAGCTAAAAAAGACAAAGGTAACCAAAGACTCAAAGAAGAAACTAGTCTACAGGATAGATAGAAGGGGACTTATAAAAGTTCATGGAAAATTTCCATTATCTTTTTTTTAATGCTTTATTGTGAATTATGTGATAATTTACATGGGAGGACATTAGCTTTACATTGATCCCGTCGTATATCATTTCCTTGCCATAGTTACAATCCCTTCCATGCATCATCCATCAACCAAAGGGTATACCCCGCAAGCCTGTCCCCTGGTCGTCCGCATACAGCCCCTCTCCTTCTCCGGGTCCAAAGTCCCCAGCTGCTCCATCTCCCCATGTCATCGTCTCTGCCTCCATCCCTTGCATCACTGCTTCTCTGGGTAGGGTTCTGTTCTGTTCTCTGCTCTTCTCTTTTGATGGCCCCACGGACCTCCGCTCCTAGACTGCAAGGTTAATCACTCCCCTCCCTTTGCCCCAAAATGTCTACCTTTACGATTCTAGCCCTTACAGTCAGTCCTGATAACAATTATTCGCTATTGTAGTGCAAAAGACCTATCCACATCTCCTTTCATCAGGCCCAACTAGGCAGAATGGATACTACTCAGTGGAGATTCTACCTTCCTCCATGCCCTCTGGATCTAAGTTCCCTCTTGAAAACTTGTAAGCCAATCACGTATTGCCTCTGTAGCCCCCCACTCCCACCCCATTCTCGATAGCTAGTGTCCAATTTGCCCCTCTTTGTGGGAATGATCCTCGCTGTGAAGATTTGTTCCCTCTTTTGAGCTACTCCTTCCATAGGTGTAGGTCAAGTTCATCAAATTGTATCAGATTATTCTTTTTCCCTCTTCTTTCTTCTGGTTGAGCTCTGGTCATCCAGTCATTGAAACCAGGTCAAGCGCTGAAAAGGACATTAGGAAAGCAGTACCATTTACAGTAGCCGCACAAAGGATGAAATGTTTAGGAATAAACGTAACCAGAGAAACAAAGGACTTATACAAAAAAAATTATAAAACACTACTATAAGAAACCAAAAGAGACCTACAGAAGTGGAAGAACATACCATGTTCCTGGATAGGAAGACTCAACATCCTGAAAATGTCAGTGCTGCCCAAAGCAATTTATACATACAGTGCAATCCCAATCCAGACTCCAACAACATTCTTCAAACAGATGGAAAGGACAGTTACTAACTTTATATGGAAAAGAAAGAGACCCAGGATAAGCAAAGCACTGCTCCAAAAGAAGAACAAGGTTGGAGGTCTCTCACTCTCCGATTTCAAAGTTTACTACATGGCTACAGTGGTCAAAACAGCCTGGTACTGATACGATGAAAGATACATTGATCATTGGAACAGAATCTAGAATCCAGAAATTGACCACATACAGCCAAATGATTTTCGACAAAGTGCCTAGGCATATTGCATGAGGAGGAGACAGTCTCTTTAACAAATGATGCTGGCAGAACTGGAAAGCGATATGTAAAAGACTGAAACAAGACCTTTGCCTCACTACCTATACAAAAATGAACTCAACATTGATTAAAGATCTAAATGTGAATCCAAAAATTATGAAGTTCATCAATGAAAAAATAGGGACAAACATGAGGGCACTAATTCAGGGCATGTATATAGACTACCAAACATTTTGAAAAGTACACAAACAAAAATAGACAAAATAGATGAGTGGGACATACTAATAAATAAAAACTATGTGCATCAAAAGACTTCACCAAAAGGGAACCCACAGAATGGGTAAAAATCTTTTGCAACGACACATCAGATCAGGGACACATTTCTAAAATATATAGGAAACTACAACACCTCTACAAGAAAAAGACAAATATTCAATTTTAAAATGGGCACAGGACATGAACAGACACTTCACCAGGGAAGAGATCCATGCAGCCAACAAACATATGAAGAAATGTTCACAATCACTAGCCATCAGAGAAATGCAAATCAAAACAGTGAGACATCATCTCACACCAGCAATAACAGCAAAGATCAAAAAAGCAGAAGACGACAAATGCTGGTGAGGATGCGGAAAGACTGGGACACTCCTACATTGTTGATGGGTCTGCAAAATGGTCCAGCCTCTCTGGAAGGTAATATGACGCTTCCTCCGAAGGTTAGAAATAGAAATACCGTATGACCCAACATTCCCTCTACTTGGTCTTTACACACAAGAACTATGAGCCATAACACAAGTAGATATATGCACACCAATGTTCATAGCAGCAGTGTTTACAATAGAAAAAAAATGGAGACAACCAGAATGCCCATTAATTGAAGAATGGATAAACAAACTGAGGTACATACACACAATGGAATACTATGCTACCTTGAAGAACAAGAAAGCTGCAAGCCACTGCATAACATGGATGAACTTTTAGGACATTATGCTGAGTGAAATTAGTCAGTCATAAAAGGAGAAATACTGCATACAACCATTATTGTAAAAGACTAAGAAAAAGAACCCACCCAAAAATGGGGTGAGTGGGGGGGGAATCTATCTATCTATCTATCTATCTATCTATCTATCTATCTATCTATCTATCTAAGAGCTGATCACTGGTATGTGTGGGAGGTGAGGTGGGGAGGGAGGGAGGGTATGAAAGAGCAGAGGGTAGGGAATAGACACAGGAGAGCCTGGAGGGGGTGGGGGGAGGGCAGTTGGCAAGACACAAGAAGGGGGAGGTGAAAAAGAAGAACAAGGTGGAGGGGAGAACAGTTGGCCAGGTTCGCATGGGATAGGTGGGACAGAGGTAAATGCTGAGGTATGCACAACCCTGAAATAACAGGGCTTCAGTATACAGCGATTGAGGCATACCTTGAAAGGGGGAAAAGAAGGTAATAATGTTAGGATGCTTGGCTGTCTTTTGAATCTTGGTTTCCCTTGCTTACAATTGTGAAATAGACACGAGGGGGCGGAGGTGGGGTGGGAACAGCCAGAAACATCACAACAGAAAACATGTGGGCCCATCTCCAGCCTATAACTAACTGGAATACCTTTGGGGGGGAAGGCTGGCAACTGCCTAGAACCAAAATGGTGAGGGTACTATGATGGCATGGACAGATTGAGTGGCTGGGGACACGGGACTCAGGGAGGGAGAGGAGCTGTGGGGTGTATTCTTTGGTTATTTGATGATGCATGGAGGGGATTTTAATCATTGCAATGAAATGAAATAGGATAGGATGAATGTGAAGTTGAAGTGGGACAGAGGCAAATAATGATGTATGCAAAACCTTGGAACAACAGGGCTCTGAGATACAAAGATTGAGACATGGTTTGAATGGGGGAAATAATGTTAAATGCTTGGCTGTCTGTTGAATCTTGGTTTCCCTGGCATACTACCATAAAATAGACCCTGGAGGGGGACAGAAAGGAATAGCCAGAAATACCACCATAGAAAGCTTGTAAGTCCATCTTCTGCCTATCACTGATTGGAATACCTAAAATGGGGCTACAACATGCCCAGTGAAGGAGGCTTCCTGCGGAGCCTCTTCGTTACACAAGACCATAGGTGGAATCCTGAACAGCATCTAGAATCTTCTGAGGGGAAATTTCCACTTGAAAGGACAATTAGACCAGCCTGGAATGGCCAGAAGAACAGAAGATACTTCCTGAATGAAAGACTGACAGGAAAAATACAAAACAATATAGGCAGGCCGACTGATTACTACAAGAACAAACAAGTGGCTCATCCAGGATACATCAAGGCAGGTGGTCGGGTCCCCCTCAGGGCAAATCCCCTTCTAGAACTAAGGCTCAATGGGAATGCACACTCTGATTGGTGACCACGTTTGTCACTTATAAGGGGGAAGTGAGGGAAAAACAGCAATGAAGCTGTGAGCTAAGCCCTACAATGCTCAATAGACTCCTGTGAACTCAGCTGGAGACCTGGTTGGCCAGCAGTGTGCCATGTCCAGGGGACTCTTGGACCCAGAGTCAGTGACATAGCCACAGAAGACTAGAGTGTAGAGTGAAGTATCCCGCTGATGAGCAGAGAGGGCACATGCGTAAGTACACCCACACTTGCAGATAATATCCATTATCTTTTAATTAAAGTTTTTCCATGAACTTTTTGCCACCCCCTGGTAGATCTCGATGTGAGTTCATTATTTGTCTACTTAAGGTTCTCTAAGCTCCTAACAACCCTTGGGAGTGGGATTCTTGGGCTTGTAGATGCATCTCAAACAGATGTGTCTGTTTTCATATGGAATCTCCCAAATTTGCGTCTCTGGGTCCAGTTTGCTCTTTTTGTAACTCAGAAGTGATTAGGTTTAGAATGACCCACCCAGCTTGGGTATGACCAAAAAAATCCTCTCCTATTTCTAACCCAGGATCACATCCATAGGGGTTACGCAATTTAATTCTTAACAGTACTGTCAAATTTGAATAGATTCTTGTGTGTGTTAAAAGGTATGAGCTAAAATTTATTTATTTGCATATCAATATTTAATTGTTTTAAAATAATTTTTTGAAAAGACTTTACCCAGTAGTTTTTGGTTTGTTTCATTGTTTTTTTAGTTCCTCTTTTGGGAGAAATGAGTTGTCCAGTAAAATAAGGATTTCTGGACTGTGTATTCCTTTCCTCTAGTACCAATAGTATATGTTATTGTTAAGTACTATCAAGTTGTTAATCACTCATAACAACCTTTTATAGGGTTTCCGAGGCTTTAAATATTGGCAGAAGCAGAAAGTCTCATTTTTCTCCCTCAGAGTAACTGGGCGTCGCAATTCAGTGGTATAGAATATGTATTTGATTGTTTTAAAGATATCTTGGAGTTAGATAATGCAGCTGACGGCTTTGCTCTTTTTCGAAATTGTTTCGTCGTCTCTAAGGCTTTTGCATTTCTGTATGAATTTTAGAATCAGCTTGTCAAATTCCTATTAAAAAGTCTTCTGGGAATTTGATTGGGATTGTGTTGAATCTATCTGGACTGAACTGGCACATGAACAGATTTGAGAGTTCTGACCATGAACAAGATGATCTGTTTTCTTTACTTGATCTCAGCCATGTTTTGTACTTCTGTATACAAGTCTTTTGTGTTTTCTGTCACATTTGTCATTGTTGTAGTTAGGTGCCATTGAGTAGATTTTTGACTCATAGACACCGTTTGTAACATTAAAACTCGCTGTCTTCTTTTTTAAATATGAATTAAAAGCCAAGATATTAAAGAGCCTCTGTTTATCGTTGATGGATTGTTCTAATGTGTGAGAAGATTTGAAAAGTGTCCATTTTCTTTTCAGTAACATAATAGCAATAACACATGGCAGGGAAGAAGGCTTTGGAGTGTTCTAGGTTCAAGGAGAGCTTAATGCTGGACTGACTCAGGAAAAGAGGAGCCAGATTGCCAAGACAAAGAATCACTTTATTCTTTGATGAAGACTCCCTCCAGTGGCTGCTCAGTTTAGAGCTTCATTTCCCTGGCCACATTTCTGGGTACCTCTCTAATGAGACCAGAATTCCTAGGTGGTGCAAACAGTTCACATGCTCAGCTGCTAACTAAAAGGTTAGAGATTTGAGTCTAGCCCCCTTCTCTGGTAAAAAAGCAGCTATTGAAAACCCAGTGGAGCACAGGTATAGACTGAAACACATGGGTCTCATGAATCAGTGACTCCGTAGCAGTTGCTTTTCTGCCTAGACCATCTGTTTGAAGGTATTTTTAACTCTTAACTGGCCTATAGCTGGAAGTTTCTTTTTGAGCCCGCCCTTTCCATTCTGGAGTCCTGGTGTGGCACTGAATATAAGCATTGGACTGCTAACCTCAGGGTCGGTGTATCTAATCCAGAAATGAAATTCATACAATTAGGTTTCAGATTTGTTATTACATTATAAAAGAATGACTTTGGTATTTGTGAGTAGACCCTGATGGAAGATTTAAAAGGCAATTTTGTTACTAGATTAAGATAGGCAGGAAACCCTTCATGGACTCTTCAAATGTAAAAACTCAGCATTGTTAGGAAGGCTGTGGCTCCTGGTCCATACTTCTGTCACGCCTAGTTTCCCATCGCTTTCTTCCACCAGCTTTTCCTCCATCCCTCCTGAGCAGCAAAAGGTTTAGCCTTTTTCTTGTAGGTCCGCTCCAGCTCAGACTAACCCTGAGCACAACACAATGAAACATTTCCTGGTCTTGTGCCATCCTCACAGTTGATGTTATGTTTGAGCCCAGTGTTACCACCACTGTGTCAATCCTTCTTCCTTGTTTTCTTTACGTTTTTATTGTGGATTGAGTGAAAGTTTACAGGGCAGATCATCAGTTTTATATTCCAACAAATCATACACCTTGTTTCATCACAATGATTACAATCCCCTCCATGTACCATTGGTTAACATTATTTCTCTCTGTTCACTTTAACTTTTTTTTTTTAAACACTCGGGCACATATAATAATTTACACCATCAAAGGGCACATTCTAGAAGTCTGCCTCCTGGCCACTATGTCTTACTCCCTCTCTTCCCTTGAGTCTAGAATCCTCAGCAGCTGTACTTCTCCATGTCCCCATCTCTGGCATCCCTGCTTCTCTGAATAAGGTCCCAAATTCCGCTTGTGCTCTTCTCACATGATGGTCCTAGGGTCTTTTGTTTCTGGACTGTAAGATTAACCACTCCCTTGTTTTTGTTACGAAACTTCTACCTTTACAATTGTGACAGTTGCAATTAGTCATGATAGCAGTTATTCACTATTGAATCATAAGAATCTTATCCCCATCTCTTTTCATCAGACCCATCTAGACAAGATGAAAACTATTCAGTGGGGACTCTTTCTTCCCACACACACTCTTAAACTAAACTCCCTCTTGAAACCCTGTTGGCCAGTCACTTCATGCCTTTATTACACCCTCATTTTAGGTAGCCAGTGTCTAAGTTGCCCATCCCTATCACCCTGTGTGCGTACAGAGGGAATAGCATTGATACTTGATGTGAAGACTTTTTCTCTCTCTGTTGGTATTTAGAATTACGACCTCCATGAATAGGAGTTCTGGTAGCATAGTGGTTACGAATTGGGCTGCGAACCTTAAGGCCAGCAGTTCGAAACTACCAGCTGTTCCACGGGAGAAAGATGAGGCTTTCTGCTCCCGTAAAGATTTACAGCCTCAGAAACCCTGTACAGGGTCGCTATGAGTCGGTACTGACTCCACGGCACATCACCACCACCTCCATGAGTATAGGTCAGGTTAACCAAATTGTAGCAGTTTACCCTCGTTTCTTTATTATTATTATTTTTTAAATCTTTCTCTACTTGAGGTCTGATTTTTAAGCCATCAAGACTAGAACAAATGGGTACCATCTGCAAGTTTGAGTGTTCTTGTGCCTCTCCCCTCACTTCATATCAGCTGGATACTTCTTCACTCTCAACTCTAGCCCTCTGTGGCTATGTCCTTGTCCATGGGCTAAGGTGTCCCCAGGTCTCATCACACTTTGGATCAGCCAACCCTTCCTCTTCTATCATCTCTAGGTCAGTGGGAGTCAGTGGACCATGGTTGAACTCAGCCTGTTTCTTCATTGCTGCCTTTCCCCCTCTTCTGTTCACCAGTACGCCAATGTGGTCTCCAGCAAGCTTACATTCCTGCTCATGTGTTCCCTTGAGTTTCAGTCTTAGAGGGGGGCTTGTTAGATATTTCAGTAATTTATAGGCTGAATGCGGGCTTACAGGTTTTCTGTAATCATGTTTCCCGACATTTCTTTGTATCGCACTCAAGTGTCTATTTTACAATAGTATGCAAGGGGAACCAATATTCATAAGACCGTCAAGCATCCTAGTATAATTTCCCCTCTTCAAACTATGCTTAGATCCCTATATCATAGAGCCCTGTTGTTCCAAGTTTGAGCATGCGTCACTATTTACCTCTGTCCCACTTAAGCCGTGCTAACCTGTCTCAGTGTTCTCCTCCGTTCCTTTTTGTGTTGTCATCCCCAACACCCAAACTATGATGAGTCTACTGTTGCTGTGCTCTACTGTGACTCCCTTTATCCCCCACCCCACCCCTACCATTTTAGTTACCTTATATTCCATTAACTTTTCCTCCATTTAAGACAGTCTCTTTTATCCTATAATCTACCTGACCTTCTCACCACCTGGATCTCTATTCCT
>NW_006408637.1:5184100-5188122 GCF_000296735.1 Chrysochloris asiatica
CAATGGAGATGCAGATGACAGATCCTCTGTTCTTATACTTTTATTCTGTTCTTGACTCTTCCATTTGTCGATTGAGTTCAGGGTGATGCTGCCACGTACGTCATTCTCTGGTTGTTGTCTGTTCTTGTTGGTTCTTAGTCCACAGAACTTCCTTTAGGAGTTGGGTTGGCTTTGGCAAAATCCCTTAGCTTCTGTTTATCCTGGAATGTTTTGATTACACTGTCATATTTGATTGACAGCTTTGTTGGGTAGAGGATTCTTGGGTAGCAAGTTTTTTTCTCTCAGGGTTTTTATATATGTCTCCCCATTGCCTTCTTGCCTGCATGGTTTTTGTTGAGAGATTCGAGCTTAATCTGTTTGCTTGTCTTTGTATGTTACACATATCTTTTCCCTAGCTGCTTTCAGGATCCTGTCCTTATCTTTGATTTTGTTAGGGAAATTTTCTTCCAGCATCTCTTCAGCTATCTCCTCTGTGGACTTGTGTGATTCTTCCTGTTCCGGAATGCTGATAATTTTTAATACAGATTATTTTTTTTTTAATCTTTTTTTTCTGCTTGTTCTTCTATCTTAGTAGTATTGATTGATTTATCTTCCAGCTCACTGGTTCTGGCTTCCATCTCTTAAATTCTACTCCTTTGCCCTTTCAGTGTATTGTCCATTTCTGATATTCTGTTATTTGTTGTTGAGTGCTGTCGAGTCACCTGGATAGGGTTTCCAAGGAGCAGCTGGTGAGCTTGAACCACCAACCTTGTAGCTCAAACGTCTTTGCAGTCTGGTGCATTAACCCACAGCACCATGATTTGAAATTCGTTCTGTAGGTTTTGAATTATTTCCAATGCTGTATCTTATCTTATTTGATTGCTCCTGTTGTGCTTTCCTGGCTGCTTCTTTATTTTCCTCAGCTCCATTGTAAAGTGTTTTGATACATTTTACAATCATTTTTCTGAATTCCTTCTCAGATATTTCTAAAGCCTGCCTTCCTTCCAATATGGAGTGTAGGTCTACCTCCAACTCATTTGTCTCAGTTACTTTATCTTGTTTCTGGACATGTGCTGGTATGGTCATCTGTTTCTGGTTTTTTGGGCTTATTCAGCATTATCTTTTTCCTTAATACTTAGATGGGTGTGTGTTTTGGTATATTTTATGCTTTCTGATTGCCTTCAGGTAAATGTGATCAGGAGATAGGCTTCCCTTTTCACTCTTCTTCCTGAGAAATTTCAAGATGCCACTGTTGGTCATTATGACATAACTCAGGATTTAATTTTTGGCCTGTTTCCTTTTTAGTCTGCCAGTCCTGCTCCACAACCCCCGTTCAGGCCTTTTTCCTAGTGATAAACAGGGTTGGCCATGGCCATTTTGCGATGCTGTTTGGTTTTAAGTGGAAACTGTTGAGAAGATCTGTGTGCATGCATAATAGAACCCTCTGGAGGTGGAGTGTCCACTCGCTCAGACACCCCCTCTAATCACTAGAATGCAGTTGTGCAAGCAGCGAGAGACCAATGAACAGATACAATAAAAACGAATGCCCACACCTTTTATCTCCACAGTTCTGTCAGGCATCTGTGGCTGCTCTGAATCTATGCTGGTTCTCCCCCCCCTCCCCATTTCGGTCTCACCCAAGGTGGCTGCTCAGGGAGCATCTGAGTGCCTTGGATTAGAAAGCACTGGATTTGTTACTTCAGCTACAAATTCCACTGGCTGTAAGCCTTCCAACTTTCTAAATATTCCTTTATATAGTGTTCTGAGTTCTGGGACCATCCCCTGAGCCTGATTGGTCTGGTATTCTGTGTTGCTGCTGGTGGAGTTCTTCACTGCACTTCCACCTGATCCGCTATCTTATTCATTCTCTTGGGTTCTTCTTTTATGAGAGCAGATCACCAGCCAGATGTTCTCCCCCTGGAGTCACCAGTGAGTTTGAACCATCAGCTTTCCAACCCTTTTTTAAGTATGTGACAATTTTTAAATCCATGGGTAGTCCCTCACTTACAATGGAGTTATCTGTTCCAATGACTTCTTCGGATGCCAGTTCATTTTTATTTTTTAAAAGATTTTGTTACTACCTTTTATTATCAGAATCTTTTACAAATCCTTTCTTTGAATAACTTGAGGAAGGTCTGACTAAATTCTGCTGTCAGCATATTATGTACTGCAACATTGTAGTATATATTACTAAAAATAAAATGTACAAAAAAGTAAAAGACAGTCATAAATGAAGTTAATTGTAATTAAAATGTGTTGTAAGGAGGTGATTACATGTATTATAAATGGTATTGGTTTTTCAATATCTATTTCATTGTTGGTAGTATATATAAAAACAATTGATTTCTCTATTTTGATGATGTACTCTCTGATCTGGTTAGAAAAAAAAAAGCCCACTTACTAGTTTTAGTAACTTGCAAATCTATCAGATTTGTTAGATAGCCATCTTGTCTACCAGTTAAGATGGTTTTTCTTTTCTTTTTTTTAGCCCAAATGCCTTTTCTTTCTCTTCCTGCTTTTGGATTGCATTGGGTATGATCTCCAGTACAATGTTAAGTAGAATTCATGAAATAGACATCTCTTGTCTTTTTCTTAATTTTGGGTTAAACCTCTCTTTAGTCTTTTTTTTTTTTAGCTTTTCATTGTGAATTTGGTGAAGGTTTACAGAGCAGATCATCACCAGTTTTACACTCAGCCGATTTTATACTTCATTTCATTACAATGACTACCATCTCCTACGTGTACCATCAGCAAACAGTATTTACTTGTATTCCCTTTAACTCTTGAATTCCACCCAGTGTTTTCTGATAACCTTTATCTTTATCTTTCTCAACCTTCCTCTTGTTATAAATTGCGTGCCTTACCACGCAAATTAACGTGGTCAGCCCTCTAGCCAATGATTAATTTTCACTTCCCTCCTACCCTTGGTAATGTTTCTTTTTGCAAGAAAACCTTTTTTAAAGTTTATTGGACCAGTGGTGAGCATTTTTGTTTTCCTTACATTGAGATGCAATCCAATGTAAGGAAAACAAAAAGCTGTGCTTTTTGATCTTCATCAGTAAATATTTTAAGTCTTGTTCACTTTCAACAAGCAAGGTTGTATCATCTGCATATCGCAGGTTGTTAATGAGTCTTCCTTCAATCCTGATACCACATTTTTCTTCATAGAACCCAGCTTCTTGGATTACTTGCTCAGGATACAGGTTGAATACGTATGGTGAAAGAATGCAACCCTGTCTCACACCTTTCTTAATTTTAAATCATTCAATGTCCCCATTATCTTTCTTTCTTTTTTCAATGTTTTATTATGAATTATGTGATAGTTTACATGGAAGAACATTAGCTTTATGTTCATGCTATCATATATCCTTAAGGAGGTACGGTAGCATAGTGGTTACGAATTGGGCTGCGAACCGCAAAGTCAGCAGTTCGAAACTACCAACTGCTCCGCGGGAGAAAGATGAAGCTTTCTGCTCCTGTCAAGATTTACAGCCCCAGAAACCCCATACAGGGTCGCTATGAGTCAGAACCAGCTCCATGGCACTTAATAACAACAACATCGTATATCCTTTAATTGCCATGGTTACAGTCCCCTCCATGTATCATCAACCAACCAAAGGGTATACCCTCAAGCCTGCCCCTGGTCGTCAGCACACAGCCCCTCTCCCTCTCTGGGTCTAAAGTCCCCAGCAGCTCCATCTCTCCAGTTCATTGTCTCTGCCTCCACCTCTGGTGTCACTACTTCTCTGGGTAGGGTCCCACTCTCTACTCTTCTCCCTTGATAGTCCCAGGGACCTCAGCTCCTAGACTGAAAAGTCAATCACTCCCCGCCTTTTGCTACAAAACGTCTACCTTTACATTTCCAACCCTCACAATCAGTTCTGATAACAATTATTCACTATTGTATCACAAGAGACCTAGCTGCATCTCCCTTCATCAGCACTGCCCCGACAGATTGGATACTACACTGTGGAGATTCTACCTTCCTCCACGCCCTCTGGATCTAAGTGTCCCCATTTTCTGTTCAAACAACTGCCTCTTGG
>NW_006408637.1:5190542-5191962 GCF_000296735.1 Chrysochloris asiatica
CTTGTTCTTGTAGTAACAGTCGGTCTGCCTATGTTGTTTTATATTTTTCCTGTAGGTCTTTCTTTCAAGAAGTATCTTCTGTTCTTCTAGCCACTCCAACCTGGTCTGCTTGTCCTTTCAAGTGGGAATTTCCCATCTCTGGAGATCTGGATGCGGTTGAGGCTTCCACCTATAATCTTATGTATTGCAGAGGCTCCTCAGGAAGCCTCCTTCACTGGGCACGTTGTAGCCCCATTTTAGGTATTCTAATCAGTTATAGGCAGAAGATGAACTTAAGCTTTCTATGGTGATGTTTCTGACTATTCCTTTCTCTCCACCTCCAGTGTCTATTTTATAATATAGTGCACGGAAAACCAAGATTCAAAAGACAGCCAAGCATCTTAACATTATTCCCCCCTTTTCCCCATTCCAACCATGGCTCAATCTCTGAATCCCAGAATCCTGTTGTTCCAAGATTGTGCATATATCATTATTTTCCTCTGTCCCACCTAGCCCATTGAGACCTGTCTAATTGTTCTCCCATCTGTTTTGTTCTTCCATTCCCCTCTCCATACTTGTATATTGCCCCCCTCCCCAGCACCCAGACTATCCTGTGTCTAATCCCTGCCCTGTGCTCCACCTTCCTCTCCCTCCACTCACCCACCACCAACATCTCAAAAATCAACAAAGAGTCCCTCCCCACCCCCTTTAGTATGGGTTCTTTCCCTTAGTCTTTTACAGTAGTGGTCCTATATAGTATTTCTCCTTTTGTGACTGACAATTTCACTCAACATAATGTCCTCAAGGTTCATCCATGTTATGTGTTGGCTTACAGCTTCCTTGTTATTCGTCAAGGTTCTGCTCAGTTTTTAATAGTGTAATATTCTTAATGAGTGTATTTGTATTACCCTGTTTTAATTCTATGTATATTTAAGATTTTTTTCTTTTCTTTGTCACTGTCTAAGAGGTCTCTAGAAAAACAGAACTAGTGATTGAGAGAGGAAGAAATAGAGAAAGATTGCTTTAGTGATTGACTTCCAGGAATTGACTTGGCTCGTGTGATGATAGGGACTGGCATGGCAGAAGTCTGCTGTCAGGCAGATTTCCAGTAGACTGGAAATTCCTCCAGGCTTGCTTCCCAAGCTCTGTATATCACATAAGGAAAAGAGTGCAGAGTGGAGAGAGTGAGTTTTCTTAAAATATCTATAGTCTGGAGGCATAACATACCCTAAGGAAAGTCCCTTTTCAGCTGATTAAATACATCACATTACATTGCATTATCTAAGTTGACTATATTTCATTACATTGTTGAGTAGTAACTAGTCTAGTGTTTGATTAAGCTACTGGGAACTATGTTGTTGTTATGTGCCGTGAAGTTGGTTCCAACTCATTGCGACCCTGTTGTACAGGGTTTCTGAGGTTGTAAATTTTTTTTTTTTTT
>NW_006408637.1:5193128-5228226 GCF_000296735.1 Chrysochloris asiatica
GGACCCGACCACTTGCCTTGATGTTTCTTGGGCAAGCAGCTTGTTTGTTCTTGTAGTAACAGTCCATCTGCATCTATTGTTTTTTATTTTTCCTGTAGGTCTTTCTCTCAAGAAGTATCTTCTGTTCTAGCTGCTCCAGGCTGGTCTGCTCGTCCTTTCAAGTGGGAATTTCCCATCTCTGGAGATCTAGATGTGGTTCAGGCTTTTACCTATAGTCTTATGTATTGCAAAGGCTCCATAGGAAGCCTCCTTCCCTGGGCACGTTGTAACCTAATTTTTGGTATTCCAATTAGTTATAGGCAGAAGATGGACTTACAAGCTTTCTATGATGATGTTTCTGACTATTCCTTTCTCTCCCCCTCCAGTGTCTATTTTATTTTATAATGCATGGAAAACCAAGATTCAAAAGACAGCCAAACATCTTAACATTATTCCCCCCTTTTCCCCATTTCAACCATGACTCAATCTTTGTATCCCAGAGCCCTGTAGTTTCAAGGTTGTGCATTCTTTATCTCTGTCCCACTTAGCCCATTGAGACCTGTCTAATTGTTCTCCCATCTGCTTTGTTCTTCCATTTCCCTCTACCTCCTTGTATATTGCCCCCCTCTCCAGCACCCAAACTTTCCTGTGTCTAATCCCTGCCATGTGCTCCACCTTCCCTCCCTCCCCTCACCCATCACCAACTGCCCAGCAATCAACAAAGAATTCCCCCTAACCCCCTTTTAGTATGGTTTCTTTTTCTTAGTCTTTTACAGTAGTGGTCCTATGCAATATTTCTCTTTTTGTGACTGACTAATTTCACTCAGCATAATGTCCTCAAGGTTCATCCATGTTATGTGGTGGCTTGCCGCTTCCTTGTTAATCTTCAAGGTAGCATAATATTCCATTGTGTGTATGTTCCACAGTTTGTGTATCCATTCTTCAGTTGATGGGCACTTTGGCTGTCTGAGGTCGTAAATCTCTTTTGGAGCAGAAAGCCCCATCTTTCTCCTGTCGAACAGCTGGTAGTTTCGAACTGCTAACCTTGCGAACCGCAGCCTGATTTGTAACCACTGCGCTACCAGAGCTCCTAGTAGGAACTATAGCCTAGCCAAATTGACATGGACAATGAACTGTCCCAATTGCCCTCCTCAGTCTTTAATGGTAGCCGTGATTTCCTACATGGCTTTCAGTTTGCCATTTTTTACCATAACATCTCTTAATGTGGGTCAGGAAAACAAATGGGGGAGAGTCTGTTAGTTATTGAGTATATCTAGAACCTAGAAAAATAATAGCCTCTTGGTCAGTGATTCTCAAACTCTGGGCTCCCTCAGAGTTCCTGCAGGGCTTGTTACAACATAAATTGCTGAATTCCTCCTCTAAACCAACTGCCATTGAATGGATTCCGGCTGATAGGGTTTCTGATACTGAATCTTCATGAAAGCACACTGCTGCCTCATCTTTCTCCCATGGAGAGGCTGGTGGGATTAAACCACTGATCTTGAGATCAACAGCTCAGAGCTTATCAGGGTTCTTCTCCTAGAGTTTCTGAATTTAGAGTTCTGGGCTGGGGCCTGCAAATTTGCATTTCTAACAGCTATTGAGATGCTTCTGGTATTGTTGGTCTTGAGAGATACTTTGAGAACCACTGGTTTTATTTTAGATGATAGTCCATAAAAGCATGTAAGCAAGAGTACTGTTACATGCAGAACTCCATCTCACACACTGTGCTGAACATGAATGGCTGGTTAGTTGACGGCACCAGAGTCAGTTGTGCAGCGGCCGCTGGTACGTGTACACAGGGTGTATGACTCATGTCATAGATCAATGTAATAAATATGTATTTATTAGTGACATGGAGCTTTTTCTTAATTTCAAGATGAGCGAATAAAAGTTTCAGTATTTTTGTATGTCCAATGAACCGCCTTCCATCACCTGGGATTTATTATTTCACCTAGGTTGCTATGGCCTAGTGATTCTATCTTCAACATTTTCTTGGGGAAAATAGACTTGTAAGGGCTTTGTAGAATCTTTTAAGGGCTTTATAAACTTTTCTCTAGATCTTGGAATGCTTATGGGAGGGAATGTCATAAGCATGTTGTTGTTTTTTTAGAATTCTTTTTTTTTTTCTCTCCTTAAATGTTTTATTGTGAATTATATGATAATTTATATGGGAGAACATTAGTTTACATTCATTCTATCATATATCATCTCATTGCCATGGTTACAATCCCCTCCATGCAATCCTTCCCCTGTACCCCGCCAGGTCTTCTTCACACAGTGGCTCTCCCTTTCTGGATCTAAAGTCTCCAGCTGCTCCATCACTCCATGTCATCATCTCTGGCTCCATTTCAGGCATCACTGCTTCCATGGGTAGGGTCCTGCTCTCTGCTCTTCTCCCTTTAGCATGTTTTTCTTGATCCAAAGTGAACATCAGAGGCTCTTCAGAGAGAGAACTTCAGTGGTGTCAAGGCGGGTCTGGTCACAATAGGCAGTAGGGTAGATCTGATTTTGTAATTCTGAAAATGATCCCCATGTGGGCGCCCTAGATTTATACACAACTGAGTAACTCATCTGATTGTTATAATTTTTTTTTTTAACTGGCGACTAGTGATGAACAATCTTATGTAAGCTATTTTATTAAAATGCCTTGAGATTTGTTGTTACATGTTGTTGAGTTGGCTCCAACTTGTTTCCCTGCCCTGTGCCATCCTCAAAATAGTAGGTCTATTTGAGGTCATTGTTGCAGCCATGGTGTCAGTTTATCTTGTTGAGGATCTTTACCCTCTACTTTCCTAGACAGGATTCCTTCAGATAAGAGATGAATTTCTTGTAGTACCATGCCCTGGATGGGTAACGGTGCTGGTGCTGTTTGCTGCTGAGTTGAATCTGACTCATAATGACTCTATAGGACAGTAGAACTATATACATAGTGTTGCCAAATTTGTAGTCTTTACGGAAGATCTGTCCCTGTACTTCCTCCAAGACAGATTTGTTTGTTCTTCTGGCTCTCTAAGGAACATTCTGTATTCTTGGCCAATTGAAATGCACACTCAGTTCAATTCCTCTTTGGTCTTTTCATTGTTCAGATTTTACGTACATATGAAATGATTGAAAATACCATGATTTGGGTCAGGTACACTTGTGCCCTCAAAGTGACATCTTTGTTCTTTGAAATTTTAAAGAGATCTTTTGTAGCAGATTTACCCAGTGTAATATGTTGTTTGAATTTTGACTGCTGCTTCTATGAGTGCTGATTGTGGATCCAACTAAACTGAACTTTTTGACAACTTTAATCTTTTCTCCATTTATCATGATGTTACATTTTGATCCATTTGTGAAGATATTTGGAAAAATACCAGGGTGAGTCAAAATTTATCCATAATCCAGTTAGGGAGGAGAATATTGAAAGTGCCATGGGCTGCCAAAAGAACCAGTAGATCCATTTTGGAAAAAGTGCAGCCAGAGTGCTCCTTGGAGGCCAAGATGGCCAAACTTCGTCTCTCATACTTGGGACTATAGTAGATTACACCTGAGGTCTGATTGTGGGAAGGAATTGGAGAATTTAAATCTAACTGTATTTGTATTCTTTGTGTTTTAGGCCCTTGATGAGCCTCCCTATTTGACAGTGGGTACTGATGTCAGTGCTAAATACAGAGGAGCCTTCTGTGAAGCCAAGATCAAGACAGCAAAAAGACTTGTCAAAGTCAAGGTACAGTATTTATAGATACTATAAATTATATGCACATTATTCAGTATTTAAATGCTCACTTGGCTAGTGTATCTAAGGATTGTTTTTCTGCATATCCCATTTGTAGAATTAATGATCATAAAAAAGAAACCCTCAAAATAATGTGTTATTGGTGATTTTAAAACATTTCAGTTAAATAAAACTAGATTATCACAGTTGTTATTTTAAATGTAATTTCATTGTAAGTCATAAGGTTGTTTATAGTATTAGACTTTTTATTCTGTCAGAATTGTAAAGACCCTTAGAAATCATATAGTTTAGTTTCCTAATGTTACTAACATAAATAAACTCTTACAGGATTATTAATTTCTCCAAAGTACTATGGTTATTGGCAGAATTTGAACTACTGTAGTTTCACAACTTTTAAACTCACTTTCTCCCTTAATTTGAACCATGAAATTGAAATGTGATTTACAGTTGATGGCCTTCTAGATAGATTGAAACACGGCAAATCTGGCTATTGATTTTGTATTCTCTGCCAATCTCAAAAAATATTTGTAGTACTTAATTTTTGTCTCAGAAGAAGAAGTCTAACTGTTTACACTTAAATAAATTGCCAGTGCTAAAAAATAGAAAACAGGTGAACTTTATTTGTGAAAACTTACATTTGACATATCCTGTGTAGGGTCCTCTGTCGATAGGAAGCAGAGGGTATGTTAGAGTGTGGAGGACCTGACTTCTACCCTCCAGGGAGGGGTTTGTAATCTAGACTAGGCAGTATGCTGTAGAACGCTGGGTTGAATATTGTCGATTCAGTAGGCTGCAAAGCTATTATGTGGTGCTGTGGGTTAATGCGTTGTCCTGCAAAGTTGGTTTGAACCACAAAGTTGGTGGTTCAAGCTTACCAGTCACTCCTTAGAAACCCTATATACAGGGTCACTATGGGTCAGAACCGACTCAATGTCATTTAGCAGCAACACAAGCTATTCTTCTTTTGGTGGAAAGTATCACAGTCTCTTCTGGAGCTTTTTCTCTGCCTAGCTGTGTGGGTTCTTCCCTGATACATTTGTATGTTGGAAAATGCTTCTTAAGTGATTCTCATTCGTATTCTGTGTTAGAATCATTTTGGAAAAGCCTTTAAATTGACCGTAAGCCCAGAAATGTTAGTTTGGCCCCACCTGTCTTAGATTCCACAGGATTTCTTCCTTTGTATGTTGATAGTACAAACACTCTTATGGTGGCATTTCCTTAGGATTTTGTTTTGTTTTTGGTTATCTTAGAGATGGAAAGAAACTTGTTATCAGATTTCTCACTCCTTCTGGCTGGCTACTTCTTTCAGATGTACACATTTGTATGAATAAGATAAAAGCCCTTCCTTCTGGTAGAGAGCCTCCCTCATTGGCTGAGCTGGGATACAGTTAGAAAAAAGGTGCCCTCTTTAGGCAGATGCAGCATCATTCTAGGACCTGTGTCTCAGCCCATGAAGTACAGGCTAGATTTTAGCTCCCCCCTGCACCTCAGCTGTGCATCCCTGTATAGTGAACAACCGTAAAATGACAGTAGAAGTACTGCTTTTAATGAAAAGCGACAAACACCTCGGAACTGTGTCTTACGCTGGCTGAGTTCTTTAGAGAAGCCAAATCAGCCAAGTTCGCATTTGTATATAGAGAGGAATTTATCTCAAGGAAACGGCTCATGTGGTTGTGGAGGCTGGTCAAGTCTCAAGCCAGTGGATCCAGTGTCAGGGTAGAGGCTACTACTAAGTCATGGAGCTGCAGGTACTAATGAATCCAAGACCAGCAGGTCAGACAGCCTGCTGGCTCATGGACTGTGGAGGCTGATGTAGGCAATATGAGAAGAGTACTGGAGATGATGTTGAGCTGAATGCAGGAAGCCGAATGTACCTAGATCAAGGGGCCACACCCTTGAGGAAACTCCCTTCTAACTGGCTGGCTGGCTGCTCGTAGCAGATGCCAACATGGAGGAGATTGCTCTCTGTGCGATCTCGTCATATAAAGGGCAGGGATGGCAACATGATTTCTCATTGCCAAAGTGCATCATGGTACTGAGACTCATGGTGACATATCACCTTACTAATGACACTTACTGTGCTGGTGGTGTTGTTATGTGCTGTGGAGTCGGCTACGACTCAGCGTGATCCTGCACAGGGTTACCAAGGCTGCAAATATTTACGGGAGCAGAAAGCCTCAGCTTTCTCCCATGGAACTGCTGGTAGTTTCGAACTGCCGACCTTGAGGTTAGCAGCCGGATTCATAACCACTACGCTACCAGAACTCCACTTAATGACTTGTAATTTGTAGATAATGAATACCTAAAAGTTAATTTATTTCAAGACTTCTAAAAATGTGTTTAAGAAGTCCCGATGACACTGTTGGTTAGGCTGCTATCAGAAAGATTGGTGGTTCAAACTCACTAGCTGCTCCTTGAGAAATAGATGAAGCTGTCCACCCCATAAAACTTTGGTCTCAGAAAACCTGTAAAGGCTTCTTGTGAGTCGAAATTGACTTAGTGGCACTGGATTTGAATGGGGGGTGTGTGTGTGTGGGGAAGAGTTAGCAATTTAAAAATAAGTTTATTATTACGGTAAAAACTCTGATAGCCAGGACCTGTGTAAGATGACTACTTGTCAGAGAAGGAAAACTCAAATACCTTTCACTTCTAAAGAACACTAGAGAAGTGGTAAGACTATAACCTGTCTCAGGTGGGGATCTTGAGAAAGCCTGAAAAAGAAGGCAGAGCTGTGGAGTCCTGGCTCTCACAGATTTCACTGTAGGATTAGTCACCCGTTTTCATGCATTGTACGTTCACTCTGGAGTTACGTGGTTCATAACCCTGAGAACAGAAGTCGATGGTGCCTGTAGGTACTACTACCAGCTGCTCTGAAAAGGGATCACATTAGAACGTCCCAGATACAGTGGAACAAAACTCAAAATTATATATAAAAAAAGAGCAGACTTACTAGTCAGAAGGACCGAGGGGTGGGGTGGGGGCGGGGAAACACTCTTCAGGCCCAGAATACAGTTCACCTTCGTGGCCCAATTTTCAACCAAGTGGTGGAGAGGTATATAGATGGGACAGTTCTGCTCGCCATGGAATGGTTATCCACTCAAGAGGGCAATATTTACCTGGGCACAAGGTTCAGAGGGGTGGGAAGGAGGGTGGAATGGAAGTAGGAACCACAGGAAGGAAGTGAAAGAATTGTTGTTACGTGGAGGGGATGGTAATCATCTAGGTGAAACAAAGTGTGTGATTTGTTGTGTGTAAAACTGAAAAGCTGCTTTGTAAACCTATACTTAAACAGAATAAAAGTTACTGGGGGGAAAAAACAACTAAGTGGCTGAAAGCATAAGCAATACCTTAACACATAATGTAAATAAAGTGTGATAATTCTTTTGTGTAACAGTAGTGGTATGGTGGATATAGGGCATATTTTGTCATAATTGGTTTATGTGCATATTACCTAAATTCATTATCACTTAAAAGACTGTTCTACTGGGTTCAGTCTCTTTAAGAACTCTTTTAACTTTGTACAGAGATAACAAATTTTATTGTACTGAATGCACAGTCATCTTTTTTATCAGCTAATTAAATGTTAAATTTGAACTCTTTATTTTAATTTACTTCTCTTGTCAGGTTTCCTCTTGTTTGATTAGGTACTGGTATTGAGACCCAGCATGGTTCACGTTCTGGTCTTCACTGGCCTTGTATCTCAGCTTCATCATGTAACAGTTCGTTGACCTTAGACAAATTCTGTTCTCTGTTGTCTTTATCAGTAAAATGGCAGTAGCTGTGTAGACAAATGAGTGGTGAGAATAAATGTTTAGTGCTTGAGCCTAATACTTGGATTTTGTAAAAACTAATGACAGCCTGAGGACTGTTAACGCATGCTGGTTGCCTCAGAATCCCAAAGTAAGACTGCGAGGCTGAGGACTACACCCTGTAGCACCCACCACTTCACAGGTGTGAAGTCCACTCAAAGTGTTGGCAAACGAAAGGCGCAAATTAGGGAGTTCATATGCTCCCCTAACTTCCAATCAGGGGCCTCGTTACTCCCTTGGTTGTCGTTGATGTTAACTGCTGTTGAGTCAGATCTGACTCAGAGCGACCATGTATGGAGTTTCTGAGGAACAGCTGGTGGATTTGAACCTTGTGCTTAGTAGTCCAGTGCTTTTCCTACTGTGCCACACCACTTCTCCTTTAGATCTGATCGTTCGTTGCAGTGACTCACCCACTTCTAGAAGAGGGCTGTCTTTTGCAAACACACAAAGGACATGCCTGAAGAGATACATAAGTGAAGTCTGGAGGCTTCTGTGAGGACTTTGGAGCTTCATGCTCCAGAGACTTGAGGTCCTTCTACATGCATCATCCAATTCCAAGGAATTTCCTCATGCCTCTATTCCCTTCTACATAGTCACTCATTGGGGTTTCATTGCGTCTGGATAGGCGATGGGATCCGGGAATAGCTGTGACAAACTGCGTACCTAGTCACTATCCCGTCAATCATGCTTCCCTTCCTTCCTGAAGTTATTCCTACTGTTGTAGCTATTCGTGGCCTTCCAACTGATTTAGACTCAAAGCCACCTCAAGTATGCAGAGTACAGATATTTCATAGGGTTTTTAAAGCTATGACTTTTCAGAAGCAGGCTTGTGGAGATTTGAACCACCAACCTTATTGCTGCTAACGAAGGGTTTAATCCATTCTGGTACACCTAGAGGCCTATGGGACAACTACTGTATTTTCACATAAAGGCATCTTAATTGTTGTAAATTCCAAGAATTATTTTTAAGAAACTAGAAAAGAAGGCCAAGCTGAGCTCTTTGTCCCACAACATCAGTGTCTGTCAGAGTCCACAGAGCTGTGCTCCCTAGGAGTTTCAATGACTGACTCTTCTGAAAGAGTTGCTAGGCCTTAAAAAAAAAAAAAAAAATTATTGCGAATTGAGTGAAAGTTTACAGGACAGATAATCAGTTTTATATTCAGCAAATCATGCACCTTGTTTCATTACAATGATTATAATCCCCTTCATGTACCATCAGTTAAAAGTATTTCTCTTTATTCATTTTAGCTCTTTTTTTAAAACAACAGCAACACTCAGGCATATATAATAATTTACACAACTAAAGTGCACATTCTGCCTCCTGTCCACCAGCTCTCAGGCCCTCTCCTTCCATGAGTCTAGAGTCCTCAGCTGCTCCCTCTCTCCATGTCCTATCTCTGCCTCCATCTCTGGTGTCGCTGCTTCTCTGGATAAGGTCCCACATTCCGCTTGTGCTCTTCTTCCTTGATGATTCTGGGGTCCTCTGTTTCTGGACTGTAAGATTAACTACTCCCCATTTTTGTTACAAAACTTCTGCCTTTACAGTTGTGACTGTCGCAATTAGTCATGATAACAGTTACTCACTATTGAATCATAAGAGTCTTATCCCCATCTCTTTTAACCAGATCCATCTAGACAAGATGAAAACATTATTCAATGGGGATTCTACTTTCCCCCTACATGCTTTTAAATAAATCAAACTCCGTCTTGAAACCCAGTCACTTTGTGCCTTTATCGCCCCCTCATTTTAGGTTACCTGTCCCTGTCTACAGAGGGGACAGCATTGATATTTGCTGTGAACACTCCTTCCCCCTCTGTTGGTATTTTGAGGTACTACCTCTCTGAGTATGGGTCAGGGTCATCAAATTGTAGCAATTTACACGTGTTTCCTTTATCAAAAATTGTTTTCTTTTTTATCTTCCTGTAGTCGAGTTCTGATTATCAAGCCATGGAGGCTAGGTCAGATGGGTACTATCTGCAAGTTTGGGTGTTCTTGTGCATCTCCCCTCACTTCATATCAGCTGGATGCTTCACTCTGAGCTTTAACCCCCTGGGGCTATGCTCTTGTCCATGGGCTCAGGAGTTCCCAGGTCTCACCACTCTTTGGACCAACCAACCCTTCCTCTTCTCTCTCTCATCTCCAGGTCAGCGGAAGTCTATGGAACGTGGTTGAACTCAGCCCATTTCTTCATTGCTGCCTTTCCCCCTGTTCCACTCACTAGTAGACCAATGTGGTGGCCAGCAAGTTTGCATGCCTGCTCATGTGTTCCCTTGAGTTTCAGTCTTAGAGAGGGGTTTGTCCTGAAGGAACTTAATTGCTTGCCTTGATGGCTTCCCAGTGAACAACTTGCTTATTCTTGTAGTAGCCAGTCATACTGCCATTTTTGTTTTAGGTTTTTCCTGATGATCTTTCTTTGAAGATGTATCTTCTGTCACTCTAGCTGGTCCAGGCTGGTCTGTTTGTTCTTTCTAGAGGGAATGTCCCACCTCAGAAGGTTCTGGATGGGACTCAGGACTCCACCTAAGGTCCTGTACAGTGCAAGGACTCCGCAGGAGGCCTGTTTTCCCTGGTCTAGTTGGACCTTTCTTTTGAGGGGCTCTGGTAGTGTAGTGGTTACAAATCAGGCTACTAACCTCAATGTCAGAGGTTTGAAACTACCAATCATTCCATAGGAGAAAGACGAGGCTTTCTGCTCCTGTAAAGATTTACAGCCTCGGAAATCTGATGGTAAGGGTCCCTGTGAGTTGGAATTGACTCCACGGCACACAACCCGCATGTCCCCATGTAGATTCAAACCACTAAATGTTAAGTTATTAACTGAGTGGTTGACTGTTTGCACCACCCAGGGATGTATTTGTTGTTGTTGTTGTTGTTAAGTGCCATCTCGTCGGTTCCGACCCATAGCGACCCTGTATAGGGGTTTCCAAAGAACAGCTGGTGAACTTGAACCGCTGACCTTACAGTTCAAATGGCTTTGCAGTCTGACGCTGACCTTGCTGTTCATAGCCCAATTCGTAACCACTACGCTACCAGATCAGAGCTCCTTAAACATAGTTGTTGTTTAATACCAAGTCAGCTCTGATTCATAGCAACCCTCTATAGGGTTTCTGAAGAGTGACTGCTGGGTTTGAACTGCCACCTTGTGGTCCAATCCTTATCCTACAGCACCACACCAAGACTCTAGGGATGGATATACATAGTTAGCCTACAGTAAATGTTTGCTGCAAGGTCCGCAGTTCAAATTCACCAGCCCCTCCTAGGAAGCCATACATAGGGTTGCTATGAATCGGAACTGACTCGATGACACTTACCAACAACAACAGCTACTTATTTAATAAGCTAAGCCTTCACAAAAAGTGATGGAGTGCCTAATAATAACCTAATATCTCCACCTTCTCCTCATTGATTTTAGGAAAAGAGATTATACAAGCAATCTCGTACTTGGTGTTCTTGTTGTTAAGTGCCGTTGAGTTGGTGCTGACCCATGGTGACCCTGTGTAGGGTTTATGAGGAGCTGTTATTTTCTTAACGTGAGATATAACTTGTGTAGTGTGTTTAAATAAATAAATTTCACCTATTTAGGGATTAGGATTTTAGTAGCAACTATTAGTTTAGATGATTCGTATTAAAATATGTAATTCAGCTAATTATTGTTTGCTTTTTGCATTGGCTAATTAAGTTTATAATCTCTAGGTAACATTTAGACATGATTCTTCAACAGTGGAAGTTCAGGATGACCACATAAAGGGCCCACTAAAGGTAATTCATTTATTAATGTCTTTATTATTTTTATGCTTGGTTAGGAAACATTAATATAACATTTATCATTTGTAATACATTTATTTATAAATTCATTATTTTCTTACTGAGTAATTTTCTCTAAAAGACTATAGAAAAAGTAGATTCAATGTTGAATAAAACTTGATGTGAAAGTAAAACCTAGTAGTGTGCCCAGGAATTAAATGAGTATCAAAGAAGTGTTGTTGTTTGCTGTGTACTGACCTGATTTAGTCCCATCATATTTCCATTTCTAGAAGGATAAATGTGTCACAGTTAATGTACTCGAGATGAAAAGGTGAAAGTTCCATGATGACTAAAAAAGATAAAATTTAAACCATAAAACTTGAAACTCTTTGGAGCAACTACTGGCAAATGAAATATTTTAAGGGGAAACAAGCAGTTTTATGTAATGGAATGTTCATATTAAAATTTTTGTTTTTGGCCAGTGAAATCAGTCCTGCTTTGCTTCTTATTAATGAGCATGTGTGAGTACTCACTTGTGTCCATTTTAATGCCCTTGTAAATGTCTGACAGCAGACTTTGGCGTGGCTTGGATAATTTGGAGGTGTTTAATAGTGCATAGCATGTGCTAGCACGGTACTGAGTGTTTTCCACATAATATGTAATCCTCATAATAGCGCTGCAAAAGAAGAAGCAGAAGGTAATACGCATAATTTAGTCAAGGTCTCAAAGCCAGTAATGGCAGAATCAAAGTTTAGCTAGGCTCTGAGTCTGTAATTAAAGCACGTGCCCTCCTCGGCTTAATCTACACACTCCTCCAAGCCTTGTTTTTTTTTTTTGTTGTTGTTGTTGTTGTTTTTTATCTTTGCCTCTTAAGCACATCAACACATCTTTTCACTGCTCGACTAACCTGTTCGTCTTGTACAGGCCTTCCTGGAGCACAAAAAATGTTCAGTGCTCAGAAAAGATAGAAAAGGCGATTATACTTTGCAACTTTAAGTTGTTTTCCTCCCATTGTACCCATCCAGTGTTTTTGATAGTTGTGAAATTGGTTTATTTTGTTTGGTCTTCTTCTTTTATGAAATTTCCTATGATGAGGACTTAGGATCATTTTGATTTTGACATAGACAAGTTGATCAAGTTTTTGCTTGAAGATCATTGAAACATCACTTTTGTGTATGGATCCTTTTATTTTGCTTGGGGTTGGGGAGGGTGCTGTAGGTTTTGAATTGCTTCCTAATGTACCCTGTAGCTTTCTGTTAGTTGGCAGAAAAGTGTCAAACTTTGGATAATATATTTTCTTAGAGGAAATGAATGTCAAAAATTCATAGTCATTTCATCTCAATACAGTTTCAGTAACCCATGGACCACTTCATGACTAAATGTAAACAAATGCCAGTCATTTGTTACAGTCATGTAATGAAAGTTTTGTTCATTAAGCGAGGTAAGAAGGGTTAGTCCATCCAGAAGCAGTTTATAAGAAAGACCTGACAACTACTTGTAAAGTAAGCACTGAAAACCCTGTGGAGCACAGTTCTACTCTGACACATACGGGAACACCAGGAGTGGAATCGGCTAATGAAAAATCAGCCCGACAACCTGGGGTGCCATGAGTGGAATCCACTTGTGGAAAATCAGAAAAGCTAGAAAGGGCGATTGCTTTGTAGTTTTCAAAGCCTGTGGAGCAGAATGCCCATACCTGCAGATAGTACCCACCTGACCTGGCTTACATGACTGGAGCATCCGAACTTGACTAGAAGAAGAAAGAAGAGTGAAGAAAAAAGAGTAACCTGCTACAATTTGATGAACTTTACGTATACTTAGGGAGAAGGGCTGTGTGTTGACAGCCTGGGGGCGTGCCTGTGTGGTGTATGTACCCTTTGGTTATTTGATGATGCATGGAGGGGACTGTAATCATTGCAGTGAAATGAAATATGATAGGATGAGTGTAAAGCGGATGTTCTCCCCTGTAAACTTCACAATAGAAAACTAAAAATAAAAGCCTGTGGCATACAGTTCTACTCTGATACCCATGAGGGCGCCATGAATTGCAATTGGCTTCATAGCAAATGTGTTTTTTGGGGTGGTATAAAAGATCATATAAAAGTGCAATTAACAGAATTTTCTTGATTGGATGTAAAGTATTTTAAATGGGTGTTTTATACATTCTAATCTTGAAGGAGACTTTAAAGATACTTCTTTGTTCTTGTCATTTCATAACCTTCTTTTAAAGACAGTCATGGTATGGGACAAGGGCTCAAAGTGAAGTCTGAGTCTTCTGGAGGCTACTTTGTGGGGTTATAAGTTGTGGTACAACAACAACAAGATCAAAGGAGTCATGGTGTGGCACTTCGGGTTAATGCACTGGACTGCAAGGTAGGTTTGAACCGCAAGGTCGGCGGTTCAGGCTCACCAGCTGCTCCACCTATACCAGGTCAGAACTGACTCAACAGCACTTAACAACAATAAAAATAAGGTCAAAGGAACTCCTGGTGTAGCACTGTAGGATCAGTACTGGACTGCTAACTACAAGGTCAGCTGTTAAATCCTACCTGCTGCTCCTTGGAAAAAGAGGGTAGCTGTGAGTCAGAACCGACCACAATAGCAATAACATTAAGGTCAAAACTGTTTTAGATTTGTCCTCTTCACTATGTTGACATTTTCATTACCGGCACCTTATCGTGAATCAAGTCAGTAATCATTTTGTCTTCACTGTCATGCATTCTCAGCTCACAAACACACACACACACACACACACACAAAATCACAATAAGGAGTACGTATACATCCCTTCTGTGACTGACTTGTAAGGAAAAGTAGCTGCTGCTTTAATAGAATATTTTCCTGGACTGGGCCACTGGCTGTTCAGACAGTTGTTTGGTACACATATTCTAAAATATAAACCAAGTGCTTCCCTTAAGTTGTCACCTGAAGGGGAGAAACAATTGAGGACTCCTGGTGTGGCACTGTAGGATCAGCACTGGACTGCCAATTGCAACCACAGTTCAAACCCACCAGCTGCTCAGAAACCCTATACAGGGTCACTATGAGTTGGAACCATCTCAACAGCATTTAACAACAACAACAACCCATTTTTGAAATCCTGGTGTGGTGCTGTATGATAAGCACTGGATTACTTAAGTTCAGGGTCGGTAGTTCAAACCCACCAGTGATTCCTTAGAAGTCCTATACAGGACTGCTATGAGTTGGAACCAACTCGATGACACTTAACAACAACAACAAATGTTTTTGACAAAAGTATATCTTTTAAATAAAAATAAAAATTTGGTAAATTTATATCTGCTATCATGAACATGATAGCTTGAACACGTTTTCTGATAAGAGCAGTTCTATTAATGTGGTTGATTTTTTATAATGACGTGTGTCAGTACTTAAATCTTTATAACTGGCTACTTTGTAAATGACCAATGATCAGTGTTCTAAAATTATGAGTAGATAAAAGGTCTACTCCTAATAATATATTGATGGAGTTTAATGTACTAATATGAAAAATTCATTCATGCGGTTTCAGTGTCTTATTATAACTTGTCCTAAGAAACTACCACTTGTTGAGTTTTGGCATATATAATATGTACCAAAGAACAATATTCACATTTATATAAGAAATGCTATTAAAATACACCTCCCTTTTCAAGTACTTATCTTTGTGAAACCAGTGAGCTTGGTGGCTCTGTAGGATAAGCACTGGACTGTGAACCAAAAGGTTGGCAGCTCTAGCCCACCAGCTTCTGTGCAGGAGCACGATGAGGCTTTCTGCTCCTGTGAATATTATTTATAGACTTGGAAACCCTATACAGGGTCACTATGAGCCGGAATCAACTCGACAGGACTTAAAACAAACACAACAAAATATCTCTGTGAGAACAGATTTTCTGTACGTGCCAGTGGGCTTTAAAAAGTTTATGGAAAAATTTCATTCTCTTTTTTGTGTGTGCCAAATATTTCATTTTTATCCCCCTTTTTTTCATGAACTTTTGAAACCACCCTTCTATTTCAGTCTAACCAACAAATCATAAAAAATGTGATATAAAAGTAGGGAAGACAATCCACTTATCTTTATTATGCCAGATGTTAAAGGGATTTGCAAAAATGTGAAAAATGCCAATCTTCCCACTAAAATATATATATTTATTTTGGAAATGTTTTTCTTTCCTAAGTAGCATTTGTTTTCAAATGTGATGATTATTTTTTTTAAATGAATTAATAAATTTTTAAAAACTTGTTTTATTGCTTTAAATATTAACAGATACAAGTGACTCTAATTTTAGAGTTTTGAATATTGGGTCTGTGACCAAAAAGTTTTCGAACTGTTAAAATATTGGTCTCCAAACTTTCATGACTGTGTAAAAAGCTCCAGCATATTTCTCAATATATGTATATGTATTTATAAGTCATGTATTACCTATATTATAAAACATAAAACAAAACATTTAAAGTACACTATAAAATTGAAATTCCTTCGTAATACGTTACTTTGCACTTAACCCTAGAGAGCACAAGTGTAGCAGATGTTGCTTTTAAGTGCTGTTGAGTCGGTTCTGACCCAGAGCGACTCTGTGTGGAGTTTCCGAGGAGCAGCTGGTGAGCTTGAACCAACGATGTGGTTCAGACTGACCCACAGCATTTACCCACAGCACTACACCAGGACTCCACAAGTGTAGATAGAGGGACTTTTTCTGTGTTCATACAGCCTGACTGAGACAGCGGTGCAGCCAAAATCCAAGTTACTAATAAAGTTTTATTTATTGGAAATATCTCTTTGACCTATACCTACGTAGTGGTAGTTATTGGTCAGTGGCTAGAATTCCTGCCTGGAACAATATATCATCAACTTTTATTATATCTAGGTGTCAGACAGCATTTGATGTGAAGAGGTTCATGTTTTTCTCCCTGATATTTACATACAAGTTACTAGTTTATCAGTACAGTGTTGCGTTTAGTAATTTTTAGAACACCTTTCTGTGGAAAAGGAACCAGCTTACTGAGATTCTTTTAGTTAAATTAAATGTTTAAATATGAAAAGGGAAACAATTTTTTTCTTTGAATAGTGCATTTATGTTTTAATAAAACATGAGGGAATAAGAGCATGAGCTGAAATAATACAAACAAATAAGGACATTAGATAATATGTAAAGAGAATTAGGTACCTGACTTTGTTTATGATAAAACAGAGAATGACAACATATTTACGTATGTGTTTTATTCTTACAGATATATTATGTTAATTTAGTATTCTTCCTAAGAGCACTTCGTCTTTCATAATAAAAAACATGATTTGTTTTTGCCTGTTAATATGAAATCCTTAACAGATGTGGATTTATATAATCATTTTAAAATTCCAGTACGGGTTCTAAATTGATTAGCCTGCAGGTTAAAGGGATTTGTTTTTTGTTCATTGTTTTTGTTTTTAACCTCCTTGTATTTCTGTTGATTTATCCTTGATGAGTTTTTCTAATTCTTAATCGATACTTTAGGTAGGTGCTGTTGTGGAGGTGAAGAATCTGGACGGGGCATACCAGGAAGCTGTCATCAATAAATTAACAGATGCAAGTTGGTATACCGTAGGTAAGAGAAGGTTGTTTTTCCCACTTGTAAGCAAAACTTCCGTTAAAATAATGCAAATTTTACATTTTCTTGATTCATCTTCTTTTCTAACACCATGGCATCTTTTCCAAAGCTTTAAAAAATTCATGTTTTAATACCTACAACATATTTTAATTTTATTTAATGTGCATGTTAAGTAATTTGATTTCTAGTGTGTTGTACTTAGAAATATATCTTAGAGAAATTTCTTTTAATGGTCATACTATATATTCATGAGATTTAACATACCACAGTTTATTTTTCTTACTGATATGAAAGTTTTTCTTTTTAATTATAGTCAATGCTGGATTTTACGTGCACCTTATAGTATTTCTCTAGTATATATGCTAAGACATAGATACAGATTTAAGGGAAATATAGTTTAATAAAAATTACCTTCTAAAAAGACTGCTAATTTTCATTCCCATGAACAATGTATACTTTTATCCCACCCTTTGCCAAATGTGATGTTATTAATCTTTTTACACATTTTTTTGTCAAGCTGGACATAAAATAAGTATCAAAATTTATTTTTATTATGCTACTTCTATGATTATTAGTAAGAACATTTTTTTTCATGGTTATTGAAAGGAACCGCATTTATTTTTTATTTGTGTGTTATAAATTGGTGGTTTATCTACTCTTCTAATTTTTTCCTCTTCTTTCTTGAGGTAGCTTAGCTTGTTTTCTCTCTCTTTTTTAAAAAAACTTTTTATTGTGAATTGAGTGAGGGTGTACAGAGCAGATCATCAGTTTTACATGTAACAAATTGTTTTACTTTAAATACTTGTATATATCTGGGATGTGGTATCATGTATAGTAATCTCAGGTGTTGTCTGCTGTTGGTGGTTCTCAGTCCAAAGAATACGCTTTAGTATTTTTTATAAAGTTGGTCTGGTTGTTACAAATTCCTTTAATTTCTGCTTATCAGTAAATGTCCCAATTTCACTGTTGTATTTGAGGGACAGCTTTGCTGGGTATATGATTCTTGATTGGCCATTTTTTTTTTTCTTTCAGGGTTTTGTATATATCACCCCATTGCCTTCTTGCCTGTATGGTTTCCGCTGAGAAACGAGAGCTTAGTTTTATTAGCTATATTTTGTAGGTAACTTTCAGTTTCCCTGAACTGCTCTCAGGATATCTTTCCTTGTCTTTGATTTTGAAAAGTTTGATTATGATTTATCTTGATGATTTTCTTTTGGGAAATATCCTGTTTGGGCATCGTTCAACTTTATTTATTTGCCTTGCATAATGTTACAGAAGTTTTCTTCCAATAACTCTTTGACAGTTTTCTTTGTACTTGTCTCTTTCTAATTTTCTCATTACTTTTTCGATTGTTCTTCTCGCACACTTGTATTGAGTGATTCATCTTCAGGCTCACTGATTTGGGCTTCCTGTGCTGCTTATTGTCCATGTCTGAGATCTTAGTATTAATCTTCTGAATTTCAAATCGCAGGTTCTGTGTTGTCTCAAAATTGGCATCTGTTTATCTATTTGTCCTTGTAGAGTTTTCTGAATTCTTCTAAAATTTTTAGTGATCTTTCCTTGATCTTTCAGTGCCTTCTTTGAAGGTACCTGTGGTGCTGTGTGTTAATGCGCCAGACTGCAAAGCTATTTGAACTGCAAGGTCGGTGGTCCAAGCTCACCAGCTGCTCCTTGGAAACCCTATACAGGGCTGCTCTGGGTCGGAACTGACTCGACAGCACTTAACAACAGTTAACCTTTTGATTTTCTTTTTCAGTTTGTTCCATTACTTTTTCTTGTTGTTGTGTTTTTTGTTGTTGTTGTTGTTGGAACCATTCTCTCATTTCTTCATGTGAGCTAAAATTATCTGTTGTCTCCGTGGCATTGTGGAGGTTCTCACATTTGTAAAAACAAACAGTGCAGTTGTTGGATCCGAATGGCGATATCTCTGGTGGTCTCCTGCTATTCAGGAAGCTCATGTGGTGGTTGTGGAATGGATGTGACAGTGGAGTTCTTGTTGGCCTCGGCATTACCTATGTTCAGGACACGCAGTCCAGCAGTCGTTTGTAGGTGCCCTTGATGGAGCTGGTTTCAGTGTCTCTTAGGACCATAGGGAAGCTGGGGGGAAGGTGACTGCTTAAACGCAGGTCTTGTGGCTCTGCAGTATTTGTGGTTCTAGAGCTCAGCCCACCTGAATATAGCACCAAAGTTGCGCAGCTGGCCCCACCTCACACTGCTGTGGCTCTCACCCACCTGGTTTGGAACTCCTGGACAGCAGGGTGGTGGATGAAGGTCACCAAAAAAGTGTGTGGAAAAAGAAGAACTCGCACCTTTCTGGTTGCCCGTGTGAATTTGCTCTGTCAGTCCTCCCTCCACTACCAAGGCCAGTCCTTCACCAGTCTCCCTCTTCTCACTGTCCTGCTCAGCTTCTCTTCCCAGTAAGCACTCCATCCACCTCTAGCCTTTCTTCTGAAGCTCAGGATGCCAAAATAATCATCTGAGTCTGTTTTGTTTGGTCACTTGTTGGAGTTTGTCTTCCTGGTCCACCATCTTAACTGGAAGTCCTTATCTTGTTTTCTTATTATTTGTAGGATATGAGTTTTATGTATATTGTGAATATTGATCATTTCGTAATTAAAATGGAAAAATTTTTCTCCTATTAATCTGTTTCCTTTTCATTTTTATATACATATAGGTACTTCTCACTTACTATTTTGTTTTCTGACATTTTGCAGTTAGTACCATAGGTCCCCTGGTATGGTGCTGTAGGATAAGCAATGGACTGCTACTACAGGATCACAGTGAAGTTTCCACTGCAGTGGGGCCGGTGCATGGCCAGCTCCCAGCACCTAGCACAAAGCCACCAGGACAGAGCTAGTTAAGAGATCATGAACGCAAGGCTTGCGTGGGTAGAAGTGAGACCATGGAGCTGCTTCCAGAAGAGCAGCTGTGACGTAGCCCACGAGGAAGTGGCTAAGCTGTGTATCCTCCAGTCCCAGTCTGACTTTATCCGGCTTTGTCTCCTCTAAGCCTCCTTCTTAACAGAGGAATCTTCCAGAATGTCACTCATCACAGTGATGAGCATGTCATTAGAGAGTTGTTGTTGTTCTGTGCCGTGGAGTTGGTTCCGACTCTTAGCGACCGTACACAGGGTTTCCGAAGCTGTAAATCTTTATGGGAGCAGACCGCCTCATCATTCTCCCGTGGAACCGCTGGTAGTTTCGAACTGCTGACCTTGAGGCTCGCAGCCCGATTCGTAACCACAGTAGTTACTAATATTTCTATGATTATTTTTTCTTATTTTAAAAAGTTGGAAAAATGTGCTTTCTGAAAACAGAAAAAAACCCCAATCCTTTATTTTCTCATAATGCTGAATTTTGCATAAAGAATAACCTGGTCTTTGGAATCCAACTATTTCAATAAGTAATGAGTGGATATAGTCAATATTTGTGTAGTCACTTTTTCCTTTGTAGTTTTAAGTTTGAATATTATTTAAGAAGGCCTGTTATCAGGATTGTAAGTTTGTTCTCTAACAAATTCTATTAAGTTTTAGTTTTGTTTTGTTTTATAAAATAGCTTTTTCCCCCACCTTCGTGTATTTTTCATTTATTATTATTTTTTAAACTTATGATTTGGGTGAAAGTGTACAGAGCAGATTGGTCTTCCATTTATAAATTCATACACATTTTGATTTGTGCCATTGACTGCAATCCCCACAGTGTAACAGCGTTCTTCCTGCTTCATCCTTGTGCTAATCATTTCTATTCATCTTTCTTTCCTGTCCCTTCCTGCCTCCTGAACTGTACCCTGGGCAAATGCTGCCCTTTTAATCTTGGCTATTTCATTGTTTAAAGGAGTATGTGCTGCCCTAATATTTTGATTCATTTTATAAGCCTATCATTGGGCTGGATATTAAGCCACTGAGGTTAGTTCCAGGTCTGCAGGATGTTTAAGGTCCATAGTCTTGGGAGACCCCTAGTCTCTATCAGAACAATTAGCATGGCCTTTTTTATAATATTTATTTTGTTCCATATACTTCCCTCACTCTGTCTAGTACCTCCTATTATAATCTTTTTCAAGAGTGGTTGGCAGTAGTAGCTAGTTCTGTTCTCAGGATCATAGAGGCTGATCTAGTCCTCCTTTGGATTGATTGTTTGCGTCTATCTGATTTTCTTCATTCATCTTTGCTCAAGTTAGGGACAAGCCAATATGTGCAACTTTATTTTGACACCTCACAAGCCTTTAAGACCCCAGTCACTGTTCACTAAAATTGTTGTTGTTATGTGCTGTGGAGTTGGTTCCGACTCATAGCAACCCTGTACAGGGTTTCCGAGGCTGTAAATCTTTACGGGAGCAGAAAACCTTCTCTTTCTCCCGCAGAACAGCTAGTAGTTTCGAACTGCTCACCTTGAGGTTCGCAGTCCGATTCGTAACCACTATGCTACCAGAGCTCTTTGTTCACTAATGTAGGGATGTAGAAAATTGTCTTTGTGGGTTACATTCTGCCAGTTGATGTTGGTGACCCCCAAGACCATGTCCTGAGCCCCCAGGCCCAGTGGCACCTTCCCTCAAAGTATTTTGGTTATTGCTAAGAGATTTTCTTAACTTTGCCACTATATGCTCTACTATATTCATGGATGTTAACATGTATAATTATATATGAATATCTTTGATCAGACAAATATAAGAAGGCATCAAGAGGTTCATGGTAAAATGGAATGAAAAGATAATGAAATTTTCCCACAAACTTTTTGAACCCCCTCCTATATTCATGGGTATAGTCCCATTTGCCTTCCCAATCCTGTTCAATCTGAGTGTCTGTATCCCCTGGTCGATTATTGTTATTATTGCTATTGCAGGTTTGGATATGATGCATAGCGACACAGTATAGGGTTTCCGAGGAGCAGCTGGTGGGTTTGAACTGCTGACCTGTGGTTCACTCCAGTGCTGACCCTACAGTGCCACACCAGGTGTCCTGAATGTATTTACCTTTGTTGCCTTTAACTCGTGAGCTCATCCCTGTGTCTTCCTTTGCCTTGATCATGTTGTACTGACCTCTCCTTTATTGTCTGTTGCATTTTACCTTCATACAAGTCAATAGGTGTCTACCCCTTAGTTAGATAAGCTTCCTGGTAAGCTTCAAAGAATGTGTGTCTGTGTGCAAACCTTTTCATGACATTTTAGTAGTAGTCTCATACAATATTTACCCTTTGGTGATCGACTGATTTCACTCATCATCATTTCCTCTACATTCAACCATGTTCATTGATGTTACAAGGTGTTTTGCTTCAGAGTCATCATTACTCTTAATTGCATATAATTACACCTCTTTAAGAAGCTCTGGTAGCATAGTGGTTATGAGTCGGGATGTCAACCTCAAGGTCAGCAGTTCAAAAATACCAGCGGTTCCACAGGAGAAAGATAAGGTGTTCTGCTCCCATAAAGATTTACAGCCTTGGAAACACTGTGCAGGGTCCCTATGAGTCGGAAGCGACTCCATGGTACTTAACAAAAACAACCATAGTTTATCCATTCATCTGTTCGTGGGCATTTGGATTGTTTCCATATTATTGTTATTGTGAAATTTGGGTGTGCATATATCGCTTCATGTCACAGCTCCTACTTCTTTAGGATATATGAGTAAGTCAAAAAGTATTGCTACTGTAAACTATCACGTAATTCACAATAAAACATTAAAAAAAAAAAGTATTGCTACTAAGTTTCCAGTTCTTGAATACATGGATTTATTCCAAACAGAATGTATTCAGTCATGTCTTTGCCATCAGTGGATTGCTACAGACGTGTTCTCTATGTAATACACTTGTTTTAGTCTCTTTTGGATACCTTCAAAAAAGGATCTTTTTTTTTTTCTTCCTTGGTGGTGACGCAGGGAACAATTTTAAGGTCAAGGCTAATGTCACATGTTTCACAGAACTCAACTGGACATCTTTCCATATCATTAAATCTTTACAGCAAGTTTATGGAATGTTGCCACACAAGATGTCTTAGGGAAGGTCAGGAAGACCTTAAAAATCAGTCAAGACAGGGAAGACCATTAAACTGGATGAATGAAGAAACTATGTCTGAAATCCAGAAACTGGAACAAGACTGTAGAATTATCATTGATGTAATAGTTACTGAAGTTGGGGTTTCACATAGTTGGAACTTTCAGTTTTAAGCGAACTTTTTGGCTTCTGCTAACTTTTAGCTCATTGGGCACCAAAAACTTTTCACAAAGTTCAGTTAGCTCAAAGAACTGATCTTTTCACTAGCCCCTTAAGCAAGATCAAAGCTCATGAAGATAATTTTATAGAACAAATTGTCACTTGGGGACCTTGAACAAGTCTTGGATTTACCAGTATGGTCCAGAGAGCGAGCAAGATCCAATCAAAACAGTGGCTTCATAGGGAATCTGATAGGCCAGTTAACTTCAAGGCAAGAAGTCAGCTCAGAAGGTTTTAGAACTGTTGTGGGGATACCAAAGGGAAAGTCATCATAGATTTTATTCAGAGACACAGGATGATCATGTTTAGGGGAGAAGGAGACGGGGAATGGCTTATTAAAAAGAAGTTTGAAGAAAATTGAAATTAGCATTGGCGAGAAAAAGACCAGGGAAGTTGCACCAAGGAATTTTTTCCCATTTGATTATGCACCTGTTCATACTTCAAGGGTATCAAGGACTGTCCTATGACATTTTCATTGGGTAATCTAACCCAATCTATCCTACAGTCCTGAGCTTAACCTTTCATACTTCATTTTGTTCCTCAAAATCAAAGAACATTTAAAAAGAATGTGATTTGAAACTCTCGAGGATGTCCAAAGTGCAAATTTGACTTAGTGTAAATCAGAGAACCCAGAATTCTTGGGAAAGGGTTTGTTGTTGTTATGTACCATCAATTTGGTTTCAACTCATAGGGACTCTATAGAGTTTTCAGGGAGAGGCTGATGGGTTTGAATCATTGACCTTGAGATTATCCATCCATTGTTGATCCAACAGTGCCACACCACCTTCAAAAGTATATAGAATGTGATGGAAGGAAGAATCAATAGTTGGTTTTAGTAACAGTTTGTGATTTTGTAGTAATGCAATTGGACTTACCATCGTATCTTTCTTGAAATCTTACTCTCTGTTCCTTAGGTAAATCTGTCATTATTTAACATCAGAAAAACTTATTTTTCCTTTATCATTTTGAGACGGGTTCATTAGAATTTAAGTGACTTCCTCCTGAAATGATGACTTCCTATGTTATTTGGTGTTTCCTGTTTCAAGAAAATAAAATTTTAACGTAGAAATACTATTTCTGCTTGCTGGGTATTAAAAAGTATACCCACTGCTTTGTATCTGAAGTTGTTTGTTAGAAAGCATTACATGTGAATTGAATTTTTAAGTAGAAGCATTATTTGCACTCAGGAGATTACGTGATAATATGTTTCATTTTGCGAGTCTTTGAAAAGTTCTTCCATTTTTATCCTCTCTCATAGTTTTTGATGATGGAGATGAGAAAACTCTAAGACGGTCTTCACTGTGCCTGAAAGGAGAGAGGCATTTTGCTGAAAGTGAAGTAAGTAATCATTTCATAAATCATTATGTTTTTATGTTGTATTATAAAGAACAGATGGTTGTTGTTTTTTTCAGATCAGTAAACTTAGCCTGTTAATCAGGAAAATTCATTAATACATAATACCAATATAATGTAATCTGTGAAGGTTCATTAAGTCTTTATGTTTGAACATCTTGCTTTATCTTCTTTGTCTATAGTATTTCAGCACTAGTCCACAGACAAAATACAATGAGCTTAGTTTATGATTATCTTTAAGCAACTTTTAATTGTTAGGAAATTATAGAAAGGTGATGTTTGATTTGTAATCTGTTTGAACCATGTCATAATGAAAGGATACTACATGCAGTTCCTGTAGGCCTGGTGTGGTGCTGTAGGATAAGCACTTGACCACAAGGTTGGCAGTTCAAACCCATCAACTGCTCCTCGGAAACCCTATACAGGATCACTATGAGGCAGAACCGACTCAGTGGCACTTGACAACAACACAGCAACATGCAGTTCCTATGTAATAATTGTAGTGACTGACATCATTATAGCCTTTCCTCAATGATGCCTTTGTGGATTTTGTTATGTCAGCTGACCTTGATGTTCCCTAAGCTTATGATTCCAAGCCCTGACCCAGTGATGCATTCCTTCAAGTAGTTTGGTAACAGCTAAGAAGTTTCCATAACTTTGCGCTGTGTTTACAATACATATTCATGGATCTATTTGCAGCATACATACACACACACACACACACGCATGCCTACATATATATTTTTTATGTAGAAATTGCCTTTATCTAACCTATATATAGAAGTGCGGTGGCTCTGTGGATAAGCACTGCGAACCACAAAGTTCAACGTTTGAACTCACCAGCTGATTCTTAAGAGAAAGGTTTCTGACTACAGAGGTGAATGATTCTAAGGTCGGCAGGCAATGTAGCAGGTCACTGGCTCAAGTCCAAAGAACCAGAGGTCATATGATGAGCCAGATGCAGGATTCAGACCCAGCACAAAGAGAGCAGTCTTTGCACTATGCCTAATATATTAAAAGCAGTCTATACCCCCGAGAAAAATGTCCTTTCAATTGACTTGCTTGCGCATAGCAGATAGCATCATTGAGCTGATAACAATATATTAGATTTCATCATTCCTACGTCTTAACTGCAAAACCAATGCAAATCCTGGCCCAGTCAGGCTGACACAAAACCTGTTACCACAGTCCCCTTCGTTACTCTTTATCACCTTATTGATTTCCTTTTCTTTGTAGCGCTGTTCATTTTATGATATCAGAATGTCTGTATGTATTTAATTATTTGCCTATTGTGTGCCATTTTTACTAGAATGTATCACAAGGACAGGGAATTTATTCACCACTTGGTGTCTAGTTCCTAGAAAAGTACTTGGCACAAAGTAGAATCAGAATAAGTATTAGTTGAAAGAATGAATGAAATGCATATGTTTGCTGGACACTTTGCTATGTGGTTAACATGTCATGTACAACATAAGAAGGATTGATACTATTATTAGCCCCGGTTTACACATAAGTCAGAGCTGGGCCTCAAACCATAAATTTTTAGAACCAAAGTCTTGTGCTCTTAAATTGAAAGATGTTATTAAATTACTAAGAATGGAGGTATCACAAAGCTTTGTAAATCAGTAATCTCCAATTCAGAATTTAAAGAATGGATATATAGTTATAAATGGTGCTATATCCTCCAGCCCAGTCTATAAATATTGATTAATACAAAGTGTTGCCAGTCTATGATTTTTTTTTCCTTTGGGGATGTTAAAAAAATTATTTATAAGACGATGTGAAGTTTTTTTGTTTTGAAAATATTTTTGCTTCCCTTAATGATAGCTTTCTATTTATACTCTGAATTTGGGGCATGTTTTAAATATAGATTTTCTATATTATGATCCTGACCTTTCTTTCAAATTTCATATTTTACTATATCCTTAAAGGACTATTATGTGTTTCCTGGTTACCGTACATACTTTATTTCCTTGGTTTCTCTTGATCTCTGTTCCTCTCCACTTGATGGAATTTTACTTAGTATACGTGTACATTTTATAATTAGTCATTGAATACTGGGACTTGAAGACTAGTGATTATTTTTCTGTTACACAAAGGTCTGAGTCTTATTTAAGTCCAGAAAATATTTTAAATACTATTTTTTAATCAGAAAAATTTAAGTTAGCATGGTTCATAAGACAATTATATTCTAAATGTAGAAGGAAGATGAGTAAATAATTTTCAAGACGGGGCTTCTGGTATAGTATAGGATAAGCACTGGACTGCCAACCTCAAAGTAAAGTGGTTCAGATCCACCAGCCACTCCTTGGAAACCCTATAAAGGGTCACTATGATTTGTAATCGACTCAAGAGAACTTTCAACAACTCAACAACAGTTTCAAGACAACAGGTTTACTGGGTTTCCAGGAATGTGTATACTTTTACTTATGTGTTGATAGAGGGCAATGAAAACACTGGGGTATAATGCCTTATCCCTTGTTTTAAAACCTTTAATGTGTCTGTGATGTTTTGCCCTTTAGAGTAAAACAAGATAAATTTTACCACCACCACCACCAACCACCCCACCTCACCCCCAGGTCTTTTCTGTCACTGAAGTGAAGGTGTTTCTGCTTACCTAGATTTGGGTTGAGAGGCCAGGAACAGAGACACTGCTTCTTACTTTTCAAATTCTTTGTTACATGCTAGGAAGAGGTTCTGTGGTTTACTGGAAAATTCCTATATGTGATTCCTAGAAATCCCAGATGTTTCCTTTCCTGTAACAAGTGAAATGACTAGCAGATACTTAAAATAGAATCCACAGTGCTAAGGAGAAATCTCTGCTATCAAGAGGGTAGCCATGCTTTTTTTTGCATTCGTAAAAAAAAAAAAAACCCCAAAACATTTCGTCCATCTGTTAACTTGGCAGAAAATGAATCCAGATTATTTGTTTACCAAATATACTCTGAAATTTTAGTACTTTGAGAAGCCTGCTAATTACAAATTCTGCCAAGTAACCTGCGAGACGTTCTGATGGACAGTGAGTGTATTTGGACCAGTTTTTGCCTCCGAATGATATAAGGTTAGATTCCATGGAAACTAGTTGTGAAATATAAGGGCTTTAGCCTATAAAAGTTAGTGATTTTTGTCTGTCTTTCAAAGGACTCAGCTTCATTTTTTCTTACTTAAATTTTTTTCCATCCGACAATTTATATATATTTTGTTGTTTCGCGTTAGTTCCATCCCCTCAATGTCACCGCACTCTTTCTGTTTCCTGTCTTGGGTTCTCTGCTTCCATTCATCCTTTCCTTCCCCTGTCTGCCTTCTGAACTTTGTTTTTCTGGAAGATGTTGCCCTGTGGTCTCAAATGGTTGCTTTTCTGAGAAGTACGTTTCTCATGAGTATGATTTTTAACTTTATAGGTGTATTGTTTGTTTGCAAGGTGATCCTTGGGGGTAGATTCAGCTGTAGGTTTGAAGGGTGTTTAGGACCACAGTCTCTGGGGTTCCACCAGACTCTTGTCAGACCAAGAAGTCTGTTTGTGTGTGTGTTTTTATTAATTTGAATTTTGTCTTATATTTCCCCCCTTTCTCTACAGGGTCTTGTGTGGTCCTAATTGGAGTGGTCAGTAATGGTAGCCAGGCATCATCTAGTTCTGGTCTCAAAAGTCCCTGAGACTGTGTTCGTTTGGTCCCTAAGTCCTATGGACTAACTGTTTCTCTGAGTCTTTGATTTTTCTAAGTCGTCTTTCCTCCTCATGGGGAGATGAGATACCAGTAGTTACATCTTAGATATCCTCTTGCTAGCTTTTAAGAATCCAGTTGATACTAAGCACACTTAGCTGGGCTCAAAGTCTGTGGTCCGACGCTCCCAGCCACCTGAATCATTTCCTCAAGGTGTTTAGTTGTGGCTAAAAAGTTTTCAAAACTCTGTCCCCTGTTTGCTCTACTATAAATGGATTTACTTACAGCACACGCAAATATGTATATAGAGATATCCTGGACTTCTGGCATAATGGCGGACTAGGCAAACATACTACATGGATCCTCTACAACAAAAATAGAAGAGACTAAATAAAACAATGCTGAAAATTCGGGAAACCTGAATGTCACAGGAAAGATTACACAAGTGGATTGAGAGCTTGCTGGGAGGAAAAGCTGAGCAGGGATGGCAAGAAAGGGAGACTGACCGACGAATGACTAGTAGATGAAGTGCCACCATCTTATGAGCAGCTTTGGCGTGGCAGAGCATATTCACACAGGAAGATACACTTGCCCCCCCCCCCCCCCCCCCCACACACACACACACACTGACCAGAGGAGTGGCAGCTCCTACCCTTGACCACCCCCAATGCAGTTTCAGGAGTTTCTAGCCTTAGAGTTGAAAGCCAAGTCAGTGTGAGGCGGGGGCCTGCTTCACCACATTGGTGCACCAGTTTGGGCTCAGCTTCATTTCTACAGAACCTGTAGAGCCAGCAAACCAGTGTTTAAGCAGTCACACTGCCCCCAGTGTGGTCCCTGTGGTCCCAACAGATGCTGAAAGCAGCTCCATGAAGGGTAGTCACAACTACTTAGTGATTGAGGGCCCTGAGCATAGGTAACACCAGGCCATAGGAACGCCATCTAGGGCCAGGACCTCTGCTGTCACATTCCTGTCATAACCACCTGGTGAGCTCCTTGACTAGCCAGGAGCCCCCAGAATTTTCTCCTTTCTGGGTTTAACAGCTGCACTGCCTTTTTTTTGCTTCATTTTTGGGTTGGATTGGTTTGATTATTTTTCCTCCTTCTACATTTCTTCCCGTTCCCATTTTATCCTTTCTGTCTGCTTTCTGCTTCTGTTTTTCCTTTTCCTCTGTTTCTCATTTACCGTCCCTCCCCTGCCCACCTTTGATCTTTTTTGCTGCTCTCTCTTTCTCTTCATCTTCCCTCTCCCTAGTTTTGCTAAATATTTCAAAAATTCCTTCTCTTCTATGTTGTTGTTAAGTGCTGTCAAGTCGATCCTGACCCATAGCGACCCTGTATAGGGTTTCCAAGGAGAAGCTGGTGAGATTGAACCACTGACCTTGCAGTCTGACGCATTAGCCCACAGCACCACACCATAACTCTCTTTTTCCTATTTAGGTATGCTTAGTATATATTTTTATTTCTTCCTTTGATTTTGCTCTAAGTTTTCCCTTCTATGGATCCATTTTCCTGTCCCTCTTTTGTGTTTTATTTATATTCTTTTTTCTGGTTGCTTCCTCTACTTCCTTTTTCTCTTTCTTTTCTTTTTTCATTGTTGATTCCATGTTTGTTTATTCTGTTTTGTTTTCTTGTGTGTGTGTGATGGGGAGGGACTTTTCTCTTTCCTGCCAACGGGAGGCAGCAACTGTGCCCATAATGCCCAGCCACAACTGTACCCTTTGTAGCTCCACCCACTGGGCTAGAGCCAATACCAGCTGTATGCCACCTGATCAATGAAAGGCATCAATCAGTCAACACCAGCCAAACCTACCCTAAAGTGAAGTGCAGAAATGGCGAATGAGATAAATATTGTATGAGACCAATCTTGTAAAAAGTAAAAAATTCGTGACTAAAGAAGCAATTTATAATGGCTGGAGGTGTGTAGGGAAAATTATTTATGGACTGGACTAGAGGGTAGACACATGTTAACTAACATAGCTGACAGGGCAGGCAACATACACCAAGAGAGAGTTTGGGAGAGGAAAGATGACGGTAGTGGGAGACACAGGGAAGAATGTGGTAAGTAAATAAATAGAGGTAAACTTGTGGGATGCGGAGGGGATTGCAGTCATTGCAGTGAAGTAGATTATGATTTGCTGACTGTAAAACTGATGATCTGCTCAGTAAACCTTCATTCAATTCACAATCAGAAGTTTCAAAAAAGAAAGAAAGAAATACCCTCTCAAACACATATACCAGGGGGTTTCAAAAAGTTTGTAGAAGAATGGAATAAAAGAATTATCGCATGAACAGTTTGAAACCACCTTGTATACTGGTGGGTATAGTCCTAATTTCTTCCCCATGCCTATTCACCATCGGGAGCTCTGGCAGTGTAGAGAGTTGGGCAAGTTCAGCAGTTTGAAACTATGAGGCTTTAGCTCCTGTAATGATTTGCAGCCTCCAAAACAGGGTCATTAGGAGATGGAATTAATTCTGTAGCACATAACCACCTATTCTCCTTGTGTCTACTTAGAGGCTATTGTTTGACATTATTGATATTGCAGGATTGTGTGTGTAATACAATTGACCTTTGTTGTTTGTAGCTGTTACGTAACTCTTTGTCTTACTGATAACATGCTTACCTCTGCCTCCTTCCCCCTTATTATATATTGCTGTCCCTTTTATACCCAGTTAATAAACGTCTGCCATCTACTTCATGATTTTCCCTCTTTTCCTTTCCAATCACCGGTTCCCATCAAAGGATGTTTCCTTGTTGGTATAAACCTTTTCTTTTACTTTTAATTTTTTATTCTGATGTGGGTGGAGATTCACAGAGCATCTCAGTTTTCCATTATACAGTTCATGCACATTTTGTTCCATGTATTTGATTGTAATCCCAGAATGTAACAAAAATCTTTCTACTTCCTCCCTGTTTCCCATCCTTCTTTCCTGTCCCTTCCTGTCCTCTGAGCCTTTCTCCTGGGCAGATATTGCCCTTTAGATCTTAAATGGCTGATTATGCTAAGGAATTTGTGCCTCTTCTTGTTTTATTTTTGACCTAATAAACCAGGCTGGCTAGTTGAAAGTTGACCCATGGGTGTGAGGTCAGTTCCAGGCTTGAGGAGTGCCTAAGGGCCATTATCTCAGGTCTTCTACCTGTCTCTGTCCAACCAGACAGCCTCATCTTTCTTAGGATGTTATGTTTTGTTCCACAATTTTCTCTGAGTCTTTACAGGACCTTCTAATGTGATTCCTTTCAAAGCCATTGATAGCTGAATACCATCTAGTTTTTCTAGTCTTGGGGTCAAGGAGGCTGAGGTTCACGTGGTTTTGTTAGTCCTTTGGGCTAATTGTTTCCATGTGTCTTTTACTTTTTTCACTCTTCTTTGCATTGGATGGGGAGAGACCAATATTTGCATCTTAGATGGCTGCTCATAAAGTTTTAAGACCCCAGTCACTACTCACCAAAACAGAATGTACCACATTTTCTTTGACAACTGTTTGTACCAATGTGATTTTGCTGTCCTCTGAGACTATGGTTCTAAGCCCTCAGGTCCAGAACTCATTTTTTTGAGGTGTATAATTACAGTTAAGAAGTTTTCATACCTTTATATTCTGTATACTCCATTATATTCTTGGGCATATTTGCAGCATATGTTAATCCATATAGAGAAGACTCCTCTGCTAAACCTGTATATGTATCCATGGGTTTAGGCCCATTGGTCTTCCCATACCAGTTCTGCTTGCATGTCTGTCTATTTATTTACTCATATATTATTGGAGTCCTGGTGTGGCGCTGTGGGATAATGCGCTAGACTGCAAAGTCAGTTTGAACCGCAGGTTGACGGTTCAAACTCACCAGCCGCTCCTCAAAATCCTTATACTTGGTCGTTCGAGTAGGAACCGATTCAATGGCATTTAACAATATATTATTGTTATTAATGTTACTGAAGGATTGTGTATGTAATAGTGTTTACCTCTGTGGCTTTTAACTCTTTGCCTTCTCTCATTGACTTCCTTTGCCTTGATCATATTGTGCTGATCTCTCCCTTATAGTATATTGCTTACTCTTTTACCCAAGTTAATACATGTTGTTGTCAGGTGCCATCGAGTCGGAACCGACTCATAGCGACCCCATGCACAGCAGAACGAAACAATGCTTGATCCTGGGCCAACCTCACCACCGCTGCCACCCCCGAGTCCATCAATGATGCCACCTGGCTGATCCATCTCGTTGGGGGGCTTCCTCTTTTTCTCTGACCCTCCACCCTACCCAGCATGACATCCTTCTCCAACGATTGTTTCCTCCGGAATTCATGTCCAAAGTAGGAGAGATGAAGCTTAGCCATCCTGGCCTCCAAGGAGCACTCTGGCTGCACTTCTTCCAAAACAGATCTATTGGTTCTTTTGGCAGTCCATGGCACCCTCAGTATTCTCCTCCAACACCACAACTCAAAGGCATCAATTCTTCTACGATCCTCCTTATTCACTGTCCAGCTTTCGCATCCATATGAGGCTATTGAAAACACAATGGCCTGGGTCAGGCGCACCCTAGTCCTCAAGCTGATATCTCTGCTCTTCAACACTTTAAAAAGTTCCTGTGCAGCAGATTTGCCCAGTGCAATACGTCGTCTGATCTCTTGACTGCTACTTCCACGAGTGTTGATAGTTGATCCAAGAAGAATGAAGTCCTTGACAACTTCAATCTTTTCTCCATTGATAAGAATTTTGTTTATTGGTCCAGTGGTGAGGATTTTTGTTTTCTTTACATTGAGATGTAAAAGTTAATACATATCTAGCCTCAAATTAAACTTTACTCAAGCGAGTAAAGTTAATACATATCTAGCCTCAAATTAATAATTCATCCTCCTTTCCCTGCCCATGCCTCATAACCATCAAACAATGTTTATTCCTGTGTGAAACCCTTTGGTAGTTTTTTACAGTAGTGGTCACATACAGTATTTTGAGATTGACTCATTTAACTCAAATTAATTTAGCTTTAAATTACTTTAAAGAGGTCTTGTGCAGCAGCAGATTTGCTTAATGCAATATATCGTTTGATTTCTTGACTACTGTTTCCATGAGGGTTGATGGTTGATCCGAGCAAAATGAAGACTTTGGGGCATTTGATTTTAAGATTGAAGTTGTCAAAGACTTTATTTAGATTGGATCAACCATTAGCACTCATGGAAGCAGCAGTCAAGAAATTAAATGATGTATTGCATTAGGCAAATCCGATGAACAAGACCTCTAAGTGTTCAAGAGCAAAGATGTGAGTTTGAGGACTCGGGTGCACGTGACCCAAGCCATGGTAATTTTAATAACCTCACATAAATGCGAAGGCAGGACAGTGAATAAGACAGAGCGTAGAAGAATTGATGCATTTGAGTTACGGTGTTGGAGGAGACTGTTGAAAGTACCATGGACTGCCAGGAAGAACAAACAAATCTATGTTGGAAGAAGTACAATGAGAATCCTCCTGAGAATCAAGATGGCCAGATTTTGTCTCTCAGACTTCAAACATATTATCAGGAAGGACCAGTTTTTGGTGCTTCTGCTTGGTAAAGTGGAGGGTCAGTGAAAAAGAGGAAACCCTCCAATGAGATGGATTGGCACACTGGAAGCAGCAATATGCTTACGTGTGGAAAAGGCTGTAAGGTTGGCGTAGGACTGGATAGTGTTCTGTTGTGCATGGGGTCGCTATGAGTCAGTACTGATGGCACCTAACGACAGCAGTTTTACTCAGCTTCATAGCATCCAGATTTATCCATGCCATACAAGTTTTGCAGTCATTTTTTTTAAAAAACACTGTAGTATTTCATTGTGTGTTTGTATGATAGATTGTCCATTTATTGATGGGCATTAGATGGTTTCCATCTTTTTTCTATTATGAATTATGCTTTTATCAACATGGATGTGCAAATACAAGGGAGCTTCACAAAGTTTTTCTTAAAATGGAATTAAATATACTGGATTTTTTTCACAAACTTTTTTTGAATCCTCCCTGGTAGCGTAGTGGTTACGAATTGGGCTATGAACCACAAGGTCAGCAGTTCGAAACTACCAGCTGTTCCGTGGGAGAAAGAGGAGGCTTTCTGCTCCTGTAAAGATTTACAGCCTCCAAAACTCTGTACAGGGTCGGAACTGACTCCACAGCACATAACAACAACAATATATGTTAGGGGAGTCCTGGTGTGGTGCTGGGGTTTAATGTGCTAGACTGCAAAGTTGGTTTGTTAAGGTCAGCAGTTCAAAGTCACCAGTGACTCCTTTGAAACCCTATACAGGGTCACCATGGGTTGGAACCAATTCGACAACATGTAACAGCAATAGACAACAAGAATGCACTCCTGGTTCATTCATGTCATGAGACATTTAAACTTTAATTTTTAGTGTTGCGTAGCATTCCCTTGTGTATGTGGGCCACAGTTTGTTTATCCATTCATTAGTTGATGGGTACTTAGGTTGTTCTGCTTTTTTGTGAATGATGCTACAGTGATCATGTTGTTGTTGTTAGGTGCCATCAAGTTGGTTTCATAGCTACCCTATATACAACAACATGAAATACTGCCTGGTTCTGCACCATCCACACAATTGCCCCTGTGCTTGAGCCCATTGTTGCTGCCACTGTACCATGCCTTCTCGTTGCGGGGAATCCCCCTGTTTTTTGCTGTTCCTCCACTTTCCCAAGCGTGTCCTTTTCCAGGGACTGGTCCTTCCTGATAATATGTTGGAAGTCGAAAAAGAGACAGTTTACAGTTAAAACCAAACCGCCACAGCCGGACCTGAACTGTTTCAACTAGAAAAAAGGACTGAATGGGAATTGTGGAACTCGACAAGCAGACAAAAGAGGAAATAGGCCGAAAATTAAATCCTAAGTTACGTCAAAACGACCAACAGTGCTATCTTGAAACTTCTCAGGAAGAAGAGTGAAAAGGGAAGCCCATTTCCTGATCACATCTACCTGGAGACATTCAGAAAGCATAAAAAATACCAAAATACACACCCGTCTAAGAACTAAGTCCACAGGTAACCCCTGAAGATGCCAAAAAAACAGAAGC
>NW_006408637.1:5230457-5244875 GCF_000296735.1 Chrysochloris asiatica
AGAGGACCCTAGGACCATCAAGAGAGGAACACACAAATAGAATGCGGGACCTTATCCAGAGAAGTGGCAGCGCCAGAGATGGAGTCAGAGATGGGGGCATCGAGAGGGGGAGCGGCTGAGGATTCTAGATTCATGGACTAAGAAGAGAAGGACTTAGAGCTGGTGGCCAGGAGCAGACTTGCAGAATGTGCCCTTTGGAGATGTAATTTATTATATATGCCTGGGAGGGTTTTTTTGTTTGTGTGTTTTAAAAAAAAATGCTAAAGTGGATAAAGAGAAATGCTTTTAACTGATGGTATATGGAGGGGATTATAATCAATGTAATGAAACAAGTTTTATGAATGGTTGAATGTGATGTGCCCTGTAAACTTTCACTCAATCCACAATAAAAACCTTAAATTAAATAAAATAAAATGTTGGAAGTCTACCTATTATGTCTTCTAAGGAGCATTCTCGTTGTACTTCTTCCAGTACAGATTTGTTTGTTCTGGCAGCCAGTGGTACTCTTACTATTCTTCTCCAGCACCATAATTTAAATGCATTCTAAGGTCTTCCTTATTTGTTATCCAACTGTGAGCTTCATATGAGGCTATTGAAAATACCATGACTGTGGGAAGGAGCACTTTAGTCCTCAAACTGAAAGCTTTGCTTTTGAACATTTTAAAAAGAGGTCTTGTGCAGCAGATTTGCCTAATGCGATATGTTGTTTGATTTCTTGACTGCTGTTTCCATGAGCTTTGATAGTGAATCCAGGCAAAATGAAGTCTTTGACAATTTCAGTCTTTTCTCCGGTTTTTATGTTGTTATGTATTGGTTCAAGGCTGAAGAGTTTTGGTTTTTCATGTTGAGATGCAACCCATTCTGAAAGCTGTGATCTTTGATCTTCATCAGTAAGTATTTTAAGTCCTCTTCACTTCCAGCAACCAAGGTTTTATCATCTCCGTATTGCAGATTGTTAATGAGTGTTCTTCCCATCATGATGTCATATTCAGCTTCTTGAATTAGGTACTCAGCATACAGATTGAAAAATATTGTGAAAGAAGACAACCCTGGTGTACTTTTTCTGATTAGAAACCATTCAGTGTCCTCTTGTTCTGTTCAAACGACTTCCTCTTGGTCTGTGTACAGATTCCTCATGAGCACAATTCAATGTTCGATAATACTCATTCTCAGCAATATTTCCCATAGCTTGTCATGATGCACATAGTCTAAAGCCTTTGCATAGTCAATAAAGCACAGATAAACATGCTTCTGGTATTCTCTGCTTTCAGCCAAGATCCATCTGGCATCAACAGTGATATCCCTCATTCTGTGTCTTCCTCTGAATCCATCTTGAACCTCTGGCAGTTCCCAGTCAGTGTACTGTTGCGGTGATTTTTAAATTACCGTTAGCAGAATTTTACTTGCTTGTAATATAAGTGATATTGTCCAGTGATTTCAGTTTGGAATTGGTGCAGATTTGTATTTCATGTGATTTCTTGAGTACTGCTTCCATGAGTGTTGATGGTGGGTCCAAGCAAAATGAAGTCTTTAGTAATTTCAGTCTTTTTTCCGGTGGTGAGGATATTTGTTTCGTACAGCTCTTCTAATCAATTGGCCAGGTAGCTGTCTACCAGATTTCTTGGCATAGATGAGTGAGTGCCACCAGTACTTCATCAGTTTGTTGAAAGATTTCAGTGTGTATTCCATCAGTTCCTGGAGCCATGTTTTTCGTCAGTGCCCTCAGTGCTGCATGGACTTCTTCCCTCAATACCATCCATTCATGATCATATGCTAACTCTTGAAATGCTTAGACATCGACCAACTCATTTTGGTGCAGTGATGCATATTCCTTCAGTCTTCTTTGCATTTCTTCTGTATTATTCAGTATTTTACCAAAGAAAATCCTTCAATATTGCAAGTTGAGGCTTGAATTTTGTCTTCAGTTCTTTCAGCTTGAGACATGCTAAGCATGTTCTTCCCTTTTGGTTTTCTAATTCCAGATCTTTGCACATTTCATTATAATATTTGACTTTCTTTTCTTGAGCTGCCCTTTGAAATTTTCTGTTCAGCTCTTTACCTCCTCATTTCTTCCATTTTCTTTAACAGCTCAATGATGAAGAGCAAGTTTCAGAGTCTCTTCTGATACCGATTTTGTTTTTTTCTTTCTTCCTTGTCATCGTCGTCGTCTTTTTTTTAAAAGTTTTTATTGTGAATTGAGTGATAGTTTTACATGGGAGAATATTGGTTTAAACTCATCATTTCATTGCAATGATTACAATCTCTTCCATACATCATCATTCAGCAGTATTTTCTTCTATTACCACTTTTTTTGCGGGGGGAGTGGACGGTTGGGGGATGTACACAGAAACACTCAGGAATATATAATCATTTAAACAACCAAAGGGCACATTTTGAAAGTCTGCCTCCTGGCCGCCAGTACACAGCCTTTCTCTTTGCATGAGTCTGGAGTCCTTCGCTCGCTACTCTATCTCTGCCTCCATCTCTGGTGTCATTGCGTCTCTGGATAGGGTCCCACATTCAGCTTCTGCTCTTCTTCCTTGATGGTCCTGTAGTCAGTTCCTGGACTGGAAGATTTAACTATTTTCCTGTTTTTGTTATAAAACTTCCATCTTTTCAGTTGTGACAGTCGCAATTAGTCATAATAACAGTTACTCACTATTGAAACATAAGAATCTTATCCCCATCTCCTTTCACTAGACCCATCTAGACAAGATGAAAACAATTCAATAGGGATTCTCCGCACTCTCTTAAACTAAACTCCCTCATGAAAACTTGTAAGTCAGTCACTTTGTGCCTTTATAGATCCCATTTTAGGTAGTCATTGTCTAAGTTGCCCGTCCCTGTCAACATTGTATAGAAAGGGGATAGGATTGATACTTGAAGACTCCTTCGCTCTCAGTTGATATTTTGAGCTACTACATCCGTAAGTATAGGTCAGGTTCATTAAATTGTAATTGTAGCAATTTACACTTGTTGCTTTTATCAAAAGAAATTTTTTTTTTAAATCTTGTCAAGTTCTGATCATCAAGCCATTGAGGTTAGGTGAAATGAGTACTATCTACAAGTTTGGGCAGTCTCGTACGTCTCCTCTCTTCTCGCTCTCATCCCCAGGTCAACGGGAGTCTATGGAAGATAGTTGAACTCAGCTCATATCTTCATTGCTGCCTTTCCCCTTCTTCCACTCATCAGTAGCCCAAAGTGGTAACCAGCAATCTTGCATGCCTGCTCATGTTTTCCCTTTGAGTTTCAGTCTTGGAAGGGGGTTTCTTTCATGTTTTTGTTTAATGACCTTTAGCTTTCTTCCTGTCTGATGTTCTTGATGCCATCCCACGACTCTTCTGGTCCTTGGTCTTTAGTGTCAAATGCATCAAATCTGTACTTCAGATGATCTCTAAATTCAAGTGAGATATATTCAACGTTGAATAAGATGAGCTCTGATAACATAGTGGTTATGATGAATCCGGCTGCGAACCTTAGGGCCAGCCGTTCGAAACTATCAGTTGTTCCACAGCAGAAAGATGAGGCTTTCTGCTCCCATAAAGATTTACAGCCTCGGAAACCCTGTACAGGGTCACTATGAGTCGGAACCGACTGCACGGCACATAACAACAATATTCAAAGTAATATTTTGGGTCTTGTGGACTTGTTTTAATTTTCTTAAGCTTCAGCCTGAATTTGAGTATGGCAGTTGATGGTCTATTCCACAGTCTTCTTCTGGCCTGGTTTTGGCTGGTGATACGGAACTTTTCCACTGTTCCTTTCAACAGATGTAGTCAATTTGATTTCTTTGTGTTCCGTCTTTTAAGGTCCAAGTATCTTTTATGCTGTTTTAAAAAGGTATTTACAATGAAGAAGTCATTGGTCTTGCAAAATTCTATCATGTGGTCTGTAGCATCATTTCTGTCACAAAGGCCATATTTTCTAACTATTGATTCTTCTTTGTTTCCAACCTTTGTATCCCAGTCATCAGTAATTATCAATATATCTTGATTGCAAGTTTGATCACTTTCAGATTGAAGAAGTTGGTAGAAATCTTCCTTTTCATCATCACTGGCTCTAGTGGTAAATGTGTGAATCTGAATAATAGTGCTGTGAACTGGTCTTCTTGCGGCGGTTATGTGCCATGGAATCGGAACCGACTCCTAGTGACCCTGTACAGGGTTTCCAAGGCTGTAAATCTTTACGGGGATCTTCTTTGAGGCATATGGATATTATCCTATCACAGATGACATTATACTTCAAGAGAAGTCTTGAAATGTTCTATTTGATGGTGAATGAGATGCCATTCTGCTTTAATTCGTCATTCCTGGCGTAGTAAACCATGTGATTTTCAGAAACAGTATATCCAATACCAGTTCATTTCTGCTCACTAATGCTTAAGGTATCGATGTTTATGTCTTCCATTTCATTTTTGACAATTGGAAATTTTTCCAGATTTATACTTTGTACGTTCCATGTTCCAATTATTAATGGATGTTTGCAGCTATTTTCCCTCATTTCTCACCATCAGCAAATGAAGGTCCCTAAGGCTTTGCTACATTTGCGTCTTTTTGGTCAACTCTACTTCCTCAGTTGTGTGCCTTGTATGCTGAGGGGCTGTCTTCTGGCACTATATCTCACAGTAATCTGGTGCTTACCGTGTTTCACTGCTCTTCATAGGGTTTTCAGTGGCTAAACATTTGGAGGTAGTCTCCTCCTCTTTTTTCTGAATCTGTCTTAGTCTGGAAGCACAAATGAAGCCTGTCAAACATGGGTGACCCTGCCAGCATTCAAAATACCTGTGGTACAGCTTCCATCTTCACTGCAACATGAAAGCCACCACAGTGCGACAAACTGAAAGACAAGTGGCATCGGTGATCGTGGCTGTGCGCTTACCTATTCGTTTCTCAGTTCTCTTTTCTCTAGGATGTATGCTTGGGAGATGAATTGCTGGATCAAATGTGGGATCCACAAAAAATTCATGGAAAATATATATTACGGAAAAACTGTGCATGGATATCAATATTTATTTGCACCAAGTAAACTCCTACTTGTTAAAACATATCTGAACAGCATCCATTTTGAGACATTTAGGAAAGGTTAAACATCAGTTTGTAAACAAACTCTGTCACAGGAATATAAATTCTGGTAAAATTGAAGTAAGAACAAACATCAAATTTCTGTTTTAGGAATATTTGTAGGGACAGTGCTTCAAAGAAATCATCGCTTTTAAAATGGATAACTCATTTTAAGAGGGAACAAGATGATCCTGAAGATAAAACCCATAGTGGCAGATCATCCATATCAATTTAAAAGGCGACAATCTTGAAGAGGACCAATGATGAACAGCAAAAGAAAAAAAAAAGCCAACACCGTAGACATCTCATTTGGATAGGATTACACAATTCTGGCTAAAAGATTAAACTTTCCACTCCTGTGTTCAGATCAGCTTAAGACAAGCACAGAGCTTTCAGTGGAAATTTTAAACCTCTAGGATCAAGATCCTGAGGCATTTCTTTGAAGAATTATGACAGGATATGAAACATACATGGTTTTACCAGTTACAGTCTTAAAGACAAATGCAATGACTACCTAGAGGTAGAAGATGTCCAGTCAAAACAAAAACACACCAGTCAAGAGCAAAGAGGGAAAGGCAATGTTTTCTTGGGATGCTGAAGACATTTGTTTGCTTGTTGACTTTCTGGAAGGCCAAAAAATCATAAAATCTGCTTACAATGAGAGTGTTTTGAGAAAGTTAACCTTAAAGTTAGCAGAAAATGCCCAGGAAAGCTTCACTAGAGGCCTTTCTCCATAGTGAGAATGCTCTTGATATGCCTCTTATCAATAAGGCCAATTTTCCTGCAGTTTTGAGGGAAAATCAGTAAGCATCCACACTACAGTCCTGATTTGACTCCTTCTGATTTCTTTTTTCTTTACCCCCTAATCTTAAAAACCGTAACAGGGCACCTGTTTTTCTTCAGCTAGTAACATAAATAAGATTGCATTGACACGGGAAAATTCCCTGGTCAGTTTGAAACACAATCTCAGTGGTTCAAGCTTACCAGCTGCTTCTTGGAAATCCTATTCAGAGTCACTGTGGGTCGGAAATGACATGACGGCATTTAACAGCAAACATTTTTCTTCAATTAGTAATATAAATAAGACTGCATCGACATGGTATAATTCCCAGGACCCTCAGTTTTTAAGGTATGGATTATATGACTTCTATCACTGGACTGCTCACCATAAGGTTATCTGTTCAAACCCACCAGCCATTCCTTGGTTACCCTTTATAGGTTGCTATAAGTCGGAACTGATTTGACGGCACTTAGCAACAGCAATCATCGCTTACAAAACTGTCTTGATGTTGATGAGCTTATGTTGTGAAATAAATGATTTTTAAAAAATCAGTCCATTTTCCGTTAGCATTTTGAAGTCCTCTTGTATTGCCAACATTTTAAGGAAGTTCCATACTACTTTAGTGGTTGTACCATTTTATAGTTCTACCGTCAGTGTGTGAGACTTTCATTTTCATCAGTATTTGAGAACTTTGCTGTCATTGCTGGGCTAAGAGTCTATGTCATTGTTGTTTTGATTGGTATCTCTCGAATGTCAACAGTTCGAAACTACCAGCTTTCCTGTAAAGAGTTACAGCCTTGGAAACCCTATGCAGGGTTGCTATGAATCGGAATCGACTCCACGGCATATAACAATAACAAATAGTTAATTGGGAGTCCTAGTGTGGTGCTGTGGGTTAATGCACCAGACTGCAAAGACAGATTGAACTGCAAAGTCGGTGGTTCAAGCTCACCAGCTGCTCCTCAGAAACCCTATACAGGGTCGCTATGGGTTGGAACCGACTCATTGGCACTTAACAACAATAACAACAATAATTTAATTAGAGAATCCTGGTGTGGTGCTGCCTGTTAATGCCCTGGTCAGCAAAGACGGTTTCAACTGCAAGATCGGTCCTTCAAGCTCACCAGCTGTTACTTGGAAACTTTATACAGAGTTGCTGTGGGTGGGAACCAATGCCACGGCACTTATGAACAACAATAGTTAATAAAAGCTTGTTCCTGGGTCAGGCTCCCTGCTGGCTGCAGCCACCTCCCCTGGGCTCCTCCTCCGTCACTGTGGTGCCAGCAGCTCTCTGGCCAGAGTCCCCGAACTCACGCTGTCTTTGTCATCCTCTGCATTGGATCACCAGTGAGCCCCATGCGGCTGTGGATAACCAGCCCTGAGATTACCACCAAGGACTTAAAGGAGAAGGAGGAGGTTGTGGAAGAAACAGAAAATGGAAGAGATGCACCCACTAATAGGAACAGGAGGCTAACAGTGAGGAAGAAGATGAAGATGATGAGGATGATGATGTTAACACCAAGAAGCAGAAGACCGACGAGGATGACTAGACAGCTAAAAAGGAAAAGTTAAACTTAAAAAGGTCACCATGACCTATTCACCCTCCACTTCCAGCCTCAGAATCTAAACGTGGTCACCTCCAGTAGAGAGTCCCACCTCCCACTTTGGGCAGCGCCACCTGCAGATAACCCGTGCTTACCACCACCCAACCAAAACCACAGTGTGAATCTACAACAGGGGAGAAGAAAGAACCAAAAGTTCCAAGGCCCTGCTTTTTTCTTAAAAGTATTTTTAAAAGGAAATTTTATTTGTATTTTTTATTTACATTTTATATTTTTGTACATATTGTTAGGGATCAGTCAATTTTAATGATCTTAGATGACCAAACCAGTCTCTGGAGTGGTCTCTGTCCTAATTCTAACTTCACTTGTGGTGTGACCATCTTCATTGTAATCTCAAAGGACGCAAAAACATTGTTAAAACAACAACAACAAAAATTTCAATGTTACTCCAAGCATTCTAGTAACTTTTTGTGCATGCAGTTAGCTGTACTGTAAGTTGTTGGTTTGTACGAGATGGCTAAAACAGGCCAAAGATAAAAGGTTTCTTTTCCTTTTTTGGCCGAGGGCCTGTTTGATGCATGTGTGAAACGGTATTGTCTAACAATAAACTGGAATTTTATTTTGCTGAGTTATCTAAAAAATTTTTAAAAAGTTAGAGAATCCTGGTGTGGCGCTGCAGGTTAGGGCGCTGCAAAGTCGGTTCGAACCATGTGGTCTGTAGTTTAAACTTAACAGTGGCTTCTTGGAAACCCTATATAGGGTCGCTGTGGGTCAGAACCAACTCGATGGCACTTAACAACAACAATACTTAATTGAATTCCTGATGTGGCATTTTAGGATAAGCACTGTACTGCAGACTGCAAGGTCATTGGTTCAAACACCCATCTGCTGCTCTTTGGAAACCATGTACAAGTCACAGAAACAAGTCAACACTTACCAAGAAAACAACAATGTGTATTGCAACTCTCTTCATCCCTTGTACTTTGGACATAATAAATAGCAGAAACATGTAAAAAGCAGAAGGGAAAAAAAGGCCTTCAGTGGTTTGGATTGACTCAGTGGTTGCAACAATGGGTTCAAACACAGCACGATTATGAAGATGGCGTGGAATTAGGTTCAGATACAGCAACAACCATGAAGATGCCATGGAATTAGGTTCAGACACAGCGACGATTATGAAGATGGCGCAGAATTAGGTTCAGACAGCGATGATGAGGAAGATGGCATGGAATTAGGCACTCTCGTTCTGCTATACATCGTGTCACTATGAGTAGGAATCCTCTCAGCAACTCCTAACAATATCATATCAACAGTAGCTAAAGATGGTGAACATTTATTTTTGTGTTTATGTCCACCTAAATGTCTTTTATGGTAACAGATGTGTTGCCCATTTTTGATTGCTTGTCGATGAGTTAATGGAGTTTTTAATAAATTTTAGAGATTAGCCCCTTGTCAGATAGGTCATTGCCAAATTTTCTGTTTTGTAGTTTTTCTTTTTACATTTTTGGAAAAGTCTGTTGATACACATGATTGTTTAATTTTTAGGAATTCCCAGTTGCTTCGTTTATCTTCTGCTGTTTGTGTTATTTTGGTTATGTTTGACAGACTAATTATATTTTTAAAAAATTAATCTCTAATTAGGGTCCCTAATTTTTTCTTTCATGGTCTGTATGTACAGTTTTAAGTTTTACGTTTAAGTCTTTGATTCATCTTGAATTCGTTTATGTATAAGGTGTGAGGAATTTATTCGGTTTCAGTTTTCTACAAATGAATATACCGTTTTACAATCACCATTTGGTAAAGAGACTGTTTCTTCCTCCTTAATAGATTGTGGCCCTTTGTCTAAGGTTAGGTGTCCATGTTGTTGCTTTTAAATGTCATTGAGTCCTTGTAAATGGGTTCCAAGGAGCAGTTGGTGGGTCTGAACTGTTGACCTTGTGGTTCTCAGTCCAGTGCTTATCATACAGAGACACCACCAAGGATTCCATTAGATGTCCAAAGGTGGATGGATTTACTTCTGTGTTCTACATTCTGTTCCATTGGTCTATATGCCTGTCACTGTACCAGTACTAGGCTGACTGCTGTGGCTGTATAGTAGGTTTGACATTGGGAAATATGAGGCCTCCTGTTTTGTTCTTCTTGCTTTTCAAGACTTTTCTTTTCTGGGGATCTCTATTTTCCATACAAAGGAAAGAACTAGGAAATCTTCATGTAATCTCTTTTGGCTAGTAACTTTTTCCTATATTGTAGTTTTACAGTAAGTATCTTTAATACATTTATATATACTATATATATTCTCAGCATTATTAATATTGCTTCTTTTTGCATTTTAAGGCATTGTTATTTCAGCAAGATTACCTCAGCTTTTAAAATAAAAGTTAAAAATAGATCTTTTAAATCTTTAGTTTTTACTGAAATATCTGGTCTTTAAACCTAAGTTGATGGATACTCCTTTCTTATAACATCTTGGTTTGTAACTGTGTGAACCCCTGTATCATATAAAGAGTCTTTTGCCCTCAGTCCCCTCTTGACAGTCTTCCTGTGATGTGTAGTTCCCCAGGCTGACTGGCTGTCTGTCTGTGTTTTATGCTACGGCTCTGATTCATAACCATCTTGGATAAGTTTTCAGTGTTCAGGGAATTAAAGCAACTGGGATACCATAGTATAATACTTTAACTTTTTAGATTTCTAAATCTTTAAAGGAAACAATGTAAAACAACAAATAGTGTCTTATATTGAGCAATGGAGTTCTGGTGTGGCACTGTAGGATAAGTACTGGACTGTTAACCATAAGATCAGTGGTTCAAATCCACCGGTGCTCAGCAGAAACCCTATGTAGGATCGCTATGAGTCAAAACCAACTCAGTGACACTTTACAACAACAATATTGAGAAGTTAATAAGCGAGTCATTGGGTAATCTCTTTCCTTTTTGCATCCATCCATCAACTAATCTCTCGCTTCGGCATCATTGGTTTCACATGGGGTTTGGGCCAAAGGGATTATGAAGTGTTCAGTTTATTATCTGAAGTAAATGTTCACTGTACATATCAAGCAAACTATTGAGTGCTTAAGATTTTTAAAGGGAACGGGGATTAAAATACTCGACTTAGAAAAAGTGTATGTTCACATTTTCTTTAATAAACGTTTATTATAGAAAATGTTTGCAAATATAACCTGTGTAAAAAGCTTTTCTTAGTAATTGATGCTAATCCTAATCATAGTGACTTTTGTTTCTGTTCTTTAATAAGAATTCTACCTTACGGATTATGATTCCTTTATACAAAGAAAATTTGAGTTGCAATTCGATCCAATTTAGGATTTAATAAGCAGCTTCTTACAGACTGGTGTTTTATCTCTCACATCTATATTTCCACTGAGTGGTTATTGTTTTGTTTTATATTGTATTCATTCTTAGAAGTCCATCAATCTTCAAATATGTAATGAAGTAATTTAGAAATAACTACTAAATTTATTTTCAGTATATTTTTTCCAATAATGGGCTTGCTTATTTTTATTCTAATATCGTTGAAACTGGAGTTTTTGTTAGGAAAACTGCATTTTAGTCTTTCTTGGAAAGAGTTTTAATGTCAAAATCTGAGCATATTCTTAAATTGGTTTAGCTTAAAAAGGAAAAATAACTTGCAAAGTCATAACTGTTGATGGGTTTATGTTCTTACCCACAGACATTAGACCAGCTCCCCCTCACCAACCCTGAACACTTTGGCACTCCAGTCATAGGGAAGAAAACAAATAGAGGAAGAAGATCTAATCATATGTAAGTCCGTTTTAATAACTGTTAGTTGTACCTGAATTAATTTCTCCTTCTAGCATCTTAATAGTTAACATTTTAAATTGTAATCTGTAAATGATAACTGGATCTAATAGTAATTTTTTAGCTTACAGTAATTTCAGACTCTTTAACATGGTGATGGAGTCCTGGTGTGGCGCTGTGGGATAATGCCCTGGACCGAAAGGTCACTTGAACCACAAGGTCAGCAGTTCAAATTCACCAGCTGCTCCTCGGAAACTCTATACAGGGTCACTATGAGTCAGAATCGACTCGCAGACACGTAATAACAACCACAACATGGTGATAGAGGTGCTCTGTGCTAAGTTTCCCCCCATTTCTCCTTGTGTGTATCTTGACACTATAGTGAAAATGTGACTAGTCGATATTTTCTGAATGCATCCTTTGTTTTCTTGATTTTTTTTTCTGTATTGAATACTTCCCTTCCCGGTCATTGTCTTACTCATTCTTGAAGTCCCAACAGAGATGCTTCCATCTTTATGTGAACCATTTTGTACCACCTCACTCTTCCCTTATAGCCAGATACATTTTCTCTCTTCGGAACCCCCCAAATTCTACGTATTGGTCTGATCTCATAGACAAAATTTCACTTCGTATTACCTTTCTAGTGCTTGCTTCCCAACCCTCATAGTATCTATAATCTTCTTGGTGGCAGGAGCTGCCTTACTCGTTTTTTTGTCTCTTCATAATTCGGAAACACTCTGCACACTTAGAATATCTCTTTCCTTGTAAACATATGTTAGCTCCAAAGGACCCTAGATTACAGGGTCATGAATCCAGGGGCTTGTGAGATTTCAGGCCCTGAGAGATACATAAGGGACAGAGGGTTAGCATGCTAGGCTTCTAACTAGAAGATGGGCACTTTGAATCCACCCAGAGGTTCAAACCTCAGAAGGAAGTCCTAACAGTCTGCTTCCAATCGGCCTGTTCCGATGCACGTGTCATTACCACGTGTCAGAATCAACTCAGTAGCAACCCGTAGGGATAAAGAAACAATCTTCAAATACTTCTGGGACAAAAATCAGTTATTGCAAAGGCCTGAGAGGCAGAATGATCTCAGACTTCTCAGTAGTAACACTAGGTTTTAGTGTGCAGCAGGTTGCAGAATGGAGGCGGAGTCAAGGAAGCTTAATACAATGGAACATGGTGGGGGAGGGGGCTAAGGGTGTGATGAGAACAAATCATAAGAAAGAAAGTTTTATAGTAAAATACTATTTGGCTCTGTGGTGTTAGTAGTATTACATAATCATAAATAATAGCTATGAATTGGTTGCTAATTTCACAGTCAGCAGTTCGAAACAACTGTTCTGCGGGAGACAGATGAGGCTTTCTGCTCCCATAAAGATTTACAGCTTCAAAAAAAAAAAAAGATTTACAGCCTCGGAAATCCTGTACAGGGTCACTATGAGTCAGAACCGACTCCACGGCATATTATAACAACAACAATTAAAAACCAGTGATACAGCTGTATTAGTAGGATGTGGAACTACTATTAAATATAAAAATTAAGTCTTCATACTAAGAGGATGTGAATGCAACAAGGTCTAAAATTTAGAAATCAAGAAATATCACCATGAGAATTTCATTTAGAAATTGGTAGCATATGTCAGAGAAAAAGCTGAAAGAGTTAAAAGCACTTGCTAAAGGACTTGAAAGGGATGGGACAGAAGATGTATTTTGAAATATCAGTTACTTTGAGTTGAAACTTACTTGACAACAACAAGCCCAAATATGCACTTTGCTTGGTGGAAGTGAAGAGAACATGACATACTTATAGATGAAGATCCAACAATACAGCCTTCAGTATGAATTGTACCTCAGTGTAAAGAAAACAAAATTCCTCACAACTAGACCAATCAATAATATGATAAACAGAGAAAAGATTAAAGTTGCCAAAGACTTCATTTTGTTTGGTTCCACAAGTAACAGTCTTGGAACCAGTAGTCACGAAATCAAATGATGTGTATTACCTTAGGCCAATTAGTTACAGAAGCTCTCTTTAAAGTGTTCAGTTAGCAAAGATAGCAATTTGAGGACTAAGATTCGCCTGACTCAAGCTGTGGCATGTCTGGTCATCTTATATGCATGTGAAAGTTGGACCTTGAGTACAATAGGAGAATTGATACATTTGAATTTTGATGTTGGCAAAGCATATTGAAAGTACCGTGGGCTTCCAGAAGAATAAACAAATCTGGTTTGGAAAAAGTATTGCCTGAATGCACTTTGGAAGTAAGGATTGTGAGACGTTGTCTCTAGTACTTGAGACATGGGAGTCCTGGTGTGGCTCTGTGGGTTAATGCACTGGACTGCAAAGTCAATTTGAACCTCAGGGTCAACGGTTCAAGCTCACTAGCCGCTCCTCGGAAACCCTCTACAGGGTTGCTATGGGTAGGAACCGACACTACTGCACTTTAGAACAACAACTATTTTAGACATGTAATCAGGAGGTATCAGTTCCTAGAGAAAGATTTTGTACTTGGTAACGCGGAAGGTCAGTAAAAAATAGGAAGACCCAATGAAATGGACTGATACGGTGGCGGCAGCAGTGGGTTCCAACGTGGCAAAGATTGTTAAGACGGCACAGAACTGGGCAGTGTTTTCATTCTGTTGTGCATAGGCTCATTACGAGTCAGAACTGACTCAGCATCACTTAACAACACCGTGAAGCCCAAATACTCTCAAAGTGACGATTAAAGATTGAGTTGGATTATTAAAAAGCTCTGGTATAAGTAAATGCTTTCATTCAATATACAGAAGCAGGTATTAAATCTAATTGTGACTGAGTTTCAGTGCTAGAAGTTGGTATGCAATTTCTCATATGTTAATTTTAGCCTCAAACCCATTAAGATAGGGATGATTTTTTATACCTACTGGAAATAGGGGATGATGGCCTTGGAGACATTAAGTGACTAATCCAAGGAACACGGAAAGGAAAGGACCAACAGTGGAGCTTCCTTTTGTTCCATAAGCATTTTCCCATTCAGTTAATTTCCTCTTCTCTGTTTAGATGGACTACTTCCATCTCTTTGCAAATTACTTTTTTTTTTTAATGTTTTATTGTGAATTATGTGATTGTTTACATGGGACAACATTAGTTTTACGTTCATCCTGCTGTATATCATTTCATTGCCATGGTTACTGTCCACTCCATGCATCATCATCCAACAAAAGGGTATATCCTACAAGCCTGTCTCTAACACCCCCCC
>NW_006408637.1:5244975-5246777 GCF_000296735.1 Chrysochloris asiatica
ACACACACAAACACACACTCAGACATATATAATAATTTAAACCAACAAAGGGCACATTCTGTAAGTCTGTCTCCTGGCTGCCCGCTCTCAGTCCCTCTCTTTCCATGAATCTTGAGTCCTCAGCTGCTCCCTCTCTCCATGTCCCCCCCCCAAACACACTCACACACACACCATTAGCGCACAGTCCCTCTCCCTCTCTGGGTCTAAAGTCCCCAGCTGCTCCATCTGTCCACGTCATAGTCTCTGCCTTCATCTCAGGCATCACTGCTTCTCTTGAGTAGGGTCCCTCTCTCCGCTCTTCTCCCTTGATGGTCCCAGGGACCTCCGCACCTAGACTGCAAAATTAATCACTCCCCTCCTTGCTACAAAACATCTTCCTTTACATTTCCAACCCTCACAATTAGTCCTGATAACAGTTATTCATTACTGTATTACAAGAGACCTATCTGCATTTCATTTCATCAGCCCCGCCTAGACAGATTGGATACTACTCAGTGGAGATTCTACCTTCCTCTATGCTCTCTGGATCTAGGTTCCTTCTTGAAAGCTTGTAAGCCAGTCACTTCTTGCCTTTGTAGCTCCTCCATTTTGGGTATCCAATGTCCAAGTTGTCCATCCCTGTCTACCCTGTGTATGGAGGGGATGGGAATGATCCTTGCTGTAAAGATTTGTTCCCTCTTTTGAGCTACTGCATCCATAGGTGTAGGTCAAGTTCATCAAATTGTATCAGATTCCTCTTTTTTTTTTTTCCTCTTCTTTCTTCTTCTAGTCAAGCTCTTATCATCCAATAATTGAAGCCAGGTTAAGTGGGTATTATCTGCAAGTGTGGGTATTCTTGTGCATATGCCCTCTCTTCTTATCATTTGGATGCTTCACTCTCATACTCTAGTGGCTATGTCACTGACTCTGGGCCCAAGAGTCCCCAGGTCTTGCCACACTTCTGGCCAACCAGGTGTCCACCCAGGTTCACAGGAGTCTATTTCCAAATTAGTTTTAATGGCAAATAAGTAATGACTCACTTGAGGGAAGACATTTGAAGACTTACATTGAAAAAAATATTGAATACTACTTATTTTCCTTCGGTATGTGTCATACTTCCATGATTTTTTTCCCCCTTAACTCTGGATAAATTATTTGTAGAATACTCAGGTTGCTAACTATTATTTACTCTTCCACATAAGACATTTAAAACAGAAAGTGTGATGGCATTATTAGTAAGACAGTGCTGTTAGGATTAGTTGTTGATGTGGTTGTTTTCAGTTTTTAGAGGGCTTTTAAGGAGCTTTGGTAGCTTAGTGGTTATGAGGCTTGCTGCTAACCTCAAGGTCAGCAGTTCGAAACTCCCAGTCATTCCACAGGCGAAACATGAGGCTTTATGCTCCTGTAACAATTTATATAGTCTTGGAAACTCTATACAGGGTCACTGTGTGTTGGAATCAACTCCCTGGCACACGACCACAACCTCAGTTGTAGTGCAATAAAATATTCATCAAAGCTCTTGCACATATAAATTGAGCTATACTGTTGTTGGTAAGTGCTGTCAAGTTGATTCAGACTCATAGCGACCCTGTGTACGGCTTCCAAGGAGCAGATGATGAGTTTGAACCACTAGCCTTGCCGTTTAAAGAGGCCTTGTGGTCCAGTGATCATCCTACAGTGCCACACCAGGACTCCAGATTATTCTATGTTGTTGTTGTTAAGTGCCTTCGAGTCAGTTCCGACCCATAGCGACCCTGTACAGGGTTTCCGAGGGTGTAAATCCTTACGGGAGTAGAAAGCCTCATCTTTCTCCCGCGGAGTGG
>NW_006408637.1:5247447-5255379 GCF_000296735.1 Chrysochloris asiatica
CGACCCATAGCGACCCTGTACAGGGTTTCCGAGGCTGTAAATCTTTACGGGAGTAGAAAGCCTCATCTTTCTCCCGCGGAGCGGCTGGTAGTTTCTAACCGTTGACCTTAAGGTTCGCAGCCCGATTCGTAACCACTACGCTACCAGAGCTCCTTCTTAAATTATGTTTACTAGTATTTATCTTTGATTGTTGTTGTTAAATGCCATCGAGTAGGTTCCGACCTATAGCGACCCTGTATAGGGTTTCTGAGGAGCAGCTGGTGAACTTGAACCACCAACCTTGCAGTTCAAACGGCTATGCAGTCTGGTGCATTAACCCACAGCGCCACACTGGGACTCCATTTATCCCTGATAGATAGCACCATCTAGTTTTTAAAATAATGTTTCTATATAATATGGGAGGAATGGTTTTTGTACCAGTATTTTAGAAAAGACTAAATCTTATATTTAGACTTATTTTATCTTTCTGCAAGTATTAAAACAGTGGTTGTGCAATGATTGATGTACAGTGAATGACCAGTAATTATGATCTATTTAACAGCTTGTTTATACTTCATGTTTCTAACGTTCTTGCATATGAGCATAAAACAAAGCTGTCCCTGAGCGAGTTAATCCTTGTTTTGTGAAGCGTCTTGAGACTTGCTGTTGGGATTGTGTTTACATCTGCAGAGTTGGAAGGTAGACATAAGGCTGAGGTTCGGTAGTGCACAGCTCTCTTGTGCAGCTTTGCTTGTGCTCAGTCCTCCTTTCCCGTCGATACTGTGCTCTTTCTCCCTGGACAGAGGCCTGCTGATGGGTGTTAGAGCAGTTTGAAATGGCCATTTGCCATCTTGCAGTTCCCTCTCTTCAGAGTGATTGTTGGCAGCAAAGTCATCTGTTCTTCATTTCCTCTTCCTTCTAGGAAGCACAAACTTAAAAAGCCCTTTAAGTTTCTAGTTGTCATTTAAAATTTATTTCTATACTAAGATGAATAAAGTTATGTCTTCCCAGAATCCCCAGCATTCTGTTTTTGAAACACTATACTTACTGCCTTCGTTTTCTTTTAACTACTGTTAATTCACAGAGCAGTTCCTCTTCTCCCAGATACACGCAAGTTGATTATTTATGAAACTTTTTTTATCTTGAGTTAATCAGTGTATACTTATAAATTTATTCATTGTGTGCAGACGTACTTTAAAGTGCTTTCTGCCTAAAGAATCGGTTACCTGAAATTGTAGAAACAACCCAAAAAAACCTTTTTTCTGATAACATCGCAAAAGTGGTATGTTTATGTTTAGGAAAGCAGTCTTCTTGCTGTTACTTCCACCCCCCTTCAAAAAAGAAGTAAAGGATAAAAAAATTTTGCTGGCTCTAGTTAGGAAAAGTGTATTTACAGGTCCAGGTTTTAGAGCGACAGTCTGAAGACTTACCAAATGAAGTGATCCCAACCAGAGATCTACAGGGCTACAGATCTTCAAAATATTTTTTTGAGATATAATTCATATACCATAAAATTCACCCTTTAAAAGTGCACAATTCAGTGGGTTTTTAAAATATATTCACCTCTTTCTAATTTTTTGTTCCTTATTTTAACATCATTTTATTTTGTATTCTTTTTTGTTAAGATGTTTTTTAAAACTTGTGAATTGAGTGAAGATTTACAGAGCCGATCATCAGTTTTACAGTCAGCAAATCATGTACTTTGCTTCATTACATGGTTGCGCTCTCCTCATGTACCAACAGTTATAACAGCATTTACCTCTGGTGGTGGTGGTGGTAGTGTGCCGTGGAGTCGGTTCTGACTCATAGCGACCCTGCATAGGATTTCCAAGGCTGTAAATCTTTATGAAAGCAAAAAGCCTTATCTTTCTCCCGTGGAACAGCTGGTAGTTTCAAACTGCTGACCCTGAAGTTAGCACCCTGATTCGTAACCACTATACTACCTCTATTCACTTTAATTTTTATAACTGTTTACATTATTGGTCTCATGCAATGTTTGTCCTTTTGAAATTGACTAATTTCACTCATAATGTCCTCCAACTTCAACCATGTTATGAGATGTTCTGTAGCATCCCATTGTATGTATGTACTAAAGTTTGTTTAACCATTTTTCTGTGGATGTGCATTTAGGCTGTCTCCATCTTTTGATATTTTTTTCCCCTGACTGTTGCTTCCATGGGTGTTGATGGTTGATCCAAACAAAATGAAGTCTTTGACAACTTCAATCTTTTCTCCATTTATATGGATGTTATTTATTGGACCAATGGTGAGGATTTTTGTTTTCTTTACATTGAGGTGCAACCCATACCGATGGCTGTGGTCTTTGATCTTCATCTATAGCATTGGGCAAACCTGCTGCACAGGACCTCTTTAAAGTGTTGAAGAGCAAAGATGTAAGTTTGAGGACTAAGGTGCGCCTAACACAAGCCATGGTATTTTCAATAACCTCATATGCACGTGAAAGTTGGATAGTAAAGTGAGTCAGGATGACCGTAGAAGAATGGTGTTGGAGGAGAATATTGAAAGTACCATGGACTGCCAAAAGAACAAATAGGTCTGTATTAGAATAAATACAACCAGAGTGCTCCTTGGAAGCCAGGATGGTCAGACTTTGTGTTTCATACTTCAAAAATATTGTCAGGAGCGACCAGTCACTGGAGAAGGATATGATGTTTGGTAAAGTGGAGGGTCAGAGACAAAGAGGAAGACCCACAGTGAGATGGATTGGCACCAAAGCAGTATCAGTGGGCTCAAAGATAGCAATGATTGTCAGGTTGGCCCAGGAACAGACAGTGTTTTGTTCTGTTTTGCATAGGGTTGCAATGAGTAGGTACCTACTCGATGGCCCATAATAAAATCAACAACAAAAACCATCTTTTTGATGTAGCTCTCTTAGACAGCATACTGAAAGATCCTGTTTTCTTACCCATTTTCCTCTTTATGTCTCTTGACTGGTACATTTAATCCATGTATATTCAGTGTAATTATCAATAGGTACAAATTGATTGTTGTCACTTTTCTGTGTATTTTTTGTGATGCTGCTGGATTTTTAGTTGCTAAGTCTTTGTAATTTTCCTTACTTTAAATTTTGATGTGCAGGTGTATTATTTTTCTTTGAAGTTACCCTGTAATTTATTAGTTTTCCCCCTTCCTTAAACAGTCTGTTTTATCTTGAAATCTATACAACTTCCTTGCATTTGGCATTTCTTTACTTACACTATTCACTCTTTCTGCTTTGTTTCATTATACATTGATATCTCTGGTTCTCATATGTTCTCCTTGATCTTTCTGTCGATCCTTTGAAGGTAACTGATCATTCTTTTGAATTCTTTTTTAGTTAGTTCCATTACCTTTTCTTCCTCAGAATCATTTTCTAGCTCTGTGTGTTTGTCATTTGTGTGAGACATTCTCACTTGTGTGTTCGTGTGAGTTAAAATTGTCTGTTGTCTCCAGGGCAGTGTGTGGTTATAATATTATTGGACCCAGAAGGGAGTATTCTCTGGTGGGCTTCTGCAATTCATGGAGCTCACGTGGTAGTTGTGGAAGGTTTGTGATAGCAGAGTTCCTATGGTCTAGTGTTACCTATGCGCAGGACACTCAGTCTGGAAGGAGTTCGTGGGGTTCCTTGATGCAGCTGGTTTTAGTGTCTGTTTGGATCACAGGGATGCCGGGGGCAGTGTGACTGGTTACACTAGTGGCTCTGCAGGTTTTATAGGTCTGGAGCAGAACCCACCTGAATTCAGGCACCAGAATGGCACACCAAAATGACGTAGTCAGCACCTGGCTTACATTGGGGTAGCGCCCCACCACATGGCCTCCAAACTCTCTGATATGTTGGTATAGGAGAGTGGGAACCAGTCACACTTGTAGTCACCCAGGGAGCATGGGAAAAAACAAGGAATTGCTTTTCTGTTGTCCACATGAATCTGCCCTGTTAGGCCTCCCTCTACTGCCAGAGTTGCTCACAAGATTGTCGAGCAGGGCCTGGCCAGCCGTAGACAGGTCAGCCTCCCTCTCTTGCCATCCCTGCTCGGCCTTTCCTCCCAGTAAACACCCCAATCACCTCTCTAACCTTTCTTCGGAAGTTCAGCATGCCAGAATCTTTAGCTGTGTCTGTTTTACTGTATCTCTCTTAACTTTGTTATAAAGGGTCTGTGTAGTGTGTCTGCCTAGTCTGCCATCTTGACAAAATTAATATATATTAAAGTTCTTGTATTGGTAACATCCTTGTCCATACTCTATGTGATTCACTCTCAGAAGTTAGACCTGCTCAGTCTTCATGATCCCAGTACATGTAGATAGGCATTTCGCTTACCATGTTGTTGTTGTGAAGTGCCATCAAGTCAGGTGCCGCCCATAGCTACCCCTTGAGAGTTTCCGAGGTGCAGCTAGTGAGCTTGAACCCCCGACCTTACAGTTCAAATGGCTTTACAGACTGGCGCATTAACCCACAGTGCCACACCAGGACTCACTATGAGGGGACTTGAAAATTTCGTGAAAAAATTGACTCAAGCGATAATGGAAAATATCCACAAATTTTTTGAAACCCCTTATGCTAAATCTGAAACTGCTCTCTATTGTCTAATACAGTAGGGATCATTGATGTTAGATTTGCTTTTGAAAATTATGTCTCTGTAGCTCCTAGCTCAATTTTGTATTTGCATTCTCATTGGTTTTTCTTTGGCATTTGCCTTTTCTGAAGTTTTTCTTAAGTGACTTGCATTTAATGATGCATGATCAACTGTAAGTGGTTAACTGTATTTTGGTGACTATGTCCATGTGATTAGCTTGGTTTCTAATAGAGCATCAGCTTTTATTTCTTTACCAGCAAAGAAACAATAATGTTAGAAGTGAATTTGCTCCCTTCAAATAATTTGGATGCTCATTTATTTTAGTATATCTGTTTATTGACTGCCTGTCTTACATAAACATTTCCTGACTTCATTCTAAAAAGAAAAGATAAAGAAGTCTTACATACAGTGTTTATACTTACAGTATTTTAAGGCCCAGAACTGTTACTATTGCTAAGTGTCTTTGAATCGGTTCCAACTCATAGTGACCCTGTGTAAGGTTTCCAAGGCTGTCAATCTTTGTGGGAGCATAAAACTTTATCATTCTCCCACAGAGCAGTTGGTGGGCTTAAACTGTCGTCTTTGGGGTTCGCAGTCCATTGTTTAATCTTCAGAACCACTGTATTCCCCAAGTACCATAATTGTGGTTTAGTTGTCTTCAGGTCGGTTCCAACTCATAGTAACCCTGTATAGTGTTTCCAAGGCTGTCAATCTTTGTGGGAGCAGAAAACCTCATCTTCCTCACACAAAGCGGCTAATGGGCTCAAACCGTGCTTCTTGGTGTTTGAAGTTCAGTGCTTATCCTTCAGAGCCATTTAGCTCTCCAGGTGCCATAATTGTTGTTGGTAGGTGCTATCAGATCAGTTCCAGCGCATGGTGGCTCCATTCACAATGGAATAAAACACTGCTTGGTCCTGCACCAGCCTCACAATGGTTACTATACTTGAGCAGCCGTGGGGCTGCTGCCACTGTATCAGTGTGTCTGGTTCGGAGTCTCCCTCTTTTTCACTGATCCTCCATTTTACCCAGGATGAGGTCCTTCTCCAGGGAGTAATCTGTTCAGTTTCTTCATTTCATCAGCAAATGTGTATTAAGCATCTACTCAATGCCAAGCAAGCATTGTTTAGATTGTTACCAAGCGTCAGTGAGTTAAAAAAGCATTTAAGAAAAATCTCGTATGCCTTTAGAGCTTGTATTCTATTGGGTGGGGGGGGGATGGAAATAAAGAATAAACACAACAAATAAATATTTTACATAGTATAATAGAAGATATAAGTGCTGTGGAAATAAAAATAAGAGCAAGGCGAAAGAAGATAGAACCCTAGTGGGTGGGATGTGAATTTGCATAAGATGGTCAGAGTCATCTTATTGAGGAAACTTTTGAACAGAGACTTGTTGTTATTGTTGTAAGGTACTATCGAGTTGGTACCGACTCATAGCCACCTTTTGCACAGCAGAAGGAAACATTGCCTGATCCTGGGCCAACTTCACTATTGTCACGCTTCAACCCATTGATGCTGCCTCTTTGCCAATCCATCTTGCTGGGGGGTCTTCATCTTTTTCTCTGACCCTCCACCTTACCAGCGACCGGTCTCTCATGACAATATGTCTGAAGTATGAGAGACTAAGTTTGGCCATCCTGGCCTCCAAGGAGCACTCTGGCTGCACTTCTTCCAACACAGATCTGTTTGTGCTTTTGGCAGCCTGTGGCACTTTCAATATTCTCCTCCAACACCATAACTCAAAAGCATCAACTCTTCTATGGTCTTTCTTATTCACTGTCCAACTTTCGCATGCATATGATGTTACTGAAAATACCATGGCTTGGGTCAGGCGCACCTTAGTCCTCAAGCTGACATCTTTGCTCTTCAACCCTTTAAAAAGTTCTTGTGCAATAGATTTGCCTAATGCAATACGTCATTTGATTTCTTGACTGCTGCTTCCATGAGTGATGATAGTTGATCCAAGAAGAATGAAGTCCTTGACAACTTCAATCTTTTCTCCGTTGATAAGAATGTTGTTTATTGGTCCAGTGGTGAGGATTTTTGTTTTCTTTACATTGACATGCAATCGATACCAAAGGCTGTGCTCTTTGATCTTCATCAGTAAATATTTTAAATCTTCTTCACTTTCAGCAAGCAAGGTTGAATCATCTGCATATTGCAGGTTCTTAATGAGTCTTCCTCCAATCCTGATAGCACATTTTTCTTCATAGAACCCAGCTTCTTGGATTATTTGCTCAGCATACAGGTTGAATAAGTATGGTGAAATAATACAAACCTGTCGCACACCTTAATTTTAAACCATTCAGTGTTCCCATGTTCTGTTAGAACAACTGCCTCTTGGTCCAGGTACAGATTCCTCATGAGCACAATTAAGTGTTCCGGAATACTCATACATCACAATGTTGTCCATAGTTTGTCATGATCCACACAGTTGAAAGCCTTTGCATAGTCAATAAGGCACAGGTAAGCATCTTTCTGACAGTCTCTGCTTTCAGCCAAGATCCATCGGACGTCAGCAATGATATCCCTCGTTCCATGGCCTCTTCTGAATCCGACCTGAACCTCTGGAAGTTCTCTGTCAATGTATGCTTATAGCCATCTCTGTATTACCTTTAGCAAAACTTTACTCACATGGGATATCAAAGAGATAGTCCGATGATTTCTGCATTCCGTTGAGTCATCTCTCTTTGGAATGGGCACAAATATGGATCTCTTCCAATCAGTCGGCCATATAGTTGTCTTCCAAATTTCTTGGTATAGATGAGTGAGTGCCTCCAGTGCCACCTCACTTTCTTGAAAGATTTCAATTTTCATTCCATCAATTCCTGGTGCCTTGTTCTTTGCCAATTCCTTCAGTGCATCTTGGACTTCCTCCTTCCGTATCATTGGCTCTTGATCATATGCTTCCTCTTGAAACTGTTGGACATTAACCATTTCCTTTTGGTACAGTGACTCTGTGTATTCCTTCCATCTTTTTTTTGATGCTTCTTCAATCATTTGCCCAGAGAATCCATCAATAACAACAGTTGAGGCTTGAATTTTTTCTTCAGTTCCCCCAGCTTGAGAAATGCTGAGCATGTTCTTCCTTTTTGGTTTTCTGACTCTTGGTCTTTACGTCCAGCTGATATGAAGTGAGGGGGGATGCACAAGAACACTCATACTTGCAAATAATACCCACTTGAGTGGCTTCAATGGCTGGATGATCAGAACTCAACTAGAGGAAGGAAGAATAGGAAAAACGAGTAACCCGCTACAATTTGATGAACTTTACCTATAGTTATGGATGCAGTTGCTCAAAAGAGGGAACAAATCTTTACAGCGAGGATCATTCCAACCCCCTACATACACAGAGTAGACAGGGATGGATGGGCAACTTG
>NW_006408637.1:5255515-5302961 GCF_000296735.1 Chrysochloris asiatica
GGCCAATGAAAGACTTCTGTGGTTCAGTAGTGAATAATTGCTATCAGGACTGACTGTGAGGGTTGGAAATGTAAAGGTAGACATTTTGTAACAAAAGGAGGGGAGTGGTTGATTTTGCAGTCCAGGAGGGGAGGACCCAGGGACCATCAAGGGAGAAGAGTGGAGTATAGGACCCTATCCAGAAAAGCGGTGACTCCAGAGATGGAGGCAGAGAGGATGACATGGAGAGATTGAGTGGCTGGGGAGTCTTGACTCGGAGGGAGAGGGGCTCTATGCCAATTGCCCGGGGTGGTGGTGGTGGTGGTGGTGGTGTTGGGAGGGGTTTGGCAGGCTTCTGGGGTATTCTTTGGTTGTTTGATGATGAATGCAGGGGGTTGTAATCATTGTAATGAAACGAAATACAATAGAATGAATGTAAAGGTGATGTTCTTCCATGTAAACTATCGCTCAATTCACAATAAAAACTTAAAAAAAAAATTGGTCTTTAGTATTTTAAACATGAATAAATATGAAGGAACTCTGGTAGTGCAATTGGTTAAGTGCTTAGCTCCTAACCAGAAGGGAAGGCAATTTGAACTCAGCAGATTTGAGGGAGAAAGAGCTGTCTGTCTTCTGGAAAGATTACAGCCAAGAAAATCCTGTGGGGCAGTTCTTTTCTGTCCCTTGGGCTTGCTTGTAAGTCAAAAATGACTTGATGGCCCGTAACAAGAACAGATAAACATGAAAGACTTTCAGGAAAATGATGTTCTTTCCTCTAATGAAAACCCTTTTTATTATTTCCTTTGAAATTTAGTAAACTGTATAGAAATCATTAGTTAAATTTGGTGTTTTATAGGTTTTAGGAAATGGGGTAGCAGTTCTTGAATACTTATATTGGTCAACTTAGCATGTGTGTTTTTTAGTGAATATAAATGCAAATATCTTCTTTTTTCCTCCCTAGACCAGAAGACGAGTCTTCATCGTCGTCCAGTGATGAAGATGAAGATGATAGGAAACAAATTGATGAGCTACTAGGAAAAGTTGTTTGTGTAGATTATGTTAGTTTGGATAAAAAGAAAACTCTGTGGTTTCCTGCATTGGTGAGTAACTTAAGTATAAAATTATTTCATTTTTAACTACATAATGTACAAGCTCATGAGAGAATTATTTTTTAACTATATAATGTACAAGCTCATGAAAAAATAGTATTTTTCAAAATGGGAAAATATTTTTATTTTTTTATCATTCACTTTAACAGATACTACTTTCACAATTGTCTTTGAGTACCAGAAACTCTTGAATTCATCTAAGAAAGACAAAATTTTGATAATGCTAGTGGTTTACTATATGAGAATTCATTTATCTATTGGTCTGTTTTGGATAGAAAATTCTTAATATAAATTTTTGAACTACCGCTTCTACCATGTGGTTTAGACTGTAAAAGATGAACAGATTCCTTCCTGGTTGAAATGGATTGCTAGTAATTTTCCTTTTTCTTCTGAACCAGGAAGTTTGCTTTCTTGATCTTAATCCTGCCTGTTAGGTTCTTCCTACATAATGGTTGAAATTATAGACTATTCCAGTCTCTGACATTCTCTAGAATAGATTTTCTTAAATCTAAATCTTTAAGTTGGCAGTTCTAGAGATCCCATCTAAGTATTTCGAATTTTGTCTTTACTTTCTCACATTTCCTTCTGCTGTTTTAGTGGGTTCTCAGTGCTTTATTATAAAGAGGGTCTTCATTATTGTCTCAAGTTCTGTGCAACTCATACTGTGATGGAAGATGACAAAGTCTTTGGAGCTTCATTTCTTTGTTTCATCTAACAACTAGCCTCTCCAGCAAGTTGGAAGTGCTGTTAAAAGTAACAGTTTTATTAGCTTTTTACAATGGGAACACATGCACATATCTTTCATAGCCTTTTGATTAGACTGCCTTTCAGCTAAATACTTTTTGGTAAATAGAAAAACCATTTACATCACTTCCAACAAATACAGATTCAGCTAATTATTAATAATCATTGTTATACTTTCTGATTTAACTTTTATAAGAGTTAAGAAAGTAGAATGGACTTCTTTCTAGAGAAGGTATAATTGGCTAATTATTCAGAATTTCATATTTCAAACAAAATGGAATGAATTATCTTGATCTTTTCACAACTGTCTTGAACTCTTAACTTTTAAAAATTTTGTATGTCTGAATGACAGTTTCTGATGTGAGAGTCATTGTTTAGAGAAATAGGAAGCTGTTACTCTCTTCTTTCAACTAGATTTACTTTATGGATCAAAATGTATTTCTTAGTCTGTGTTCTATATATTCTTATTCCCTTATTAATTATATTATGGCAAATTTTCTTATGATGTACATTTTTTCTTCTGTTAAAGGCATTTGTGACATTTTTTTCTGTGTTCTCCATATTGTTGTTGTTGTCAAGTGCCGTCGATTCGATTCCAACCCACAGCAACCCTGTATAGGGTTTCCAAGCAGTAGCTGGTGAGCTTGAACTGCCGACCTTACAGTTCAAACGGCTTTGCAGTCTGGCACATTAACCCACAGTGCCACACCAGGACTCTAATATCAGCACATAATTCAGAAGCATGGCAATTGTATGGATAATTTCCTTTAAAGAGGGGTCAGCACAAGGCTGGTCCATTCGAGTTGGAGGTTAAAGATGTTCCAACTGCTCAACTTTTCCGACATGTTATATATCCCCCTCTGCAACAACAATAGGCCTGAATATCCATCACCACTCTTCCATTCCCTCAAGTTCCAGGGTTCTACAACACGCTACAGTATCCCACAAAACTCACAGTTCTCAAAAGAAATGGCTCACACAGTTGTGGAGGCTGGCAAGTCCCAAATCTGTAGTTCAGAGATAAAGTCTGTAGGAATCTTCTCATCCATGTAGACATGTCGCATAAGCTGAGGAATCAGTTCAGCAGGTCAGATGACAGGTTGTTGATGCATGAGGTTGCTGAAGCTGGGGAATTAGGTCCAGTGATGGGCCGAAAGACCCACAAACAAAAGTTCATGTGTAGTGAGACAGATGCAAAATCCAGGGCAAGAGAGCAAGCATTTCCAAAGCAGTCTTAAATTGGAATCAAACTGTGGCCCCAAGGGAAATTAAGGGATGTCTTGAATCCCATTCTCTACTAAGATAGGAGTACCCTGAATCCTTGTTATTGTTGTTAAGTGCCATCAAGTGGTTTCCAACTCATCTCTGGCGTCACTGCTTCTACAGTCTGCCCCTGGCCTTATTTTGACTAATGATATGGAACTTTTCCATCGTCTCTTTCCTCAGATGTAGTCAATTTGATTTCTGTATATTCCATCTGGCAAGGTCAATGTGTATAGTCGTCTCTATGCTGTCTAAAGAAGGTATTTGAAATGTACAAATTATTGATTTTGCAGAAGTTATCATGTGATCTCCAGCATCATTTCTATCACCAAGGCTATGATTTCCAACTACTGGTCCTTCCTCTTTCCTCCCAACCTTTGCATTCCAATCACCAGTAATGATCAATGCATATTGATTGCCCATTTGATCCATTTCTGATTGAAGAAGTTGGTATTATTCTTCTATTTCATCCTCATTGGCTTTAGTTGGTTGGTTCGTAAATTTGAATCATAGTGGTATTAACTGGTCTTCCCTGTAGGTGCATGGACATTATCCTATCACACACAGAGTTGTTCCTCATGACTGATCTGGATATGTCCTTTGTGACAATAATTGCAACACCATTGCTTTTCAATTTGTTATTCCCAGCATAGTAAACCATGGGATTGTCAGATATTGATGTTTATGCATTCCATTTCATTTATGACAGTTTCTAAATTTCCTAGATTCATACTTCGTACATTCCATGTTCTGATTATTAATGGATGTTTACTGCTGCTTCTCTTTATTTTGAGTTGTGCCCCATCAGCAAATGAAGGTCCTGTAGGCTTTTCTCCCATGGGCTTTACTCCATTCACGTTATCACAGTCAGCTGTTATTTGAGGAGGCAGCTCTTCCCCAGTTGTGTTTTGAGTGACTCCCAACCTGAGGGGCTCATTTTCTGGCAGTATATCTGACAGTGTTTCTCTGCTCTTAATAAGGTTTTCAGTGACTAAATATTTAGAAGTAGTTAGTCACTCCTTCTTCCTAGTCTGTCTTCCATCTGGAAGCTCATCTGAAGCCTGTCCACCATGGGTGACCCTGCTGGTATTTAAAATACTGGTGGGATAGCTTCCAGAATCACAGCAACTCACAAGCCACCACAGAATGACAAAGTGACAGTCATGTCCACTTATCCTACAGTATCACTCCAGGACTCCTTGTGGTTGGTTCCTCTTTTTAATGAGTTAGGTCGATTTATTTTTCAATCTTTTTTTTTAAGGTTGACAATCCGTTAACCTTGTTCTCATCCTATTTTCCTATTTGTTGTTCTTGTTAAATACTATTGAGTCAGTTCTGACTTATAGCAACACTGTCTAGGGTTTCCAAGGAGCAGATGGTAGATTTGATCTGCCAGACTTGTGGTTCTCAGTCCAGTGCCTATTACTGACTTTAAATCAAAGACTTGGATATGGGGTTAAAACACACTCTACTTTGTTTGTATGCATTTGTAGGAAGATTTATACACCACCCACCCATAGCCAATGAGTTGATTCTGATTCTTAGTTACCGTGCAGGACATATTTTTACACAAGTAGACTTCCTCATCTTTTCTGCATGAATTACCTTGTGGATTCAAGGCTCTGAGCTTTCAGTTAGCAACCATTTAAGTACCCTGCCACCAGAACTCCCTAGTATAGATGCACACGTCTACATTTTTGTGGTTTGAGTTAGCTAAATTAGGTAACCTTATTCTCGTAACTGATTGATCAATATGGAATAGAAGTATCTCTCTTTTCTACTGTTGTGTATAAATGATGTGTATTTCTCATCCTTTTCAATGATAATATTTTATAGTCTTTATCTCTAATGCTTAGTTCAGTATTTAGTAGATAGTAAGTACTCAAAAAAAGTTAGCTCTTGTAATTAAAAGTAACAAGGAAAATTAGCATTTTAGTATAAATATAGTCCATTGGTACCTGTCTGTCAAACGTGTATTGGATTCCTGTTATATACAAGGATTGCTTTAAGACCGTTAGAAGAACTGTGGGATAGTTAGTATTATTTATCCTCATTTAGAGATCAGGAAACTGAATTTTGAAAGGTGTGACAACAATGAGACAACCCTTAACAAGCCTGTCATATTTATTTAGCCCATTTTCCATTTAAAAACATAAATGTACTGTAAACCTGTTCTTAGTATACATTGTGAGCTGTCTTAGAATTAATAAAAATTTATCGCAATCTTACGTTAGCATTGCCTTTAGAAAGGTTTGCTTTAAGAGCTGAGGCAACTTAAAGCAATTTTACATATTAGTAATAAGTTGTAGACAGATTTCCAGGAAGGTGCCACTTTTTACAATACTTCTTTTTTAGAGGGAGTAGAAAGGAGCTCGGGTAGCATAGTAGTTACAAGTCGGGCTGCTAACCTCAGGGTCAGCAGTTCGAAACTACCAGCTGTTCTGCAGGAGAAAGATGAGGCGTTCTGGTCCCGTAAAGATTTACAGCCTCGGAAACCTCGTAGAGGGTCACTATGAGTCAGAACCAACTCCACGGCACATAACAACAACAACAACAGTATTAAGAAAGAAATGATTTTATTTAATATGTACCATAGGGTTGCTGTGAGTCCCTACCGACTGAATGGCACCTAACAACAACAACAAAGCAAGATATATAAGGAGTTCTGGTATGGTGCTGTGGGTTAATGTGCTGGACTGCAAAGTTGGTTTGAACCACAGAGTTTGTGGTTCAAGCTCACCTGATGCTCCTTGGAAACCTTATGCAAATTTACTATCAATCAGAACTGACTTAACAGCACTTAACAAGAAGATAATAAAAGGAATCCTGGTGTGGCCCCACAGGATAAGTGCTTGACCTTAAGATTGTTTTGAACTGCAAGGTCAGCAGTTCAAACACACCAGCCTCTCTTCAGAAACCCTATAGGGTCACTGTGAGTTGGAACTGCCTGGACAGCACTGGATATATAAGGAGCCCTGGTGTGGCACTATGGGATACGCACTAGACTGTAAGATCGGTTTGAACCACAGGGTCGACTGTTCAAATCCCTAGTCACTTCTCAGAAACCCTGTACAGGGTGGCAGTGAGTTGAAACTGACTCAGTGGCACATAACAACAGGTTGTGTAATGTACATAATAGGTAAAACTTTATATCACTGTTTTTTAAGATAAAGGCTGATAAACAGATTCTGGTGCCATATCCTTTTCTTGAGCTCTGGTATGGCGCCCTAGAATAAGCACTGGCCTGATAGCTGTAAGGTTGGCATTCAAACCCACCAGTCCTTCTCGGAAACCCTCACTACTGACTGGATGTCATACAACAGTAGCAACACCCTTTTCTTGAGGTCCTGGTGTGGCACTGGACTGCTACTTGCAAAGTTGGTGGTTCAAGGCCTCTAGCTGCTCCTTGGAAACCCTATTCAAAGTTGCTATAAGGTGGAGCTGACTCTCTGACACTAAACAGTAAAAACAACCACATTCTTGTCTTAGGAGGCCTTGGATGGTACAAATGATTGAGTTCTGAACGAGTAATTGAAAGGTTGGCTATTGGAACCCAGCCACAGACGCTTAGGAAGACCTGAAGATCTGCTGGGGCAGTTCTTCTTGCACATGAGGGGTTGCCATGGATCGGAATGGACCCAAGAGCAACAAATAACAGCTACATCCTCTTCTTAGCTATGCTCTAGACCTTGAGTTAAGACTTGGGTTCTCCCTCATTTACCACCCTGTCCCACTTTGCATTGCAGTTTTCTGATTCTGGCTAAAACTTAGTCCAAATCTTCCCTGTAGTTATAGCCATGCTTCTGCTATAAAACCATGCCTCTGCCAAAACAACAGTCTGGATTTCCCACAGAGCTGGAAAGATATATATGAGGTAGAAATTGTAAATTACTGTGTGTGTTCCCACATGCGTGTGTATTTGTTTAGAATACATTTTAAAACAGTTTTTGGAAAGGGTTTAACTAGTAGGTTCTTATGTATCTGTTTATAATTGTGCTTTTAGTTATAATAGTTTCACACTTTTTTTTTAAGGTGGTTTGTCCTGATTGTAGTGATGAGATTGCTGTGAAAAAAGATAATATACTTGTTCGATCTTTTAAAGATGGCAAATTGTAAGTATAATTCACATAGTATGAAAATTCAATCTGTTTTTCATCATTTTCCAGATTTGGATTTTAGATGTTGAATTATTTCCAATGACACCAAAACTTCCATTTCAAAGAGTGACCCTTTTTCATATTTCCTTTTGGTGTAGCGTTCTTAGAGTGTGGTCTGCTTTTCCTTGTTCGACTCAGTTCTCTTTTTTAAACCAGACTCTCAATTTGTCAACATTTGCCTGTATTTATAGCCAGTGATTTATTGATAAAAATTCGCTAACATCTAATATACGTAACCCTTCCTATATTAGTTGCCACACATATGGATTTAGGTTACTTTCTGAATATCTAACTACGATTTTCTACTATTTCCAGTGATATGAATTGTTGTAGTGATGTCTGCTGTATAACCTTTGACTTTTGTTTAAAATGGGCTGCTACAGATGCATGAGGAGCCATGGTGGTGCAGTGGTTAAGCACCTGACAGTTAACCCTAAGGCAGGCAGTTGGAACCCACCAGCTGCTCAGTGGGAGAAAGATGTGCCAGGCTGCTTACATAGAGTTTAAAACCAATTGCTGTTGGGTCCATTCTGACTCGTAGTGACTTTGTATAGGGCAAAGGAGAACTGACCCGTAGGGTTTCCAAGTCTGTACATCTTTATGGAAACAGGCTGTTACTTATTTCTCCCATGAAGCAACTGCTGGGCTGAAATCACAAACCTTTCTGTGACCAGCTAAGAATTTACCTGTTCCACCACCAGAGCTCCTTTCAGAAGGGTCACAGCTTTGGAAACCCTATGGGCAGTTCATCTCTATCCAATAGAGGCCCTAGGATTCGGAATGAACTCTTTGTTTGCTGACAGATGAATGTTAAAGTGTTAAGAATGATGATTTTAGAGCTGAGTTTTGTAATTGTTTTCTTGAGAATTTTATGGCTAGAGGAACCCAGTATTTTATATTAGGCATTATTGTGTGTGGTCACAGTGCATTTTTATTTCAAGAATTTTTTTCTTTTAAAGAATCCATGGTGAAATATTATAAATGAAGTCATATGATGTCAAGGGTTTGCTTCAGAATAATCCAGTTGTGGTGGGAGGAGCTGGTGAGGGGTGGACATGAAACAGTGACCACGAGCAGACTTTTGAGTTCATACTACCCACCAACTGTTCCTTAGAAGCCCTGTGCAGTGTTTCTGTGGGTCGGAGTCAACTTGACAGCACTTAATTATAACTCTTACATATATTTGAAGATTTAAATAAAAAGTTAAAAGAAATGACAGGTTAAACAATTTATTTAGAGTAGTTTTCAGACCTTTGTGGATCAGTTGATACAAAATCAATATACAGAAATTGAATGATCACTTACTAGTTTAAACAGGAAACGTATGTTACATATATAATACAGTGTATCTCAGTTTTGCTTGTATATGACCCTTTCTTATGGTTGGGTAAGTTCCTGAAAGGCCTTACATTGCATATTGGAATCTAGAATGCATTTTTTTGGTACATTATTTTTAAAATCTTAAAGTAAGTAGTTTTCTGACTGACCCAGAAAATATAGTTAATAAGGAGCCCTGGTGGTGTTCCAGGATAAGCACTGGACTGCTACCTATAAGGTTGGCAGTTCAAACTTGCTGTCTGTTTCCAAGTCTCATCCAAAGATTAGACTTTCTGTTCCCATAAAGATTTATAACCATGGAAACCCTTGACCAGGTCACTTTGAGTCTGAGTTGCCTTGATAGCTGTGGGAAATTCCAAGATGATGCTCTATCCGCCCTGCTTGACTTCTTTCTGCATTCTTCCATCCACACAGACTTCTGATTGTTATTGTTTTCACCATAAATCGTTTTTTATCTTCTGTTTAGTCAAGTATTTGAGAATAGCCTGGTGTTTATAAAATATGTCTTAAGATGGGGTTCTTTTGTAGATGATTACATAAATTTACTATCTTGGGACTTGCAATCCTGTGTACAATTGCTTTCACTGTAAATGCCTAGTCTTTTCTTCCCTTCTTTTTAGTATCTTGCTATGGTATATAGTTGACTGGACTCTGAACTAAACTCTGTCGTATTTTTGTTTTCTTCATAAATTAAAAAATGTAGCACCTCAGTACCAAGAAAAGATGTCCAGGAAATTACTAGTGATACTGTGCCAAAGCCCGATGCACTATTAAAACAAGGTGAGAATTATTTTGTCACAAGTTACCAAGTAATTTAAAGACTGCTTAATTGTTTTAGAAGATTTATTCTCTTTATTTCTGAAAAAAATTTTGTTTTCTTGTTTGTAAAGTTATGTCCTTAAAGTTATATTTGGTTCTTTGTGGCTCATACTTCTGTAAACTCATTTGTCTTTACTGTTAAAAGTTTTTCTTTGTACTTCTAACCAGAGACTGAAGTCTACAAAGTAGGAAGTAACTATGTCATCAGTTATTGCTATAGTTTGGCTATTGTATTATAAGAAGAAATTAAATACTTTTCAATTTTGCATTTATCACTAAAGATGGACATTCTTAACTGATGGATCCAGTAATGGTATTTGATTGAGAAGTATGCTGTGTAATTGTATTTTTACTTTGTTTTGGGCACTGGAAATAGCTATTTACTTTCTCTTTTTCACTTTCTTCATTAAATCCAATTATGTGCTTTGTAGACTGCCTGAAAGTCATCGAGCATACATATTTTCAGATTTGTTTCCCTGGATTGTGAAATAACAATACTTATGTGTGTCTCACTTGTTTAACCACCTTCAGCTGTCAGCTTGTCGTCTTGTGGTAGCTGGTGTGTTGCTGTGATGCTGGAAGCTGTACCACTGATCTTCTAATGCCAGGAGGGTCACCCATGGTGTACAGGTTTCAGCTGAGCTTTCAGGGGAAGACACACTAAGAAGAAAGTGAGGTAGATTATTCCTGAACGTCTAGTCACTGAAATCCTTTTAAATATCAGGGAATCACTGTCACATAACACCAGAATATTGTCAGATACAGCCTGGAAGATGAGCCTCTCAGGTTGGAATGTACCAAAAATACAACTGGGGAAGAGCTGCTTCTTCAAAGTATAGTTGACCATGATGATGCACATGGAGTAAAGCCTTTGGAACCTTCATTTGCTGATGGGGTACATCTCAATATAAAGAGAAACAGCTGAAAATTGGAAGTTGTAAACAGATAGAATGCATAAAGATAGATATCCCAGGCATTGGTGAGCTGAAATGGACTGGTGGTGGCCATTTTGATTCTGACAATCATATGGATTACTTTGCCAAGAACAACAAATTGAAGAAGCATGACATCACATTCATCATCAAAAAGAACAGTTCAAGATCTGTCTTGAAGTAATACTGTCTATGAAAGGTTAATATCCATACACTTACAAGGAAGGCCAGTTAATAGCCCTATTCTTCAAATTTGCTTACCAACCACTAAAGTCAATGATGATGAAATTGAAGAATTCTCCCAACTTCTTCAGTCTGAAATTAATCCAACGTGCAGTCAAGATATATTGATAATTACTGGTGATTGGAATGCAAATGTTGGCAACAAAGAAGAAGGGTCAGTAGTAGGAAAATATGGCCTTAGTGATAGAAATGATGCTGAAGATTACATGTTAGAATTTTGCAAGACCATTAACATGTTCATTGCCAATACCTTTTTTATAGAACATAAAACATGACTATTCACATGGACCCCACCAGATGGAATACATAGAAATCAAATTGACTACATTTGTGGAAAGAGACGGTAGACAAGATCCGTATTAGGAGCCTAAATAAGGCCTGGGGCAGATTGTGGAACAGACCAACAATTGCTCATTCAGGCTGAAGTTCAGGCTGCAGCTTAAGAAAATTAAAAGAAGTCTGTAAGAGCCAAAATATGACCTTGAACATATCCCACCTTAATTTAGAGAGCATTTGAAGACCAGATTTGATGCATTAGACACTAAAGACCAAAGACCAGAGAGTTGTGGGATGACATTAAAAACATACCAGAAGAAAGCAAAAGATCATTAAGAAGCCAAGAAAGAAGGAAAAGACCAAAATCGATGTCAGAAGAGACCCTGAAATTTTCTCTCCATTGTAGGGGTGCTAAAGCAAATGGAAGAAATGAGGTAAAAGAGGAGTATAAGAAATTTCAAAGGGCAGCTTGAGAAGACAAGACTCTTCTGATTTTGCACAAAATGTGCAAAACCCTGAAATAAGAATACCAAAAGGGAAAAACACACTCAGCATTTCTCATGCTGAAGGAACTGAAGAAAAATTCAAGCCTTAACTTGAAATATTGAAGCATTCTCTGGGCAAATTATTGAATGATGCAGAAAACATCAAAAGAAGATGGAAGGAATACACAGAGTCACTGTACCAATAAGAAATGGTTGATGTTCAACCATTTCAAGAGGTAGCATATGAACAAGAGTTGATAATACTAGGAAAAAGTCCAAGTGCATTGAACACATTGGCAAAGAACAAGGCTTCAGGAATTGATGGAATACAAATTGAAATCTTTCAACAAACTGATGAAGCACTGGAGGCACTCACTTATCTATGCCAGGAAATTAGTAAGATGGTTACCCGGCCAACTGATTGAAAGAGATCTGTATTTGTGGCCATTCCAAAGAGAGGTGACCCAACGGAATGCAGAAATCTTTGGACTGTATCACATGCTAAAGATAATATTAAGACGGCTACAACCATTTATTGACAGGGAACTGCTAGAGGTTCAAGCCAGATTCAGATGGGGACATTGTGCAAGGGATATGATTGCTGACTCAGATGGATCTTGGCTGAAAGCAGAGAATACTAGAAAGATGCTTACCTGTGCTTTATTGAGTATGTAAAAGCTTTCAATTGTGTGGATCATGACAAGCTATTGAAAACATTGCAGATAATTTGTATTACGGAACACTTAATTGTGCTCATGAAGAGCTTGTACATAGACCAAGGCAACACTGAATAGTTTATAATTTGGAAAGTTGTGCAACAGGGATGTTTTCTTTCACCATACATACTTATTCAGTCTGTGTACTGGATTATATGAAGAAGAACACAGCATCAAGATTGAACGAAGTCTTAAAAACAACCTGCAATATGCAGATGATAACAACCTTGCTTGCTGAAAACAAAGAGGACTTAAAATACTTAATGAAGACGATCAAAGACCCCAGCCTTCGATATGGGTTGCATCTCAATGTAAAGAAAACAAAATTTCTCACCACTGAACCAATAAACAGCATCCATTTAAATGGAGAAAAGACTTCATTTTGCACAGATCAACTATCAACACTTAAGGAAGCAGCAGTCAGGAAATAAAACAGCATATTGCAGTGGGCTAATTTGCTCAACAAGATCTCTTTAATGTGTTCAAAAGCCAAGAAGAAAAGTAAGTTTGAGGACTAAGGTTCACTTGACCCAAGCCATGGCTTTTTCAGTAACCTCATATGTAAGTGAAAGTTGGGCAGTGAATAAGGAAAACCATAGACGAATCGATGCATTTGAGATATGGTATTGGAGAATATTAAAAGTACCGTGGACTGCCAGAGGAACAAACAAATCTGTGTTGGTTGAAGTATAATCAGAATTGTTCTAAGAAGCCAAGATGGTAATACTTCGTGTCTTTTATTTCAGACACATTATCAGGAGTGGCCTGTCCTTAGAAAAGGACATCATGCTTAGTAAAGTGGAGGGCTAATGGAAAATAGGAAGACCCCCAGTGAGATGGATTGGTCCGTGACCACAACAGTGGGCTCAAGCACAGCAACAGTTAGGCGCATCATGCAGGATTCAGCAGGGTTACGTTCTGTTGTTCATCGGGTTGCTGTGAGTCCGAACCCACTTGTCACCACCTAACAGCAGCAGGTTTTAAAAAGCTAACTGTTAACATAGTTGCAATTCAGGTTTACTAGATCTGTCTGTAGAGAATATGTCTAAGGTAAATGTTATTGTGTGTTTATTGTAATGAGTCTCTTGTCTGGTATATATTGTTTAATAATTGGTTATTGGATGAATGATTTATAAAAAGTTTACTTTTTTTTTAAATTGTGTTAAATATTCCTCTGTAATTTGTTTGAATCATCTGTAAATGGGTAGTAGTTGTTGCGTGTCATGGATTTGGTTACAGCTCTTAGTGACCCCGTATAGGGTTTCCGAGGAGAGCTTGGTAAGTTTGCATTACTGACTTTACAGTCAGGAGTCCATTGGTTATCGTTCAGCACTGTATCGGTACTTCAGAATTGTTAGTGGTGGTGGTGTGCCGTGGAGTCGGGTCCAACTCATAGCGACCCTGTACAGGGTTTCCGAGGCTGTAAATCTTTACGGGAGCAGAAGCCTCATCTTTCTCCTGTGGAACAACTGGTAGTTTCAAACTGCTGACCCTGAGGTTAGCGGCCCAATTTGTAACCACTGTGCTACCAGAGCTTCTTGTAGTACCTAATTCATGGGGTTCTTAGAATCAGATCAGTTGCAACACGGAAAAGCATTTAGCATAATGCCTGGCCCATGGTAAACACAAATTCCAGTGGTTTCTCTTTCTTTTTTTTTTAAAATTTTGTTGTGAATTGAACCAATCATGTGTTTTACGTTCAACAAATGATACTCTTTGCTCCATTATATGGTTGCAATGCCCTCCATGCACCAACATTTAACAGCATTTACCTCTATTTACTTCAACTATTGCATTCCTCCCTGTCTCCTGCTACCTTCATCTTTTATCTGCTACCCTTCCTCTTGTATTTTTCCTGTGCTGCCACCCCTGTAAACGTGTGTCTACCCTATAGCCCATGAATAATTTTTCCTTCCCCCATGCCCACCTTTTTTTAAATATCATAGTTTATTTTATCAAGCAAACCTTTTTAAAAAACAAAGAAACTCTTTACAATATTGTGCTCTTACAATGTTTGTCCTTTTGTGGTTGACTAATTTCACTCAGCTTAATGTCTTCTAGATTTGACCATGTTGTGAGGTGTTTCACAGATTCATCATTAGTGTGCAGTGTTTTGTAGTATTTCATTGTGTGTATTTACAGAAATTTGTTTAAGCATTCTTCTGTTGATGGAGTGTTCTTATCTACTCTGTTCTTCGTGTCTCTTGGCTGGTACATTTGAGCCATGTTTAATCAATGTAATTATCAATAAGTATGAATTGATTGTTGTCATTGTTGGCGTGTTTTTTGTTTTGGTTCCACATACTTTTCTATGCCGAGTTCATTTTGTTTGTGGGTTTTCTTTTCATCTTCATGTCTGTTAATCTTTACTCATGTTTCCGATTTTCTTCTTTTTATTATTTTGATGTGTAGGTATACTAGTTTTTTTTGAGGTTACCCTGTAATTTATTATGTTTATTTCTTGGTTTGAACAGTCTATTTTATATTGAAATGTACTTACCATTTGGAAAGTCTGTCTACACTATTCCCTCCTTTTTTGCTTTGTACTTGACTTCATTATACATTGATATCTCTGATTCCCTGTTTTCAATATCATAGGTTTGTCTTATTTAAAAAAAACTTCTATATCTGGATTGATTTCTGGGTGGTGGAGTCATGTATGATAGTCTCAGGTTGTTGTCTGCTATTGTTCTCAGTTCAAAGAACAACCTTTAGCATTTTTTGTAAAGTTGGTCTGGTTTTTTCAAATTCCTTTAATTGCTGTTTTTCAGGAAGTTTTCTGTTTTCACTGTTGTATTTGAGAATAGCTTTGCTGGGTGCATAATTCTTGGTTGACAATTTTTTTCTTTCAGTGTTTTGTATACAATATCTCATTGCCTTCTTGCCTGCATTGTTTCTGCTTAGAAATAAGAGCTTAGTTTTATTGGTTCTCCTTTGTAGGTATCTTTTTGTTTTTCCCAAGTGTCTCTGTTTTCTTTCCTTGACATTGATTTTGGACTGTTTGATTATGATATGTCTTGGTGGTTTTCTATTAGGGTCTATCCTGTGTGGGGTTCATTCAGCTTCTTGTATGCTTATCTTCTCATCTCCATGATATTAAGGAAGTTTTCTTCCAACAACTCTTTGACAATTTTCTTTGTATTTGTCTCTTCCAGTTCAGGAACTCAAAACACCTATAAGTTGTTTCTCTTTATTGGGTCCCACATATCTCGTAAGCTTTCTTTCAATTTTTTTTTTCATTCTTTTTTGATTGTTGTTCTAACATACTAATGTTGAAAGATTTATCGTAACGCTCATTAATTCAGGCTTCCGTTGCTTTGCATCCTCTCCTTTGCCCATTCAATGTACTGTCCATTTCTGAGATCTTAGTATTAATCTTCTCGATTTCTAATTGCAGGTTTTGTTTGTTTAAAAGGTTGCTTTTTTTTTTAGCTTGTTATTATTTTTTTTAATCAGTTTTTTCTTACAGCGTTTTCCCGAATTCTTCTCAAGTTTTTATTTTGTTCTTCTTGCTTTCCTCTATCCTTCTATCGAACCTTTGAAAGTACTTATTTGAATTCAGTTAGTTTTATTCCCTTTTGTTCCTAAGAATCCTTTTCTGGCTGTACATCTGTCTTGGTCATTTGTTCAAACTATTTTCTCTCTCGTTTCTCTGTGTGGGCTAGAATTGTCTCTTGTCTCTGGGCCATTGTGGGGTTGTTTTGTTTGTAAAAACAAACAGTGCAGTTGTTGGACCCAGAGTGGAGAAATCTTTGGGAAACTCAGGAGGTAACTGTGAAAGGGATATGACAACAGAGTTCCTGACCCTAGGTGGACGTCCTACTGGCCTCAGTGTTATCTATGGTCAGGGCACTTAATCCGGAAGTAGTTTCTGGAGGCCCTTTGGAGTTGGTTTCAGTGTCTGTTAGGTGGAAAGGGAAGCTGGGGGTTGCATGACTGGTTAAATGGGGGTCTGGTGGCTCTGCGGGTTTTGTAGGTTTGGAGCTGAGTCCATCTGAATCCAGATAAGAAAGTGGTGCACCAAATCAATGCAGCCAGCCCTCACTTCACACTGACATGGCGCCCTCTCGTGGCTCCAAATTCCTGGATAGCAGGTCCTGTGCTGTGGTGAATGAGGGTGAGAGCTGGTCACACTTCTTTTTACCAGGGGAGTGTGGGGAAAAGGAAGAAATTGCACCTTTTATATCGCCCACACGAAGCTGCTCTGTCAGTCCTTCCTCCGCTGCTATTGTTGCTCACAAGATGGTCTGGCCAGTTGTTCACTAGTCAGCCTCCCTCTCTCACCATCCCTACTTGACCTCTCCTCCCAGCAAGCACTCCATCCACCTCTGTGACCTTTCTTCTGAAGCTTAGGGTACCAGAATTTTCATATGTTTCTTGTTTTATTCTGTCTGCCCTGTCTTTGTTGTAGAGGGTCCATGCAGTGCATCTGCCTAATCTGCCGTCTATCTGGAATCCCTCTGGCTTTTTTAATGTTTTTATACAAATTACAAGTGATGATGTCTTCATTTTATGAAATTTATATTTGCAGCCTTTGATCAGGCACTTGAATTTCATCAAAGTAGAACTATACCAGCTAACTGGAAGACTGAATTGAAAGAAGATAGCTCTAGTAGTGAGGCAGAGGAAGAAGAAGAAGAAGAAGATGATGATGAAAAAGAAAAGGAAGATAATAGCAGTGAAGAGGAGGCAAGTAAAGATAAATGATGCCTTTTAAGATAATACTTGACAGGTGTTTTATTAGTTACAAGTTGTCATATTATCATTAATCACTTCAATATTTTTGATATTAGAAATATTGTACAATTAAATTATACTTAGCTACTCATCATACTCTAGTGCTTACATGAAAATATAAATACATTACATACATTCATATAATATACGTGGATATGAAAATATAGTCTTATGAAGTTAAAAGTATTTTGTATTTTCTAGCAACCTCAAAAGTGTTTCTTAATCTTGCTATACTTTTGGTTGATCATATAATTAAGGAAGAATATGCACCTAATATAACAAAATGCTAATCGTTTTCGCCATGACTGATAACTCTCATTTCATAAAATTGTTATATCTGCATATATCATTGGAATACCTAGAAAAGTGTTAGCTACTTATTCTACCTATTATAAGCAATAGTATATAAAAATAAAGATTAATATACTTAATTAAATTCAGAGACTCACATCATTTTATATAATGCAAATAGATAGATATATAGTACTGTTGAGTCAGAAATAAGTCATTTGTCAGTTTCTATGCATTGAAGAGCTGAAGGTTTGCATTAATAGGATTGTTTGGGAGATTATGTTTTTATGGTATGTTGCTGTGATTACGTGTCGTAGAGTCGGTTCCGAGTCACAACAATTCTGTATATGATTTCCAAGGAGTATCTGGTGTGTTTGAACAACTGACCTTTTGGTTAGCAGTCCAGTGCTTATCCGACAAGAGTCACACAGCACTCCTTTTATGTTGTAGTGATCTGTAATGACAGTGTGGTCACACTATACCTGCTTCAGTCAGTTCACTGCTTTCTATTTAAAATGGGGAAACGAGTCATTTACAATCTTTCTAGTAGCTTCTTACCACTCTTAACAGCCAGGGTTCAATAGAGAAACTCCTTTATGGTCCACTCGCTGTCCTTTCCTTGTAACTTCTCTTGATACACTCTCCCCCTTTCAATGTAATTCTGTGGCAGTATCCAGTTACACACCTTCCTGCTCCTCAGCTTTGCACACACCAATACAATTGCTGGGAATGTCCCTCCTTTCCTTCCTCTGTCAACTGGGCGCCTTTCTATTCAGTGTCAGAATCCTGCTTAGATGTTCCCTCTGTAAAGGCTTCTGTGAAGTGTCACCTCCCACTTGTTAATTACTGTTGAGTCAGTTCCGACTAATAGCACCTCTGTATAGGCTTGCCATGGAGCACCTGGTGACTTTGCACTGCTGACTGAAGTTAGCAGTCCAGTGCTTATCCTACAGCGCCACACCAGGGCTCCTTTGGAAAGCTAATCCCACCAATTTCTAGCTTAAGCTACTGATAATGCACCTTGTATTTAAGCTACTAGTAATATACCTTTTGTGTATTTTTGTCATGTTTTTATCTATTCTTCTCTCTGTTTTTATCTATTCTTATGTGGCACAGTACAATAAGCACTGGAGAGCTTATGTGAGGTAAGTGGTTCAAACTCAGCAGCCACTCCTCAGAAACCCTATTAACAAAGTCACTGTGAGTTGGAACAGACTCACCAGCACTTAACAACTACAACATCTATGTATATAAATATATATCTATCAGTCTGTCTATGTCTGTGCGTGTTTATGCGGGCTTTGATGCTCAGGTTTCTGTTTTACAAATAAGTCTGTGAACTCAAATCTCCTCTCTAAATTTAAGGTCGTCTTTTTTTTTCTGTTTTAGTTTTAATTTTGAAATGGGTGAAAGTATACAGATCAGATTCGTTTTCCAGTCAATAATCCGTACACATTTTTATTTGTACCATAGATTGCAGTCCCCACAATGTAACAGCGCTCTTCTCACTTCTTCTACCTTGTGTTTCCTGTTTCCATTCCCCCTTTCTTTCCTCTTCCTTCCTGTGTTCCGCGTGTTATCCTTGGGCCTATGATGCCCTTTTGATCTGTATGTTCCGTTCATTATTCTAAGGAGTGCATACCTCCCTGGAGTTATGTTCACCCTGTAGGTTTGGCTACTGTTTGGCTGAAAGTTGAGTCATAGGAGTAAGTATGGTTTCAAGCCTAAAGGGTGTCTCTGGGTTCCACCTATCAGATGCAAGCCTGTTCTTTTTTATGACTTTTAAGTTTTATTCCACGTTTTTCTTCTACTTGGTTGGGGCCCTTTTATTGTGGTCCCTTTTAGAACAGTGGAGAGTGGAATCCAGCCACCACTAGTTCTCATGGTTTCAGGATAGTGGAGGCTGGGATTCTCGTAGTCTTGTTAGTCCTTTGGATTAATGGTTTCCATTGTGTATTTGAATTTCTTCACCCTGCTCTTCCCTGGTTGGGGAGAGACCAATAGTTGCAACTTTGATGGCCACTCATAACATTTTTTAAAAAAGTTGAATACCAATCTCACTTAAAAAATTTTTAGGATACAAAAAATTTGGCAGCTTGTTAAACTCAAATGTTGTTTATGGAAATGCTCAGGATAATCTAGAAAGTAAATTTCTTTCCATTTATATTTGACTTCTAGTTGTTCATGGGAATCCTGGTGTGGCCCTGTGAAGTAATGCACTGGGCCACAAGGTTGGTGGTTCAAATTCACCAGCTGCTTCTTGGAAACCCATAGTGTTGCTATGATCAGAATAGACTGGACAGCACTTTCACAACAACAACAGTTGTTAGCAGCTGTGACACTGGCCCCAGTTCCTGGTGGCACAGTAGAACAACAGTTTACTGTCTGGCCCTGGACCATCCCCTCATCAGTTGCTGTTCAGACCTTTGTGATACCTAGGGCTTTTAGTGGCTGATGTTTGGAAGTCGATTGGCAGACCATTCTTCCTGTTTTACGTAGTCTGGAAACTCCACTGAAACTTGTTCAGCATCCTAGATCACGCAGTCCACCACCAACAGATGGGGGGTAGTTGTGCTTGAGACATATTGAGAGGGAATCCTTACCAAACCCAGCCATGCGTGGACTCTGTGTAAGTTGAGAAATAGAGATTTGCTATTCGTAAATTGATAAAGGCCATGTGTTCATTTTTCAACTTGAAAACCTTGTAGTATATTAACCTGGGGCTTTTTTTTCCCCCTTGTTTTATTGTTTACTTGCTATTTATTACTTTACTAATTTTTGAAATAAAATCTCAGTAGGACAGTTGCATTGTTGTTAGGTGACATCAATAGTTTTTATGACATCAATAATCACTCTAGTTCCAACACACAGCGAATCTGTGTACAACAGAACAAACAAAATACTACCTGGTCCTATGCCTTCCTCACAATAATGAATGGATATGAGCCCCTTGTTGCAGCATTGTGTAATTCATTTCATTGAGGATCTTTCTCCTTCCATTGACCCTCTGCTTTCTTGTTAAGTGTCATCCAGTGGGTTCCAATTCATAGCAACTCTATATAGTATTTCCGAGAAGTAGCTGATGGGTTTGAACTGCGAATTTTGTGGTTAGCAGTCCGTAGTGATCGTACAGCACCATTGCAGTCTCCTGATCCTCTGCTTCCCGAGCCTGATGTCCTTCTGCAGGGACTGGTCTTCTTCCCCAATAACTGTCCAAAGGAAGCGAGACAAAGTCTTCCCATCTTTCTCTCTAAGACGTATCTGGCTGTGTCCTTTTCCCAGTACAAATACGTCATTATTCTTGCAGTCTGTGATCTATTCAGGATTTCTCTCCAGCACTAGGATCCAAATGCATCAATGCTTCAGTCTTCCTTTTTATTGTCCAGCTTTGTCACGCAGAGGAGGACAGTGGCATTAAGCCCATGATTTTTAAATAGAAACTATATTTTTAGATTGATTTACAATATTAGTTGCAAAGTATGCTCCTCTTAATAGTAAACCACGTGTGATTCAGGCAGAATAACTAAAGCCACACTGTATTTTCAATCCCTTTATCTGTGTTTCCTCCTTGTTCTATGTTCTTGAACGGCTCTTTTTTCTTGTATTTGCTTCAGCACCTTGCTTAGTGCCTAAACTTCTAGGTGCTCAGTAAATGTTTGTTGAATGCATGAAAGACACTGAATTGATTCATTCTTTATCTTACCTACCACTCTGCTCCTTGCAAGCTGCTTTAGGTCCAATTTCCTACTACCACAACCCCTGCCCACAGTAGCAAGAAGCCAGTCCTTCCCTTGTCGTTGATAAATTGGGAGACTATTTTATTACTTCAAGATTTTCCTAAGTCTGAATCTTCAGAGATCATAGATCAAGTATGTTCCCCATTTTACTGAGATTATAAACTTGAATTACCATATTTTATAATGGAAAGATACTGGATATTAAAGTTACTGGGACCCAAATTTGTGTACTTTCTTAAGGAGCAGTAACAGATTAGTACTGGCATTAAACCTTGAGAGTAGGTCTTCTTGAACCTCTGAATACCCAGATTTTGACAGTAGATCTCTGATACGGTACATAGCTCATTAAGATCTTGGTGTTGGCTGTTTGTTTGTTTTTTATATGAGATTTTGTATTTCTAATTCTAACTATTAAGATACCTTTTAGAATATATTTATCCTTAAAGCATCAGATGTCTAGACTTTTCTGGTTTTGAACAGCATAGTGTTTGTTCATTTTTGTTTGATAAAAAGTCTTTGAAATAATTAATTGCTATCAGACTTTACTGTTAGCAGCTTATCTGCTTGTGTTACTGAAAATCTTTAACTAAAGAAAATATTTTCTTCTGTGACTAAAATTAGGAAGAAATAGAACCATTTCCAGAAGAAAGGGAGAACTTTCTTCAGCAGTTGTACAAATTTATGGAAGATCGAGGTGAGTGGGTTTTTTGTTACTGTGTTTTCATTCATCATCAGTGTTGTAGGTTTCAGATAGATCATTAATATTCTAAAAGTAAGAATTATGTTCCTTAAGCTTTATGTCACCAGCAATCACAACGGCGTTTTAGACTGTCAGTATCACCACCACCTAGCATGTTGTTGTTAAGTACCTTCAGGTTGGTTCTGAGTTACTGCAGCCTTGTAAAGGTTTTACAACGAATGGCGGGTGAGTCTGAACTGCCAACCACAGTGCCTATCCTGCAGTGCCACACCAGGACTCCAGTACCTAGCCTAGTACTTGGTATACTCATATGTGCTTGTGGAATGAGGAATTTGAAAACGTTTTTTTGTTGTTGTTTTTAATGGATCCGTAAATGCCTGTAATTTGTCCTGCCAATCCACCTACCCACATGGGGCTCATAAAAAACCCTTACACTAAGGAGCAATAGCAGAATGGAATCATTGTAAAATTTTATGGACATTTACCTAAGGGTCTCTTATAAAATTTCTGCTCCAAAATCTCTATTAGAGATACTTGTGGGGGATGTTCATGTGTGCATCTGGATACATGTCTGACATCTGCTTATCTGCTTGGTTAGACTTCAGTCTCTCCTTTTCTAGAAGGTGAGGTGGGAAGAGGCAGAAAATGCTCTAGTTGAGAAAACTAAAAGGACAAAAGGTAATATTTGGAGGTACCGTTATATGCTTGGAATTCTTGTCTTTAGATCCTTGTTTATAATGCTAATGAGAAGAAGCTAGTCGGTCTCCTTTTTCCCTCATGAACTATAGTGGCTATCTATCACATTGCTGCTGCCACTCTGCCAGTCCACATCAGTGGGAGGTCTGCCTTGTTTTCACTGACCCTCTGCTTTACCAAACAAGATGTCCTTCTTAAGGGACTGGTCTGAAGTATGATAGATGACGTTTCACCATCCTGATTTCTAAGGAGCGTTCTAGTTTGTACTTCTTTCAACACAGATTTGTTTGTTCTTCTGACAGCACCATCATTCAAATGTATCAATTCTTTTATGATCCTCCTTATTCATTGTCCAACTGTTACATGCTTCTGAGGCGATTGAAAATATCATGCCTTGGGTCAGGGGCATCGTTGCTTTTGAACACTTCTAAGAGGCACTGTGTCATTTGATTTCTTGTCTGCTGCTTCCATGAGTATTGATAGTGGATCCAAGCAAAATGAAGTCTTTGAGAACTCCAGCCTTTGCTCTGTTTATCATGATGTCATTTAATGGTCCAGTGGTGAGGCTTTTTATTTTCTTTACATTGAGACATAACCTATACCAAAAGCTGTGCTCCTTGATCTTCATCAGTAAGTATTTTAAGTCCTCTTTGCCTTCAGTAAGCAAGGTTGTATCATCTGCATATTACAAGCTTTTAATGAGTCTTCCTCCCATCCTGATGCCACATTCTTCTTCATAGAATCCAACTTTTCGGCTTATTTGCTTAGCATACAGCTTGAATAAGTATGGTGAAAGAATACAACACTGGCGCATAGCTTTCCTGATATTAAACCAATCAGTGTTCCCTTGTTCTGTTTGAACGACTGCCTCTTGATCTATGTACTAGATTCTCATAAACACAGTTAAATGTTCTGGAAGACCCATTGTTTGCAGTGTTGTCCACACCTTGTCTGATCCACACAGTCAAGTTTTTGCATAGTCAGTAAAGCACAAGTAAACATCTTTCCAGTATTTTCTGCTTTCAGCCAAGATCCACCCGGATTGAACCTCTGGCAGTTCTGTATCAGTGCACTGTTACAGCCAAATTTTAATTATCTTTAGAAAATTATACTTGCGTGTGATAATGATATTGTCTGATGATTTCCCCTTTCTGTTGGTTTCACTTATTTGAAATGGGCACAAATATGGATCTCTTCAAATCAGTTAGCCAGGTAGCTGTCTTTCAAATTTCCTGTCATAGATGAGTGAGTGCCTTCAGGGCTGCATCAGTTTTTTAAAAATTTTCCCTTTGTATTCCATAAATTCCCAGAATCTTCCAGTTGTTCCTTCAGTACACCTTTGACTTATTTCTGCGATACCATTGACTCTTGATTATGCACTCCCTTGTAAAATGGTTGGTGCAGTGTTTCTTTGTATTTTCTTCCATCTTCTGTTGATATGTTCTGTATCATTAAATATTTTTCCCGTAGAATCCTTCAGTTTTTCAAGTTGAAACTTGACTTTTTCCTTCAGTTCTTTCACCTTGAGAAATGCTAAGCATGTTCTTCCTTTTTGGTTTTCTAACTCCAGGCCTTTGCACATTTTATTTCTTCCATTTGCTTTAGCATTTCTGCAGTGGACAGCAAGTTTCAGAGTCTCTTCTGACACTCATTTTTGTCTTTTCCTTCTTTCTTGTCTTCTTGATGACCTTTTGCTTTCTTCCTGTATGATGTTCTCGATGTCTTCTCCTAACACTCTTCTGTCTTCGATCTTTAGTGTCTAATGCATCATATATGTTCTTGAGAGACCTCTAAATTCAGGTGGGATATATTCAAGGTAATGTTTTGGCTGTGACGGACTTGTTTTACTTTTCTTCAGCTTCAGCCTGACCTTGCATATTAACAGTTAATGATCTGTTCCACAGTCTGCCTCTGGCCTTGTTTTGGTTGATGATATGGGGCTTTTTCACCATATCTTTCTACAGATGTAATCAGTTTGATTTTCATGTATTCCATCTGGTGAGGTCCATGTGTATAGTCTTTTATGTTGTTTAAAAAAGGTATTTGCATTGAAGAAGTCATTAGTCTTGCAAATATCTACCATGAGATCTCCAGCATCAGTTTTTCCACCAGGCCATATGTTTCTAACCACTGATCCTTTCTTTTTGTTTCCAACTTTTGCATTCCAATCATCATTAATTACTGATTGCGTGTTTGATCAATTTCAGACTGAAGAAGTTGGTAGAATTCTTCGATTTCATCATCACTGGCTTTAGTAGTTGGTGTGTAAATTTGAATAGTAGTTGTACTAACTAGGCATATGGATATTATACTATCATAAACAACATTGTACTTCAAGATAGATCTTGAGATAGTCTTTTTGAGATTGAATGCGATGCCATGCTTCTTCAGTTTGTTATTTCCAGCCTAGTAAATCATATGATTGTCAGAATCAGAATGGCCAATACCAGTCTATTTTAGTTCTCTGAAGCCTCAGATAGAGATCTTTTAGTGTTTTATTTCGTTTTTGACAACTTCCAATTTTCCTAGATTCATGTTTTTTATATTTTATGTCCTGATTATTAATGTGTGCTTACAGCTGTTTCTCCTCTGAGTTGTGCCCCATTATCAAATGAAGGTCCTGAAAGCTCTATTCCATTCATGTCAACTCTTACTTTTAGGAGGCAGCTTTTCCCCATGTGTATTTTCACTGCCTTCCCACCTGAGGGGTCATCTTCTGGTACCATATCTGACAACATTTTGGTGCTATTCAGAGTAATCCAGTATTCTCTATTCTGGTGGTATGTGACAGTGTTCCACTGCTATTCATAAGTTTTCAGTGACTAAATATTCAGAAGTAGCCTGCCTCTCCTTCATACTAGTCTTCTTAGTCTGGGAGCTTAACTGAAACCTGTCTACCATGGTGATCCGGAAGGTATTAAAAAATACCATTGCCATAGCTTCCAGCATCACCGCAAAACGCAAGACACCACAGTACGACAAACTGATAGACTATTTTTGTTTAACTATATTAGAATGAAACAGAACTATAGTTTTTTTTTTATAGACACAAGGTGGTCAGTTCAAAACCACCAGCTGGTACTCAGGAACTGTATTCCAGGGTCGCTATGAGTTGAAACCGACTCAGTGGCACTTAACAACAACAGCCTTTTTCTTTTGATTCCCCAGAGTCAGGAAGGTGAAATGAAATTACATAGTTTAATATATTTGGTATGTTGGGATAAAACACACAAACATAAATGGACTTTAATTAACAAAGGAATTTTTTGTTATGCATACTTTTTGTTGTATATATTCAGTGGGAATATTTGAGTCCTTAAAAAACTTTTTTTTTTAAACTTTACTGTGCATTGAGTGAAGGTTTACAGAACAGTTGACCAGTTTTGTATTCAACAAATCATGCACATCACTCCATTTCTACTGTAATTCCCTCCCTCGGTGTAACACCACCCATCCCACCCCCTTCCGGTATTGCTTGTTTCCATTCCTCCTGCCTTCCCCAACCTTCAGAACTTGGTACCTCAGATCCCATTCCATTGTATGTGTACCTCACTAGCATTGGTGTCCCCTTATATACCTATCTACTGCTTTGCTGACAATTGAGCCTCCGGGGTGAGTTTAATTTCAGACCTGAAGGGTGACTAATGGCTGTCATCTCAGGCTCCCGCCAGGCTCTAGCTGACCAGTGAGCCTTACCTTTTGATGATTTTGAGTTCTGTTCCCTATCTTCCACACTACCTAGACTAGGTATTTTTTGTTTTTGTTAAGTACTGTGAAGTCGGTTCCGACTCATAGTGACCCACACAGGGTTTCTGAGGCTGTAAATCTTTACGTGAGCAGAAAGCCTCATCTTTCTCCCATGGATCAGCTGGTAGTTTCCAACTGCCAACCTTGAGGTTAGCAGCCTGATTCGTAACCACTATGCTACCAGAGCTCCTTAGAATAGATATGGGGAACCCTTTTTTTTTCTTATGCCAAAATTTGTAACATCATTCATGGGCCATACAAAATTACTGACTTAAAAATTAGGCTGCTGTATTTGTCAGACATTTAATTAACTCACCCCTAATTGATGGCTTGAACTGTGGCCATTTGCTTGGCCATAGATTCCCATCCCTTAGCTAGGACTTTCTCCTGTATATCCCTTTCAGAGCAGTTGGTAGTGGTATCCAGGCACCTCAGGGTCATGGTGACTGATGCTCACATGATCCATTCGTTCACTGGACTCATTGTTTGTAAGCAACGTCAGTTTTCATCACTCTTCTTCCCTCTGGACAGAGAGACCAGTAGATGCCCCTGAGATGGCTGCTCCTACACATTTAAGATTTCAGTCTCTACTCATTAAAGTAGGATGGAGAACATTTCCTTTGTGGACTACGCTGTGCCAATCAACCATGGTGTCCCTTGTGACTGTGGTTTAATCCTTTAAATTTAAATATAGTTTGTTTCTAATATATTTTATGTTTACTCAATAGGGACGCCTATTAACAAAAGACCTGTGCTTGGCTATCGAAATTTGAATCTCTTTAAGTTATTCAGACTTGTACACAAACTTGGAGGATTTGATAATGTAAGTATTACAATTAAAATTGAAATATTTTTATAGAACAAGTACCTGATATCTCTATATGATTGCCTATTAGCACAAACCTATAAGCAAAGAAAATGGAAATAGCAAGTTTTAAATATACAGCTTACAATCTTCAGACAAAATTTAATTTTAAAATTAAGCCCTTGGATGATCAGAGCTCAACTAGAAGAAGAAAGAAGAGGAAAAAAGGAGAAATCTGATACAATTTGATGACTTGGCCTACACCTATGGATGCAGTAGCTCAAAAGAGGGAACAAATCTTTACAGCAAGGATCATTCCTACCCCCTCCATACACAGAGTAGAAAGGGATGGGCACCTTGGACATTGGCTACCCAAAATTCAGGGGGCTGGGGGGGTGTCTACAAAGGCAAGAAGTGACTGGCTTACAAGCTTTCAAGAGGGAACCTAGAACCAGAGGGCATGGAGGAAGGTAGAATCTCCACTGAGTAGTATCCAGTCTGTATGGGCGGGGCTGATGAAATGAAATGTAGATAGGTCTCGTGATACAATAGTGAGTAATTGCTATCAGGACTGATTGTGAGGGTTGGAAATGTAAAAGTAGATGTTTTGTATCAAGGAAGGGAGTAATTGACTTTGCAGTCCAAGAGTGGAGGTCCCCGGGACAATCAAGGGAGAAGAGCGGAGAGTGGGACCCTACCCAGAGAAGCAGTGATGTCAGAGATGGAGGCAGAGATGATGATGTAAAGAGATGAAGCTGCTGGGGACTCTAGACCCAGAGAGGGAGAGGAGCTGTGTGCTGATGACCGGTGGGGGCTGGGGATGGGGGGTGAGGGGGGTGAGGAGCCAGGCTTGTAGGATATACCCTTTGGTTGGTTGATGATGCATGGAGGGGATTGTAACCATGGCAATGAATGAAACGATATACGATAGAATGAATGTATAGCTAATGTTCTGCCATGTAAACTACCACATAATTCACAATAAACATTTTTTTTTTTTTTTTAATTTAAGGTCGTTGGAGATTTTTTAAAAATGTACTTTGTCATTTGCTGTTTGTCAAACTCTGCTATAAACCACTTGTCTGAGTCACAGCATAATCATACTGGTGAAAATTCTTTCTATACCGCTTGTTTACTGTAAGATTCTTGAAATAGGGATCTGTCTTTGTATTGTTTACATCCTTCAGCTCTGATACAGTGCCTGGCATGTATGTGTATATGTGTGTATGTGAAGCATATAGAAAATGTTTGTTGAACTCATCTGCCATAACATATAGTATTCACCTAATGATCTTCTGCATCATAAAATGCTTATTGGTAAGGTCAGTAAGAACAACTGTGGTGCATTTGTAAGTTTTATGGGAAATAAGTCCTTTAAATGTTTCTTCATCACAAAATTTAACTTCGGAACCTAGGTGCAGGCTTGTTACGTGTTGTTGTTGTCAGGTGCCATCGAGTTGGAACCGACTCATAGCGACCCCATGCACAGCAGAACGAAACAATGTCCGATACTGGGCCAACCTCACTACCGCTGCCACACTTAAGTCCATCAATGATGCCACCTGGCTAATCCATCTCGTGGGGCCCCTCCCCCTTTTCTCTGATCCTCCACCTTACCCAGCATGACAACCTTCTCCAGCGATTGTTTCCTCCGGACAATATGTCCAAAGTATGAAGAGACGAAGCTTAGCCATCTTGGCCTCCAAGGAGCTTCATATGCATGTGAAAGTTGGGCAGATGAATTAGGCAGATCATAGAATTGATGCATTTAAATTATGGTTTTGGAGAAGAATCTTTAAAGTATCACAGACTGCCAGAAAAAAACAAACAAATTTGTGTTGAAAATAGTACAGTCAAAATGTTCCTTAGAAGCCAAGATGACAAGATTCTGTCTCTCATACTTCAGAAATATTATCAGGAGTCAGACGAGTCTTTGGAGACGGACATATATACTGAGTGAAGTGGAGGGTTCAGTGAAGAAGAGGAAGACCCCCTCCAATAAGATGGATTGACACAGTGGCAACGGCAGTGGGCTCAAGCCTAACAGTGGTTGTGAGGACTGCGCAGGAGTGGACTGTGTTTCATTCTGTTGTACGTAGGGTCACTATGAGTTAGAACTGATTTGACAGCACTTTAAAACAGGAGTTGTCTGTAGTCTGACGTCCATCACCTGTATACATATATGAACAAGGGGTCATCAGAAAGTTTTGGGGACAGTGGAACTGAAAGATAATCAAATTTTTCCATGAACTTTCAAAAACTCCATGTACACACTTACATATATACTTGTATATACACATATTGTTTGTATCTAAATTGTTTCATATTCCCTGGAAATTTTCATTTCATTTTGTCCATTAGATTGAAAGTGGAGCTGTATGGAAGCAAGTCTACCAAGACCTTGGAATCCCTGTCTTAAATTCAGCTGCAGGATACAATGTGAAATGTGCTTATAAAAAGTAAGTCAGTGTTCTTGATTTTTTTTATCTAGAAAGCAGAATGGAATTTGCCATAACTGAGGGCATTTGTTTCTTCTCAGAAGAAACAAAACCTTTTTACTAGAGTGAATTCTTAGATTTTTTTATGTAAAGAGTACTAATTTCTGAGATAGTCTGTGAAAGAAAGTTTTTTGGAGAAGTCAGTTTGGAAAGGACTGGTTAGAGGTTAAAAACTGAAAGTTTTAAAGTCAGATGAACTCAGATTTTAATCCTCGTGTAGTTTGTACCCTTAGATCATTTATATGTACCCCTAAGCCTCAGTTTCCTCATTTGTAAAATTGGGTGATACTATTTCACCAGATTAGTCTAGTAATTAAATGAGATTTTACATGTATAGAGGCTCTACACCTTGCACGTAAGAAGGACTCACCAGCTGCTCATCGGAAACCCTATAGAGGGTCGCTGTGAGTCTAATCCACTTCACAGCACTTAACAACAACTTTACTAATATTTAGAGTCTCTTGAGGAGCGGCTGGTGGATTAGAACTGCTTATCTTGCAATTCCCATTTCAGCATTTATCCTACAGCACCACCAGTATTATTAGATTCAATATAACTACTTTCTCACTGTTGGCAAGTTTTTTTAAGGGAATTGTTCTTTGAAGTCTGTTTCTGCGTGGGTTAAAAGATAAGGAGGGATTGAACTGGAATGAATTAGAATGTTGACTTGATTCAATGTCTGAGAGCTTAAAAAGAGAGACAGAAGTGAACACACCTTTTAAACAACAACTTAATAGTAATATTTTGGAATCTCTTCACCAAATGTCATTTTTCTTCATGTTTCCAGATACTTATATGGTTTTGAGGAGTACTGTAGGTCAGCCAATATCGAGTTTCAAATGGCATTGCCAGAAAAAGTTGCTAACAAGCCATGTAAGGGGTGTGAAAATGTCAAAGAAATAAAAATTAAGGAAGAAAATGAATCAGAAATCAAAGAAATAAACACTGAAGAGGAGGGGAATCTAGTACTAAAAGAAGAAAAGCCTGTGGAGGATGATGTTGAACGAACAGAAAATATCCAACCTCTGGTAAATCAGATACTGTTCATTGTTCTTTACTGCCTTTGGAATTGTTTTTACATTCTCTGCAAAGTTAACGCGCATTGTATAATACTATATTATTTATATATCTTCATCATGATGTATTCTTTTAGTATGGTTTTGTAACCATACTAAAAGAGTGTAGTAACTTTTCAGAATACTTTTAAACTAATTTTGCCTACTGATTTAATGTCAGGAGTTTCTTAAAGTAGGTAATAAACTTCTGAATATTGGTACTGGTTGGCACCTACCTCTGTTGGAAACAATTATATCATGGATTTCAGTTGGAAAGTTTTACTTTTGTTTAGTTCCTCTGATCTTTTTCTAGGGAAGTAAAAAGAATTTGTTAGAATCTGTATCTACACAGTCTGATCAGGAAAAAGACGTGAACATGATAAAACCTGGAGAAAATGAAAATCTGGAAGAACAAGGTGATGATACAACTAGGGTAGATGAATCCCTGAGCATAAAGGTAGAAGCTCAAGAAGAAAAAGCAAAATCTGGGTAAGAAATTTGTTTTTGGTTAAGATGCATTTTGGCTGGGTGAATTCTTGTAATCTGCTCTTTGTGTGTGTGTATGTGTATGAATCTAAATTTGATAAACAATGTTTAGAATAATTGTATTTTGCATTTACTAGGTAAATACCATTTGCCTCTTTCAGAGACCCTACTAATACTGACTTGTCGAAAAGATTGTATTTTTGAACCATTTTTCTTGCTCTCATCATGGAAATTTATAAGTTATTTCTCTTGGAAGAAGTAATCATTACTACATTAAATTTTACTGAATGACCAGATGATACACATTTGGGAAGATGCTTTTCCAGTGTTTTGTAGATGACATATTGGCTGTAAATTCTGAGAGTTGTGGTTATTTCTTATTTCATAAGAGTGGCAAGGTTCTAGTAAGTTTTTCATAGTAAAAACTTTGTATTTTATGTGGCATAGAATTTGTTGTTGTCTCTTTGGAATGATGGATTATTTTTAAAATGTAGTTGATGCACTGCCAATGGACAGCTGGATTTTAAAGATGATTTTCTTATTTCTAAAGTTTAAAGAACATAATCATCTTCATTCTTAGTGATCTGTTTAAATTATCACAAGCACTTTTTCTTGATCATTTTGAATTTTTCTGAAATTTTGGCCACAGCTTACAGAGAAATATGGAAGAGCAACAAAACTGAGTTTAGATGAAAATAGTAAAAGGTGTTTATATATAATTTTTTGTTATGTTTCTGTGTGTACAAATGTAGATTTGAAGTAGTTCTTCTTACTGCAACTGGAGAGTATTTCATATGTTAATCATAGTAAGAATTCAGCTTAAATTTCCTTGATCATTTGAGTACTTTTTGAAATTCTGGCCACAGACTTCAGAAAAACATGGAAGAGGGGGACAAAACAGATTCTGATGAATACAATAAAAGGTGTTTATTATATTTTATTTTATTTCTGTGTATATAAATGTATATTTGAATTATTACTGCTGCTTGACACTTTCAACTATTAAAAAAGTAAAAAGGTTGAGTTTTTGCCTAAAAAAATCTGATTTTTAAATCTTCAGGTGTTTCTGGAACATTTATTATGTGCAAAACACTCTGATAAAACCTATGCTTCTCTTTGTTCCTAATAATTATCTTAATTTTCAAGTTGGTATTTCAGCTTATTAAATTGTATGAACTGTATTTTTTTAGGTTTTTACTTTACCAATCCTTCAAGTTAACAATATGCGTTTAGAAATTTACTGCAGATATTCATAAATGTATTTATACTGTATAACGTCAAGTTCCTGCTATGATTGCCCTAATTTACTCGATGTTTAGAAGAATTACATATGTTGGGAATGTCCAAAATGATTTCCTGAATTTTATTTGATGAATGCAGTGTGTCCAGATATGGGATCTTAAAGGAGTCGGTTTATGTAAACTTCCTGGTTCAGCGGTTGGCTTTTTACTTGTGTTGTTAGTTGCTGAGTTGATTCTTCCTCATGACCACCCCTTGTGTGCAGGTTAGAATTACTCCATAAGGTTGTCATAGCTGTGCCCTATTGGAAACAGATCACCAGGCCTGTCTTCCGCCATTCCTCTGGGTAGGTGGGAACGGCCAATCTTTCTGTAGTAGTTAAGCACTTGACTGTTTGTGTCACTGAGGAAGTCTTTCTGATTTGTAGTAGGTACTTAATAGCTCTGGTGTTTGTGTGTGTGTTCCACTATGAGGAGCTTGACTTCAAACTTGGAAACTTTGTTTTTCCATCGTGAATTGAAACGAAGAATCGTTGCTGATATATTTGGTTTCCCAGGATGTGGTTGTCTAAAAGATAAGAAATTTAACTCTGTGTTTGTTTGTGTATGTGTTGTGTGTTAATGTGCATCAGCGTTTTTCTTTAACCCTATTAGTTACATTTCACACTTGAAAAGCTATCTGTCTCGGTATTCTCATTGTCCGATGGAAGCCTGAGTGCTGCTGAAGTTTCAGAGAGCAATAGAGTGTTTTCTTTGGCAGCTTTCCAGTAATTACACTGTTTCTTCTGTACACTTTAGTGTGTTATTTGGGTGGTGCCTGAGGCTGCCATTAAATGTTCTTGGTTAGTAGGTCTTCATTCCAGATTAAATAAAAGTTTACCGTGGCTACCACTTGTGATTGTAGTTATCATTGACATCTTTAGAGTTTTTCACTAAAAAAAATGTAGACGTTCTATTCTTTATATCTCATGTTATGTTCTGAGATTTAAAAACAAGGTGCTTTGTAAATGTTTTCTTTTATTATGGTGTACCAAAATACACCTCCTTTTCTCCCTGAGACGCAGGGGCATAATCTTGCTATGTAGTGTTCTTTCTTCAAAAACAATTGTTTTATTATTTATTCACCCACAACACCCTTTCTGATCACCTCTTAAATATTTTAGCCTTACTAATAGTTATTTCTGTATTATGGAAATATTTGATGTATTTTCAGTGATAAATGACATATTTTTAATCTCAGGCTACCAACAATAATCATTTGGGATTTAAGATTTAAATACCTGCTCTTTCAATAATAAATAGTTTTCAAAAAGGAATAATTCTTGGGACTCTCTATAGATTTCATACGACATATTTCAGATGACATTGACTCACGTGGTACTTTTGTGAACTCAATCAATGAGGCTTCTCTACCCCTTCCACCCATTATATTGTAAACTCCACTGCTACCGAATCCATTCCCTCTCACAGCCTTTGTGTATAGGGTTTCCAAGACTAAATCTTCATCAGAGCAGACAGTCTCATGTTTTGCTCAGGGACTGCCTGCTGAGTTTGTACCGCCGACCTTGTGGTTAACAGCCCCATGCCAAACCCAGAGCCCCGCTAGGACTCCTTACTCTGCTAAAGAGGAAACAGCATTGTACTGCTCCTTGTATTGCTACTTATGGAGTATGCCGCTGCCAATAGAATTGATTAATTAGGAGTGATAAGGTATCTTACTGCTAAAAGGTTGCATATAAGAGTGTAAGAAAATATCCGAAGCCTTCTTCTTGTAACTGTTACAGCTATGAAGATGTACTGCTAGTGCTGCTAAGCAGAAGGCTGGCCCTCTGAGCCCACTAGCCAGGCCATAGGGAAAAGACAATGTGGCAGCCTTGCAAAGCCGTGGGACAATCCTAGTCTGTCATGTAGAGTCGCCGAGTCGGAATCTGACCCAATAGCAGTGGGCTTATTTTGACCATTAAAGAATACTTCACTCTCTTGTGGCTTTTGTTTTATGGTATTTATTCATTTGCCAGCCATGTAGTGATTCTTAAGGGAAAACTGATGTAGTAAGAATGGCCCTACTACAGAGCATGTACTTCAGAATTTCATATGGAAGCTTCTTTTGTATAGCTAGTGCTTGAAAGCAGTCCTGGTGTGGTGCTGTAGACTAAGAACTGGACAGCTAGCCACAAGGTTGACAGTTCTGCCTACCCACCGACTCATCGGAAACCCTATACAGCATTGCTATGAGTTGGAACAGATGCGACAGTACTTAGCAGTTTTCTTCTATTTATTTAATGCAAAGTATTGTTGTCAAGTGCCATTGAATTGGTTCAGATGCATAGCGAACCTGTATAGGGTTTCCAAGGAGCAGCTGGTAGGTTTGAACTGCCAACCTCGTGGTTCACAGTCCAGTGCTGATCCTACAAGTGCCTAATATAAAAGTAAAATTGCTCAATTTGAGAAAATACATGGTATTGAGAAGATCAGAATGATTGTAACGTGTGCCCTAGTTTCGTGTATTTGAAATTTGTCATATATACCTATTTTTTTGGAACTTGAATGGTGAAAAGATTTGTGGAATAAAACTTTCAGTAAATATGAGGGGCTTCTAAAAGCTCATGGAATAATCAAATCCAAATCAAAGGATAATGGAATTTTCCCACAAAGTTTTTGAAGCCCCTTTATCTATGGTAGGAGTCCTGGTGTGGCACTGTAGGATAAGCACTGGACTGTTAACTATAAGGTTGACGGTTCAAACACACCAGCTGCTCCTTGGAAACCCTACACAGGGTTGCTATGAGTTAGAACAAACTCATTGGCACTTAACAGGAACTTAACTGGAAAAGAGAGCAGAAATTGAGGTGATGTTTAGAAAGATCAAAGTCATTGTAATGTTAATATGAGATAGTAGGTTACTACCGGAAAAGATTTATAACATTTGAAATTTTTGCTGTAACACTTTCAGTGCTATTAAAACTAGCTGTCTGCTAGTTTAAAAAATTGTTTTAAAAATCCTAAGACTGAAAATATATGAATAAAAAATGAGTTTTAGTCAGAAAATATAATGCTTTTTTGTTTGTTTTTGGCCAACTGGCACGTAAAACACGTACGTTAAAACGCAGTCAAATTGTTACAGTTGACCCTAGTAGTTTCTCGCTACTCGGCACAACTTCCATTCTTCTGACTGATGGAAATTTTCTTTTAATACGCTTGATTCTTCATTTTCTCTGACTGTATCTTTCTGCAACCATAGTCATCTTACACAGTTTTTAGCTTTTAATATTAAATTGAAACTCAAAGAATTTCATACTCATGGAACCTGCTGTTCCCCGGAACAATCACAGCCACAATATTTATCAGTATATGTGGTTTGGAACTGAAAAGCTTGTGAAGTATCGTTTATTAACTCTGCAATTTTTTAAACCTTTCAAGAGATGAAACGAATAAAGAGGAAGAAGAAGATGATGAAGACGCAGAAGAGGAGGAGGAGGAGGAAGAGGATGAAGATGATGTTGACAACAATGAGGAAGAGGAGTTTGAATGCTATCCACCAGGCATGAAAGTCCAAGTGCGGTATGGACGAGGGAAAAATCAAAAAATGTATGAAGCTAGTATTAAAGATTCTGATGCCGAAGGTGGAGAGGTCCTTTACTTGGTGCATTACTGCGGATGGAATGTGAGGTAACTTGAGTTTCAGCTAGCGATTATTACCTAAAAACACTTCTAAAATACTTTTCTATTTTAAAATTTAATTTATGAGTTAAAGACTTGTTAGTATTCTAATTGAGGTCATTGTAGCATATTAAAAATACTTCGTTTTTAACATGTAAATATCTCACATAGTGGCTCCCCTACTTGCTGTTTTGAATACTTGCAGGATCTCTTCATGTTAAGAAAATAGGTTTACATAATTGACATTATGTAATTCATGTAAATTAATAAAGAAAACATTTTTGATGAAATGATAAGAGAATCTCTTAAGGTAAAGAGCTTTAGCTTCTTGATGTCTACAAGCCAACATCGGGCATACCTGCCTTCTTGCATTCTGACTTGACTGCATTGCCACGATAACCTCTCCGTAACCTTCTTTATTCATCGTATTTCTTTCCCTCTGTAGGCAGAGATTTAAAAGTTGAGATTTCTTAACAAGCATTTGTTACTTCAAAAAGGCCTTATCTCAGTTCTTGCTTTATAAACTTTTTCAAAAGTCTCAGAGATTTATTTGTGTCTTTGAAGCATTCTGTTTAAAAATGTTAGCAAGTCTGTTGGACCAAAACAGAGTGCGCTTTCTGACTGCTCCTGTCCTGGGACCTGAAAGACAAGATTACAGTTCCGTTAGGTTCTATTCCCTGACTTCAGTTTTTTTCTTGCACACAAGTTTTCTTTGACTTATCTAAAGAAACTTTGTGTCATTTTATCCAGATTGGCAAGCTAGTTTTAGGGTTTTACTAATTAGTAATCTTCGAGGAATAACTTAATTTATCTTGGTATTATATTTGAATTGTTAACAGAATGTTAACCATAGAAGTTTTAAGTGGTGGTTTCATGGTATGCCAGGCTTCAGAGAGGAGTATAATTGTAAAATTTTTAGTTTAAATTTTATTCTGTGGCTTGGGAAGTTAATAAAAAAATATTACCTAAATATTCTTTCTTTATTTCTTAAAGCAGTTTTTTGTTGTCCTGTTGTAGCAATGGGAGACTCTGATTACCTTTTTTGTTTGGGAGAAGTGCAATTCTGGCCCAATCTGCAACTTAGAAGTATAAAACAATTTAAGTCAAAAGAAATTGTTCTGAAGTTTTGCTTGAGACTTATTCTTTATTATTCTAAACAAGTTAGAATACCTATCAGCCAGCAGTATTTAAATACATCAGAGTTAAGTAAGGTTAATGTATCCTCTTGGCTTTTGCTTCTTAAGTTGCCTCTGTGGTAATGATGTTCCTCTCCTAAAGGATAGGCTACTAGTGATCATTTTCATAAGAAGATTCTTAGCATCTCAGCTATGACTGCTAGGGGAATATTTTGCCCTGTTTATTATATTTACTCATTTTGATCTTAGTAAATGAGCTTACTGACTATAAACATAGAAGGGGTTCCATTTCTGCGTCGAATGCAAATGTAAATATAGAACATTTTGGTTGAAAATTAGGAAGAACCTAGTGAAAATTAATACTAAGTTATGCCCACATGATAGATAAGAACCACATCATCTTCTACCGCCACTTTCAGTTCCTCTCTCCTTGTTATTTACTAGCTGTATTTATACAGGCAGCTTTCATAATCGCCTTAATGAATGGACAGAATTTAGGGGCTGTCCAGCTGTCAGTAGAGTCAGTACTTTATTATTATTATTATTATTGTTTTGCTGTTAATTGGCTCCTTAAAAGGGAAAAGGATTGAGACATTTAGAAAATTATTATATAATTAATAATTTTCTGTTTCATTAAAAAAATTGTATCAAAAGAAAGATTAATCCTAGGCCATTTGGGTATTAGAGGTTTAGTATTTTAGTTTTGAAATTAATAGGGATTGGGTTGGGGTAGGGTAAAGAGCTCTGGTAGCGTAGTAGTTACGAATCAGGGCTGCAAACCTCAGGGACAGCAGTTCAAAACTACCAGCTGTTCCGAGGGAGAGAGACGAGGCTTTCTGCTCCCTTAAAGATTTATAGCCTCGGAAACCCTGTACAGGGTCCCTGTGAGTCAGAACCAACTCCGTGGCACATAACAACAACAGGGTAAGGGAAGGTTTTTTTTAAATCGAAGCATCGGGAAGTTTTTAATAGTATAGGAAAAAAATACAACCTTAGTGCAACAAGAAATGCTTTTGTTACTAAGATGAATGCAATCTATTTCTGACAACTCATGCATGTGTACGGTTGTTGTTAAATACCACTGAGTGGGTTCTAACTCATAGCAACCCTGTTTAGGGTTTCCAAGGAGCAGCTGGTGGGTTTGAACTGCCGACCTTGCCCCTCAAACTGACCTTGCAATCCAGCGCATTATCTAGCACACCACACCAGGACTCCACATGTATGTATAAACTCTGAAAAGAAGAGAACTCAGCAGCTCAAGGACAACCTATAGAATGGGTCTTTAGCTACTCCAGCATCATAGAGAGAGACAACTATACGTTAATTAGTAAATTAGGCAGTTGATTTTCTTATAGACAACTGAATTGGTTCCTATGTAGTAATAGGAATTATCCCTTTTTAATAATAACCAAAGCATCTTTCTTATTGATGAGTAAGCAATAATTATAATGTCTGCGGCTCTTTCATTCTGAAGCTAACCAGGATTGCAAAAAAAAAATTCTAGTCAGCTCTACTATTTTTTTCTTACCTGGGAGGCCTACAACTTAGAAAGTTTATGCAAGAATCCTGGTGTGGCCCTGTAGAATAAACACTCAACCACAGGTCAGTGTGAGCTACAAGGTTCAATCTCATCACCACTCCTTGGAAACCGTATACAGAGTTGCTGTGCGTCAGAACCGACTCAATGGCACGCATTAGCAACATGCAAGAAAAGTATTGAAAATAATATCTTTAGTGATAGTTACTTATGATGATAGCAATTAAGACATTTTTCATGGAGATAATTACAAGGGTTTTTGCTTCTAAAATATTTTCCAGCCAACAGATTTTTCTTAATATATGAATGGCTTTTGTTTGAAAAAAAAAAAAAGTTAATTTCCCATGTTTTCCTTTTTCTTTTTTTTTTGGCACTGTGGGTTAATGCACTGGATTGCAAGGTCAGTTTGAACTGCAAGTTCAGTGGTTTAAGCTAACCAGCCACTGCTTGGAAACTCTATACAGGGTGGCTGTGAGTCGGTTCTAACTCAGTAGCACTTAGCAGCAACAATCTTTAATTAATTTTCATTAATATCCCTATTCTATCTTGTTACATAAATGATAGTGTTTGGGCAGGGTTTTTTTGTTTGTTTTTTGTTGTTGTTGTTGTTTTTTACTGATAGATGCAGAAAGGATTCCTGATGTAGTGCTGCATGGTAAGCACTGGACTGCTAACTGTAATGTTGGTGCTTCAAAACCTACCAGCCATTCATCAAAAATTGTATATGTATACGGGGCGCTGTGAGTTGGAACCGACTCTACAGCACTTAACAGCAAGAGGATAACCAGGCATGATTTATATGATTATACCAGCATTGGAGTCCTGGTGTGGCGCTGAAGGTTGGCGTTCAAACCCACCAGCCGTTCCTATACCTCAACGGAGTTGCTATGAGTCAGAACTAACTCGATGGCACTTAGCTACAACATATACCTCCTTTACTGAAAATAGAACTGATTTATAATGCTTTATAAATGATTTAATGCTGTTACAGAATTTTTCAGATATGGTTACTATATATAAAACTATTTTCCAACACTGGAACGTATAAACTTGTCATAGATGTATATTCTAAGGCAGTGCTTTTAAATAAATATATAATTTTTTTTTAACTCCTTTTAAAAAATATAATACTCAGTCTAGGAAAAGGAAGACTATATACAGGTAGCAAGAGAGGATCAATTTATAGTGTGTGTGTTTTTTTTTTTTTAATCTTTTAAAATTATATATCTATATACTTTTTAAAGTTAGGGTCATATGAGGATAAGTAAAAAAGTATTGCTACAAAAACATAGGAAGTTTTATTAAACAAAAATATGAAAATGTGAAAGTATTGTTTCTCAACATCTCCTCCTTCTAGACATACACGCTTCTGATGGTCATGTTTCCATCTCTCTACCACTAAAGAACTCTTCACTGTTTGATTTACACCACATTAAAACAGTTTTGGCAATTTCAAGGAACTCAAATCTTGTTCCTTTTTGATGCTGTGTAAGTTTGGGGAACAAAAAAGAAGTCCAAAGGGGCAAGATCAGGGTTGTAGGTTGACTAGGGGAAGATTTCCCGGCAAAATCTAGGACAGCCTTTGATACCTTGAAGAATGAACAGGCGCAGTGTCGTTGTGGAAGAAATTCCTCAGCACAACTGTTCTGACATTTTTCTCACCAGTGCAGTTGGTTTTCTTAAGTCTTCCTGACGAGCCTCTCTGATCATCTTTTGTCTTTGGAGAAAATCTATCAAGATGACCTATTTGGAATCTAAATGAACAGTTGCTATAATCTTCTAAACTGACCTCTCCTCTTTGAATTTCACTGATCCATCAGATCCCCACAGAAGTTACTACTTTGATTTGACTTTATTTATTTTATTTTTTTAAAGAAAAGACTAAGACAAATGCACTACTAAAAAAACTTTTCTGCAGCATCCACTAAGGACAGAGTATGTGTTTTCAACTCTTTGTTTTAACAAAAACCCATTCATGGATTAACTTGAACCCTAGTAGCAATACCTTTGGATTTATACTCGTACATTAGTAATTTTTAAGAGTAGGTACTTATATCTCTTTTAACTTCTTTTTGCAGTGTTTATATTTTATAAAAGTTTTTAGTGTCATTAGGTAATTGATCCTTTTCACGCTTAAGTTTGTAAATCATGTCATGAACATGGGATTAATCTCTAAAAGCTGACACTTTTAAATGCACCTGCTGTAGCTCTGTTTAGTGTTGTAGATTTATCCTTGTTGAGTAATAATAAAGTGTATTATAACTTATCTAGACTACTTAGCATGGGGCTTGAAATACGCCTCCTAAAACCCTTATGTCATATTCGCCATATTAAAATTTTAAAGTACTGTGGAGGAAAACTTACAAACAACTTGTGATATGTAGATGATACATCCTTGCTTGCTGAAAATTTAGAGGATTTAAAATATTTACTGAAGAAGATTAAAGACTACAGCCTTACGTATGGGTTGCATCTCAAGGTACAGAAAACAAAAATCCTCAATACTGGACCCATAAATAACATCATAATAAATGGAGAAAAGATTGAAGTCGTCAAAGACTTCAGTATACTTGGATCCACTGTCAACACTCGTTCATGGAAGCAGCAGTCAAGATGTCGAATGATGTACTACATTAGGCACATCTTCTATACAAGAACTCTTTAAAGTCTTTATGAACAGAGATGATAGTTTGAGGACTAAGTTGTGCCTCACCCAAACTATTTTCAATATGTTCATATGCATGTGAAAGTTGGACAGTGAATAAGGGAGATTGTAGAAGAATTGATGCATTTGAGTTGCGGTGTTGGAAAAAAAAAAATACTAAAAGTACCATGTATGGCTAGAAGAACAAACAAATCTTTTAGGAAAAGTACAGCCAGAATGCTCCTTAGACACCAAGATCTTATATTTTGGACATGTTATCAGGAGGGATCAGCCCCTGGAGAAGTGCATCATACTTGGTAAAGTGAAGGATCAGTGAAAAGGAGGAAGACCCCAATGAGATGGATTGGCACAGTGACAGCAGCAATGGGCTCAAGCGTAACAACACTTGGTGAGGATGGCGGAGGACCGGACAGTATTTTGCTGTAGTGTGCATCAGGTCACTATGAGTTGGAACTGATTCATGGCAGCCAGAGAGCCTCGTGTTACTGTTGATGGGAAAAACGTCTGTTGTACAAGACAGATGCTGTGGACCACATAGTCTTACAGCTAAAGAAACTGAAAACAAAGCTTATAGGCAGTGAATAAGCTAAACAGGAAAATCATTGTGAGTTTAAAAAATCACTTTTGCATTCATTAACTAGGTGTTAAGAGCATACAAAAATAAACATTTCTTTTTCCATTAAAAATAGATTAGTAGCTCTATTCACTTTGCTCTTAAATGGGCTTTATTTTTTCCTTTTTTCTGTATTCAGCTCTTAAGTATTTACTATACTTGGTTGTGCTGTATTTAGTAGTTGTTTTAAGATTGACAGGTATATTTAACATAAAACCTCTACCTGTACATTGACAGGTACATCTGTGTCTCTTTCTAAATGTGCACAAATATTAATTTCCTAATAAAATATTGATTTTTGTAATTTTGTAAGTCAAATCTGTGTCACAGTATACAATTAGTGCCACGTTTGTTAGTCATTTGCTCTGGACTTTCTGAGCCTGATAAATTGTTCTGTTCTCTTAATATCACATTCTTTCTCTGCCTAAAGACTTATCTTTGGTCCATTTTGTCATTATAGTCCCCTGGAAAAACTATCAATATCATTACTACACCATTCCTTTTGGGGTGTTTGTATCAAAATATTCATGTTTCTATGATTCTGCTATTATGTTCTTAATTATGATGTATCATTCCTATCGTCTTTGATGTGGAATTAACATTGTCTTATGAACTGGGAGTATGGAGTGTTTAAGGCATGCTTGGAGTCCTGGTGTGGCGCTGTGGGTTAATGCGCCAGACTGTAAAGCCATTTGAACTGCAAGGTCAGCAGTTCAAGCTCACCAGCTGCTCCTTGGAAACCCTGTACAGGGTGACTATGGGTCGGAACCGACTCGACGGCACTTAACAACAAGGCATTCTTATGAGATTTTATTTATTGAATTTTTATCTTGGGTACATGGCTGAAAGCACTGAATGTGTTCAGTGAGTCTTTTCCTAAAATTTGCTGTAGATGTTCTCTTAGATTTTAAAAATGGTGTGATGCCATAGGATAAGCACTTAACTTCAAGGTAGTTTGTACCGCGAGGTCGGCCGTTCAAACTCAGCAGCCACTCCTTGGAAACCCTATTCAGGGTCACTGTGAGTTAGAACTGACTTGACGGCATTTGACAACAGCAATAATATTTGTGAATTAAGAATATTACATAATTTTAATAAACCAGGCAGTATTGGTACAATTTCATACGGCGTTATAATGAACAGTAACAGTATGGCTTTCACCATGACTTTGTGCATTTTCTATTATGATTCAGTTGTGTATAGATAAGCAATATGTAAGTTGCATATTGTTCAGGAATTATTTAATGAGTGTAATCTATTATAAATGCAGGTAATTTAATATTTTACTTAAAGGTTGATGATCATCAGATTTTATCCTTTTAATAATCTGCATACATATTTCAAACTGAAGTTCATTTCTAAGGCTGTGTGCCTTTTGGGTGGCATATGTTACAACATGCCAAAAATATTTCTTGAAAATGGTTTAATTGGGTTTAAGAAAAATAAACTAGGAACTTATGTGGGCACAGTATTTTGGTAATCTCATCGACTTAGAGTCATTTTAGTTTTTACTACTGCAACATGATTTCTTAGATAATTTGCCAACAGATCCAAACAGAAACATTAAGGCTTTTATGTTAAGCCTCCATTTTTCTCTGGTGAGAGCAAGTATGCTATGGTCTCTGAATAATTTCTTCTAGCTTTGTATGAATATTTTAATTCAATACGTGTTGAAAATCCCAGTGTGCCTTTTTTCAGAGTTTCACTGTGTGCTGCATTCTCTTCTCTGTGAAGCTTTAAACTCCTGGAGGGCGCCGAGGCCTGTGCTTGTTGTATTCAGTGCTAACGTCCAGTGCCTTGTACAGAGCCTAGCAGATAGTGAGCACACAAGAAATCGTTCTTGTGTGACTACGTTCCCATGCAAGTTTTTGGTTCAGAAGTCTCATTATTTTCCATGTTAGGAAGTATGTAGTTCAGCTCTGTCATTTGTATATAGGTCAGGGAATAGATTTTAACAGAAATTAAATGAGTCGCTCATACAGCTGTTTTTCGTGTTTGTTCAGTTAGCTAAATATTTAATGACTACACTGGAAAATATTTTCCTTAGTGCATCAGGTAAATGTCTGGTAAGATAAATGTATAGAATCCATGTATAACCTAAAAACCTATTGCCCTCAAAGTCAGTTTTGACTCACAGCAACCGTAGAGGACAGAGTTCCATGGGTTTCTCCCAATTGGTGGTTTTCTGGAAACAGACTGCTCCCGCTTTCTCCTGTGGAGCCAGCGCAGCACCCTGGTCATCTGTAGCATGCATGCATTAGGACAAGTCTGCTGATCACTGCCCAACTTGCTTTCTAACCTGGTACTTTATACTTTAGATCTGTTTGTGAGTGGAAGAATGTAGAAATTCTCTTTTCCTTCTGTAGTGGCAAACTGTATTTCCTTTTGCCTATTTATTACTCTATTCTGGTGTGGTGTTGTAGGATAAGCACTGGACTGCCAGCCACAAGACTGGTAGTTCAAACCCACCAGCTGCTCCTTGGAAACACTATACAGGGTGGCTGAGTGGGAACCCACTCGACGGTATTTAACAACAACAAAAGTCATAATCTTGAGAAGTAAGGTCCAACTAAAGGCAGGAGGATAGTGGATATCAACAACCCAAGCTACCTGGCCTTCTGTTTCCTTCTCATGGCACCTGTTGCATGACTCAAAAGATGCAGGTCAGTTTGTTTGTAGTCCGTCTGCTTAGCTTAAGTGTCTCTCCTAGGTTTCCAGTTTCATTACTGCCAAACATCCAGGTTATAATAATAGGCCTGCTAGTCCCGGGGTGGCGCTGTGGGTTAATGCACTGGACTGCAAGATGGTTTTGAATTGGAAGGTCGATGCTTCAAACTCACCAGCCGCTCCCTTGGAAACCCTATACAAGGTCGCTGAGTCAGAACCGACTCCATGGCACTTAGCAACAACAATCCCTGAAGAGATACGTAGTTACTTAACAATAAGATGGTTTCTTTGAAGACGTGCTGCCCTCAATAGTTGTTCATTAGGACTCCTCCAGTACAGTAGAGAGGCCTGGTCAAGTGGGTGTGCCCTGGTATCTTGATTCCCAGTGTGGTGCTTAATGCAGAGTTTAGAGTATTGTTGAGTCCCTGTATGTGGATGACCACCAGCATAGATGAGGGAAGGAATGACAGGGTATCATGTATCTGGGGGTGTCGGAGAAAGGATTAGAAACATTTCAAAACCTAAAAGTTTGTAGTTACTTTTGTTATGAATGCTCTCGTATTCTTGATGAATGTATTTGTGAGTTGAATGGGTGGGTGGATACCTTACTTGATAGGTTCTGCTCACTGCCACTTCCCAGTGATTTTAATTTTTGTGATATTTGAACTTGAGACTAAATTTTCTTTTTGGTTATCTATCTGCGTTGTCCATTTTCCAATTTATTTTCTTGAATGTAAATGTGTTGTGGTTTCTTTTAACTATATATTAAATATACGACATAAAATGTCTAACTTTATATGGAATAAATAGGATCCACTGCAGCTTTTTCTTATAATTCTGTATTAAGTTCCCTTCATTCAAATCTTTATTATTGGTATTTGACAGATAATCTGAAATCTTGAAGCTGTTGCCTCTTATTTAATTGAATTGGCAATAGTAAGATCAAATTGAAATTGGTCTAGTATTTCCTTAAATAATTTTAGTGTCTGTTGGAAAATATTTTTGTCACTATATATATATATACATATATATATATATATATATTTTTTTTTTTTTAATGCTTTATTGTGAATTATATGATAGTTTACATGGGAGAACATTAGTTTTACATTCATCCTATCGTATATCGTTTCCTTGCCATGGTTACAATCCCCTCTATACATTATCAACCAACCAAAGGGTATACCCTGCAAGCCTGCCCCCCCACCCTCCACCCCCGGTCGTCAACACACAGCCCCTCTCCCTCTCTTGGTCTAAAGTCCCCAGCTGCTCCATGTCTCCACGTCGTCTCTGCCTCCATCTCTGGCATAATTGCTTCTCTGGGTTCGGTCCTGCTTTCCGCTCTTCTCCCTTGATAGTCCCGGGGACCTCCACTCCTAGACTGAAAAGTTAATCACTCCCCTCCTTGCTAAAAACCATCTATCTTTACATTTCCAACCCTCACAATCAGTCCTGATAACAATTATTCACTATTGTATCACAAGAAACTTATCTGTATTTCCTTTCATCAGCTCCGCCTAGACAGATTGGATACTACTCAGTGGCGATTCTACCTTCCTCCAGGCCATCTGAGGTTCCCTCTTGGAAGCTTGGAAGCCAGTCACTTCTTGCCTTTGTAGCCCTCCAGTGTTGGGTAGCCAATGTCCAAGTTGCCCCATCCCTGTCTACTCTGTGTGTGGAGGGAGTGGGAATGATCCTTGCTGTAACGATTTGTTCCCTTTTTTGAGCTACTGCATCTATAGGTGTAGGTCAAGTTCATCAAATTGTATCAGATTACTCTTTTTTCCTCTTTTTTCTTCTTCTGATCATCCAGTCATTGAAGCCAGGTCAAGTGGGCAAGTGTGGGTGTTCTTATGCATATGCCCTCTCTTCTTATCAGCTGGATGCTTCACTCTCCATTCTAGTCCTCTGTGGCTATGTCACTGACTCTGGACCCAAGAGTCCCTAGGTCTTGCCACACTGCTGGCCAACCAGGTCTCCACCCAGGTTCACAGGAGTCTATTGAGCGTTGTTGTGCTTACCTCACAGCTTCATTGATGTTTTTCCCTCACTTCCCCTTATTGATAACGAGCGTGGTCATCAATCAGAGTGTGTATTCTCATTGAGTGTTAGTCTTGGAAGGGGGTTTGCTCTGAGGGGACCAGATCACTTGCCTTGATGTCTCCTGGGAGAGCAACTTGCTTGTTCTTTTAGTAATCAGTCGGACTGCCTATGTTGTTTTGTATTTTTCCTATCAGTCTCTCTTTCAAGAAGTACCTGTGTTCTTCTAGCCACTCCAGGCTGCTCTGCTTGTCCTTTCAAGTGGAATTTTCCCACCTCTGAAGTTTCTGGATGCCGTTCAGGATTCTACCTATAGTCTTATGTAATGCAGAGGCTCCACAGGAAGCTTCCTTCACTGGGCACGTTGTAACCCATTTTAGATATTCCAATCAGTTATAGGCAGAAGATGGACTTACAAGCTTCCTATGGTGATATTTCTGGCTATTTCTTTCTCTCCCCCTCAAGTGTCTATTTTATAATGATATACAAGGGAAACCAAGATTCAACAGACAGCCAAGCATCTTAACATTATTTCCCCCCTTTTCCCCATTCCAACCATGTCTCAATCTCTGTATCCCAGAGCCCTGTTGTTCCAAGGTTGTGCATACATCATTTTTTACCTCTGTCTCACTTAGCTCATGCAAACCTAATTGTTCTCCCATCTGCTTTGTTCTTCTATTCCCTTCCCCTTCTTGTATATTGCCCCCCCTCTCCAGCACCCAAACTATCCTGTTTTTAGTCCCTGCCCTGTGCTCGACCTTCCCCTCCGTCCCCTCATCCCTCCCCCCACATCCCAGCAACCAGCAAAGAACCCCCCTCCCTTTAGTATGGGTTCTTTTTCTTAGTCTTTTATAGTAGTTTTTCTTTTTGTGACTCACTAATGTCACTCAACATAATGTTCATCCATGTTATGTGGTGGCTTGCAGCTTCCTTGTTAATCTTCAAGGTAGCATAATATTCCATTGTGTGTATGTACCAAAGTTTGTTTATCCATTCTTCAGTCGATGGACACTTTAGCTGTCTCCACTTTTTGCTGTTATAAATAGTGCTGCTGTGAACATTGCTGTGCATATATCT
>NW_006408637.1:5303061-5308210 GCF_000296735.1 Chrysochloris asiatica
TCATAAGGTATTTCTATTTCCAACCTTCTGAGGAAGTGCCATATTGCTTTCCAGAGAGGTTGGACCATTTTGCAGTCCCACCAGCAATGCAGGAGTGTCCCAGTCTCCCCACCTCCCCACTAGCATTTATTGTCCTCTACTTTTTTGATATTTGCTGTTATTGCTGGTGTGAGATGATATTTCATTGTTGTTTTGATTTACATCTCGCTAATGGCTAGTGATTGTGAACATTTCTTCATATGTTTGTTGGCTGCCCAGATCTCCTCCTTGGTGAGGTGTCTGTTCATTTTCTGTGCCCATTTTTTAATTGGGTTATTTGTCTTTTTCTTGTAGAGGTGTTGTAGTTTCCTATATATTTTAGAAATAAGTCCCTTGTTTGATGTGACATTGAAAAGCTTTTTTCCCATTCTGTGGGTTCCCTTTTTACTCTTCTGGTGAAGTCTTTTGATGCACATAAGTTTTTGTCACTATATTTTTTTGTATTTGAAAGTATTGTATAAAGAAAATACATAGAACACTTTACTAATTTTAATGAGTATTCACTTAAAGGAAAGAGCATTTCTTTTTTTTAATACGTAGTGATCACTTGCAGCTATGAGTATTCTTCTAATTTTTTTCTCCTTGTAAGATTGATCTTGCAACAAAAGTGCTATTGAAAACCTCTTTAAGTTTTGAAGCATTAGTCCGCCAGTATGTTGTTATCATTGGTTTTTCAGTCTCCATTTGATAAAGTCATGAGAAAATCAAATCACTGCCTAGTAAACTCATAGCAGCCGTGTAGGACAGAGTAGAAGTGTTCCCGAGGGCTTCTGAGATGGTCCATGTTTCTAGAAGCAGACTACACTGTCTCTCTCCTACAGAGGGCTGCTGGGTTCAAGTCATCAGCCTTTGGTTAGCAGCGCAACGCTTTGCCCATCGCACCAACATGTGGTAAGAGAATTGTAGTGTATGAAAGCTCCCTCGACCAGTCTGCTCATACATTGTTTTCTCTTTCTCTCCCATCATAGTCCTGGTGCCTTACTCTTCCCTGAGTTTACTCCGAGTTGGTCTTGTCAGTCAGCATTCTATCACTGTACTGCATCTAACAGTAGTGTCTTTCCCATTCTTCTCTGACATTGTCCTTTTTGGCAAGTTATTACTTGATAGGTCAGTTCACTGTATTCATTGGTAGAGTTTTAAGACATGTTGTAGTTTTAAAGACTCATGGTTATAAAAAACAACGCTTTTTAAAAGAGTATAAATCTCACTAACAATAAATAAATAAATAAAGGATATTTTCAAAACGGGACTGCTTGAATAACAACAAGAAAGAAATGGCACAGAGAAAGTAGAATAGAAAGAAGGAAAATGATGGAGGTTTGTTGTTATAGCATCATACGTTAGTGTAATTATTCCCAATTGGGAGCATACCAAGGAATTTCATAATGCCATAGTCATTCAGTGAGAGCTTTAAAAGAAAATTGATGTCTAAAATATAAAGATAGGATATCATTTTTATGGTACTTCTGTTTAAATACTTTAGAATTTTTATATAGTTTGTTTCATCTAACAGTCTCCCTTTTCTGCATCCTCCCTTGTCCAGCACACTCTTCACATAAGAGATTCACAACTTGCCATCTTCCATTAACTAGTTCTCCTCTACCACCCTTACTTTATCATTTTGTGGAGGATAAAGGGATTACCATGACGCAACCATTATTATCTATATATTTTCCTCTACCTTGTTCCTAAAAGGATTTAGGCAACAAACATCACTCTACCCTTAGCTTACGAAAAAAATCCTACACGTCAGATATATCAGTGAACATTTTAACTATGGGACAGCAACTATATTTTGCTTGTTTGATGTGTTTGGTGCTTTATGTACAAATATACAAAACGATGGTTTTAGTTTTAAATTGTAAGCTATTTTGCCTTAATTTAAAATTACAATTCATGTCAAAACATAAATTGAGCTGAATGGATTGTATTCTTAATGGTAGTAAAAATGTCTTACTTGTTGTTATGTGTAACCATCATGAACGCTTTCAGTTAATCTTATAAGAGAAACAAACAAAACAAAAACAAGAAACCTCGTTCTGTTTTGTTTCTAACAAAGTTGACACCTTTGACTTCCCTCCAATAACCATATTCAAATAGAGCAGTCTCTAGAAGTTAATTGAACTTTGCATAAAGCTGAGATATTTTGTTCTCCACTAGCCCCCTAATTGTGATAGGACCTGAATTGCTCTCTTCTCACTCTTAGTGCACTTTTTGTTTTTAATGAGAAAGGCAAAGATACTGAAAAAACATAGGTAGGCGTTGCTATGTCCACAGAAACACCAAAAGGAGTATGTTTAGTTGGAAGAATAGTTGCTTTTCAGAGCCCTTACCTATTTGATCCTCAGGAAACCATCTGCAGTTACTTTTACTTTATACAGAACTAAATATGATGAGAAGGGCTTGGCCAGGCCCACATAGCTAGCTAGTAAGCAGGGATTCTGTTCGGACTTTTCCTAGGGTTCATACCCTTTCTTTCCCATTCTCTCTGATTCTCTCAACAGCTTCCAGCCAGTAGCTACAAACACAACTCCATCTGTAGGTGGAGTCCACAGTTTACTGCAGCCCGTAGTTGGCACCAACAGTGTACCTCTGTCTGGGAGTTACTGTAGATAACCTCCCAAACATACACTAGAGAAAGTATAATTCACTAGTCAGATAAGGACCTTTTAAGTCAGTTGCTTCCTGACTTGGGACCTTTATTAGTTCATTTAGTGCCCTTGTAATATGGACATTTTAGTTTAAGCTCATTTTCAGATTTTCATGTTTTAAAGTTTAAAATGTTCAGTGAGTTTTCTATTTTCTACATGAACGTATAAACTTCTTGTTAGGTACTGTTGAGTAAGTACCGACTCATAGTGACTCTTTGCACAACAGAAAAAAACACTGTTCCATGAGCCAGCCTCACAATTAATTGCTGCTGCATTTGAGCCCATTGGTGCTGCCACTGTGCCAATCCATCTAGTTGGTGTCTTCCTCTTTTTCTCTGACCCTCCATTTTACCAAACATGATACCCTTCTACAGAAACTGGTCCCTCCTCACACCAAGTCCAAAGTATGAGAGACGAAGTCTGGTCATCCTGGATTCCAGGGAGCATTCTGGCTGTACTTTTTCCAACATAGATTTGTTTACTCTTTTGGCCCTCCATGGTACTTTTAATATTCTCCTCCAACACTATCACTCAAATGCATCAATTCTTCTAAGGTCTTCCTTATTCACTGTCCAACTTTCACATGCATATGAGGTTTTTGAAAACACCATGGCTTGGATCAGGTGTACCTTAGTCCTCAAACTGACGTTTTTGCTCTTCAACACTTTAAAGAGGTCTTGTGCAGCAGGTTTGCTCAATAGAATACGTTGTTTGATTTTTTTTACTGCTGTTTATTGGTGTTTATTTTTACTGCTGTTTATTGGTGGTTTATCTGAGCTAAATAAAGTCTTTGACAACGTTAATCTTTTCTCCATTTATATGGATTTTTTTTTTATTGGTCCATTGGTGAGGATTTTTGTTTTCTTACATTGAGGTGCAACCGATACCAAAGGCTGTGTTCTTAATCTACTGAACACAAGAAAGAATTACTGTTAATTTTATTTAAAATGCGTATTCTTTCTAACTGGATTTTATAGAGATAAACTTGTTGCTTTGTTTTACACAAATAACTTTTATTGCCTATCAGTATTAACTTGGATCTAATAAAATTATATAGACTACTAGGAGTGTGGTGGCTCCTTATGATAAGCACTAGACTGGGAACCACAAGGTCCGTGGTTCCAACCTGCCAGTTGCTCCACAGGAAAAAGATGAGGCTTTCTGCTCAAAGATTTAAAGCCATTACAGGGTTGCTATGAGTTGGAACCGACTCCATAGCCCTTACAGCAATAACAACATTAGCAATGTCTAGAAAGAGTATCACAGCTCTGTCCATTGTCACTTTTGATAGCGCCTCATTATAATGGGAAGGTACCCAGTGAGACAAACTGCTTGCACGCAACTATTACTAAGCTAACACTGACTCAGTCTCACCCAGAAACCCCGTGGAAGGCAGGCCCGGCCATCTGCTTCCATGATAGGATAGCCACGGAAACCCTGTGTTCTGTTCTGTAGCACAACGGGCTACCATGAGTGGAAATTGACTCAGTGACAATGGGCTTGGTTGTGTTGTTGTTGGTTTTTTGTTTTTGTTTTTACTAAAAAACTTAGCAGACTAATGCTTTCTAGTATTTTATAAGCAGGCATTTTTTTCCCCCTACGTGTTCTTGTAATGTCCATAAACTTTAAGATTATGATGCTTTTCTATAGCACAATACCATTTAAAGCTTCCTGATGTGTCTCAAGAAGAATACCAACATGCTGTTTAAAAACCAAACAAAAATTTTCAAGAATAGAAGTATTGTAGTTTCTCTGAATGTATTGTACAGAATTGATGGATTGTTGGTATTGCAGAGTAAAGGAGTGTTAGTAGAAGTCAGTGAGGTCTTGCGTCCTTGTCTTGGTTCAACATGTAGCTTATGAACATCATGTCCTTGGACAAGTCACTTCATTTCTCTCTGGGTCTGGGAAGGTAGTTGAACTAAATGATCTCTATGGCCATTTCCAATTTTTACATAGTAAGATTTTATCTATGAATTTCTCATCAACTATTTACTGATTTAGTATGTGCTTTCCATATTTATATTAATTTCTATTCATTTTAGGTATGATGAATGGATTAAAGCAGATAAAATAGTAAGACCTGCTGATAAAAATGTGCCGAAAATAAAACACCGGAAGAAAATAAAGGTAAGTACTTATTTTGCTACTCAGCGTAGCTCTTGAGGTCTTATTAAGAACTTTGCCTTTGACGTGATGCAATTAAATGTGTTTACCTTAGTGTTAGAGTCAGAAGCATTCTCTTGAAAAGATGAATTTATCAGTTGTTAAGTTGGAGTCCTGGTGTGACACTGTAGCATAAGCACTGCACTGCTAACCAGAGGGTCCGTGGTTCAGACCCACTAGTTGCTCCTTAGAAATCTTATGCTTGGTCACTATGGGTTAGAACCAACTTCATGGCACACACTTTATTATTTTTTTTTTTTTTCTTAAATGTTTTATTGTGAATTATGTGATAG
>NW_006408637.1:5309490-5328720 GCF_000296735.1 Chrysochloris asiatica
CCTCCAGTGTCTTTTTTATAATATAATGCAAGGAAAACCAAGATTCAAAAGACAGCCAAGCATCTTAACATTATTCCCCCCTTTTCCCCATTCCAACCATGGCTTCATGGCACTCACTTTAACACCAGTTTTGGTGCAATTAGTACTGTCATGTTGTGGTAGGTCATGTTGAAAACAGTATTAAGTACAAGGTCACTCAGTTAGACTTCATTCACCCAGTTCATCTCCTCCTCCCTAGGCTCTATAAAACAGTATGGTCAAGAGACAAGGACTACTTCCTGCCTAGGCTCTATATGTGGTCAGGAGACAAGGGCTACTAAAATGTCTCTATTCAGAGGTAGGAAAGGTCTGAAGGCAGATGAGAGTCTATTTGACAACTCTTGTTTTCCATTTTTTTTTTCTGACTGTAAGTCTTATGTTCAGATCATCTACTACCTACACTCCCTACTGGATTAATGGGTTCATGTGGAAAATTAATGTTAATTTTATATATGTTAAGAAGACTCTGTGTTCTAAGACTTCTTGTTGTGAAGTGCCGTCGAGTTGGTTCTGGTTCATGGCGACCCTATACAGGTGGATTTCAACTTCCATCTTTGTGTTTAACAGGCCAGTGCTTATCCTACAGCACTATGCCAGAATCTGTTCAAAGATGAACTCTTTTTAACTAGGTTTTTGTTGTTGTTGTTGTTGTTGTTTTTAAGGTTTTTATTGTGGCTTGAGTGAAAGCTTACAGGGCAGATCATCAGTTTTACAGTCAACAAATCATACACCTTGTTTCATTACAATGATTATAATCCCCTTCATGTACCATAAGTTAATAGTATTTCTCTCTATCCACTTTAGCTTTAAAACAAAAACACTCAGGCAAGTCTGCCTCCTGGCCACCAGTTCTTAGTCCCACTCTTCCCATGAATCTAGATTCCTCAGCAGCTCCCTCTCTCCATGTCCTCAGCAGCTCTCTGCCTCCATCTCTGGTGTTGCTGCTTGTCTGGATAAGGTCCCGCATTCTGCTTGTGCTCTTCTCCCTTGATGGTCCTAAGATCCTCTGTTTCTGGACTGTAAGATTAACCACTCATCTGTTTTTGTTAGAAAATGACTACCTTTACGATTGTGACAGTTGCAATTAGTCATGATAACAATTACTCACTATTGAATCATACGAATCTTACTCCATCTCTTTTCACCAGACCCATCTAGACAAGATGAAAACTATTCAGTGGGGACGCTTTCTTTCCCCCCATACTCTTAACATAAACTCCCTCTTGAAAACTTGTAAGCCAGTCACTTCGTGCCTTTTTCACCCCCTCATTTTAGGTAGCCAATGTCTAAATTGCCTGTCCCTATCTACCCTGCGTACAGAGGGGATAGCATTGATACTTGTTGTGAAGACTCCTTCCCTCTCTGTTAGTATTTAGAGTAACTGCCTCTCTAAGTATAGGTCAAGTTTATCAAATTGTAGCAATTTACCCTTGTTTCCTTTATCAAAAAAAAAATTTGTGTGTGTGTGTAATCTTTCTCTAGTCGAGTTCTGATTATTGAGCCATTGAGGCTAGGATAAATGGATACTGTTTGCAAGTTTGGGTGTTCTTGTACATCTCCCCTCACTTCATATCACCTGGATGCTTCACTCTCAGCTCTAGCCCTCTGATGCTATGTCCTTGTCCGTGGGCTCAAGTGTCCTCAGATCTGACCACACTTTGGACCAGCCAACCCTTCCTCTTCTCTCTCTCATCTCCAGGTCAACAACAGTCAATGGACTGTGGTTGAACTCAGCCCATTTCTTCACTGTTGCCTTTCTCCTCTTCCAATCACCAGTAGACCAATGTGGTCGCTAGCAAGCTTACATTCTTGTTTGTATGTTCCCTTTTAGTTTCAGTCTTAGAGGGGAGTTTGTCCTGAAGGAATTTGATTGCTAGCCTTGATGTCTTCGTGATGAACAACTTGCTTATTCTTGTAGTAGCCAGTCATGCTGACATTTTTGTTTTGGGTTTTTCCTCATGATGTATCTTCTGTCACTGTAGTTGTTCCAGGCTGGTCTGCTTGTCCTTTCTAGTGGGAATGTCCCACCTCATAAGGTTCTGGATGGGACTCAGGATTCCACCTAAAGTCCTATACTCTGTAAAGGTTTTACAAGAGGCCTATTTCACTGGGCAAGTTCTAGAACCCCTTTTAGGTATTCCAATCAGTTACAGGCTGAAGACGGGCTTACGAGTTTTTTCTAAACCTGTTTCCCAACATTCCTTTCTATCCCATCTGTGTCTATTTTATAATAGTAGGCAAGTAAAACCAATATTCATAAGACAGTCAAGCATTTTAGTATTAATTCCACTCTTCAAGCTATACCTAGATCCCTGTATCCCAGAGTCCTGTTGTTCCAAACTTGAGCATTCATCACTATTTACCAGTGTCCCACTAGGCCATGCAAACCTGTCTCAGTGTTCCCCTATCTATCTTGTTCTTCTGCCTCCTATCCCTTCTTGTGTTGCCCTCCCCAACACCCAAACTAAACCCCCACCTCAACCCCATTGTTGTGGTTACCTTATATTAAATTAATTCTTTCCTCCATTTAAGACAGTCTATTTTATCCTGTAATCTACCTGACCGTCTCACCACCTGGATCTCTGTTCCTCTGTGTTTACCTTCTTTCACATGTAATTGTTTTGATCATAGACTGACCTCCCAGATCCACTGTTCTTATCATTTTATTCTGTTCTTGACTCTTCCATTTTTCAGTTGAGTTCAGGATGATGCTGACACGTATGTCATTCTCTAGTTGTTGTTTGTTTTTGTTGGTTCTCAGTCCACAGAACTTTATGTTGTCCAATGTGAATCTTAGGCCTTCTTTAGGTATTATTTTTATCCTTTTTGTTCTTGCTGTTTTATCTTAGTAGTGTTGAGAGATTTATCTTCTAGCTCACTAGTTCTGGCTTCAGTCTCTTCAGTTCTACTCCTTTGCCCTTTCAGTGTATTGTTCATTTCTGATATTCTATCATTAATGGTTTGGACCTCTTTCTGTAGGGTTTGAATTGTTTCCAATGCTGTATCTAGTTTGTTTGATTGTTCCTGTAGTGCTTTCCTGACTTCTTCCTTATTTTTCTCAACTCTATTGTATAGTGTTTTGATACTTTTTATAATCATTTTTCTGAATTCCTTCTCAGGCATTTCCAAAGCCTGCCCATCTTCCAGTATGGAGTGTAGGTCTACTGCCAGCTTATTTGCCTCAGTCACTTTGTCTCGTTTCTGGACATGTGCAGATGTGGTCATCCGCTTCTGTTTTTTGGGCATCTTCATGGGTTGTCTGTGGCCTTAATACTTCAATGGGTGTGTAGTTTGGTGTTTTTTATGTTTTCTAATTGCCTCCAGGTAGATGTGATCAAGAGATGGCCTTCCCTCTTCGCTCTTTTTCCTGAGAAATTTCTAGATGCCACTGTTGGTCGTTGTGACGTAACTGAGAATTTAATTTTTTGCCTATTTCCTTTTTAGTCTGTCTGTCCCGCTGCACAATCCCCATCCAGGCCTTTTTCCTAGTGATAAACAGTTTAGGGACGGATGTGGCCATTTGGTTTTAAGTGGAAACTGTCACTTTAAATTTTGAGGCGAGCTGTGTGCATGCGTAGTAGAACCTTCTGGGGTTGGGGGTGGAGTTTCCACTTGCTCAGGCACCCCCTCTAGTCACCAGAATGAGGTGCGCAGACAATGAGAGACCAATGAACAGTTACCAAAAAAACAGAATGTCCACACCTTTATCTCCGCTGTTCTCTCAGGCGTCCGTGGCTGCTCTGTTCCTTCCCCCGTTTGGTCTCGCCCAAGATGGCGGCTCCGGGAACAGCTGAGCGTCTTGAATTAGAAAGCAATGGATTTCTTGCTTCTACTACAAATTCTCCTAGCTGTAAGCTTTCCAACCTTCTAAATATTCCTTTATATTGGTTCAGAGTTCTGGTACCATCTCCTGAGCCTTCTTGGTCCAGTATTCTGTGTTGTTACTTACGGAACTCTTCACTGCATTTCTACCCGCTCCGCCATCTTGTTTTTCTCCATGTTGTTGTTGTTGTTGTTAGGTGCCATCGAGTCAGTACCAACCCATAGCGACCTTATACACAGCAGAATGCAACACTACCCAATCCTGGTCCAACCTCACTACTGTTGCCACACTTGAGTCCATCGATGCTGCCATGTGGCCAATCCATCTCGCTCGGGGTCTTCCTCTTTTCTCTGTTCTTCTTAACTAGGTTTTAAAATACATTTTATCTTCTCTGGTTTTTAATAGTTTGAAGAGTATATATAGTTGAGGTACTTAATAGTTCTTCTGAGATTCAAAGTAAAGAGCTATTTACTTTACTGTTAGTAATGCAACTCTGTTGTTTTGTTGTTAAATGTTGTCCAGTCAATCCCAACTCATTGCGACCCTGTATTGGTTTTTCAAAGAGCTGCTGGTGGGTTTGAACCGCTAACCTTGTGGTTTGCAATCTAGTGCTTATCCTACAGCACCACACCCTAGTGACCCAAAGTAGTAGGAACTTTTTCTCAGTATCGATTTTCTTATCTCACTGTAAAACTGGATCCATATATTTTTTTTTAGTTCTTGAAAGAGCATTTTTGTAGAACTAAAATAGCCTATTTTTATCGAAAGCCAGTTTTAGAGCAGTACTTCTGAGCTACAGGATGAAAACAGGGTTGGGGGATAGAATTTAAGGTAACATTTAAGGAGTTTGTGTCATTACTTATTCTCTATTTAGTTCCTGGCCTTCCCCCAGGCATATTAAAGTGCTTTGTCATCAGGGAAGACACATAAACATTTTGAAAAAGCTTTCTAGGTAATTTTCTGATAATTGTACATCCTTCCCTCAAACTCAATTTACCTGAGAACCACTGTTTTAGAGGTTTTCCTGTAACATGCATTGGAGCCGTATTTGGACTGGGATTGACTGTCTCTGCCTTCAGTATGCATGGTAGATTATATAAGTCATGACGTGGTGAAAGGATATAACAAAAATTGTACAGTACAAAGAATTGGTAGGCAGTACACTATATAGAAGGAGTCCTGGTGTGGCATTGTAGAATAAGCACTGTATGGTTAGCTGCAAAGTCAGTGGTTCAAAGCCACCAGCTGCTCCTCAGAAATTCTATATAGGATCAGTGTAAGTCGGAACCAACTTGACAGCACCTAATCACAACAGTGCTGTATAGAAAGGAGCCCTGGTGGTGAAGTAGATTATGAGCTGGGCTGCTTACAGCAGTTTGAATCTACCAGTCACTCCACAGGAGAAAGATGAGGCTTTCTGTACCCCTTAAGAATTACAGCCTCAAACCCCCTAACAGGGTCACTATGAATCAGAACTGACTGGGTACTACACAACCACCACCACTCCATATAGAAGCGAGAATGGTGAGACTTAGTCTCTTGTACTTTGGATATGTTGTTAGGAAGGCCCAGTGCCTGGACAGGACATCATGCTTGGTAGTGAGAATAAGCAGTACCCCCAACAAGATGGGTTGACACCGTGGCAGCAACAATGGGCTCAAACTGAACAATTGTGAGGGTGGTGCAGAATCAGGCAGTGTTTTGTGCTGTTGTGCAGAGGGTCGAAAGGAGTTGGAACCAACTTGTAGGCACCCAACAACAACAGCAACATTGTTGGTGAAACAATTAAGCCTATGTGCCTTAAGGCGGTGCGTGTCAATTTCAACATGTGTCAGCATTAACTGCAGGCCTTGTTGTAACTCAGATTGCTGTACCCCATCTCCAGAGTTTGTGATTCAGTGGTTTGAGGCTGGCTCCAGGAATTTTCATATCTAACAAGTTACTAGAAGAAGTTGATGTTGCTAGACTCTGGGGGCCACACTTTGTGAACTAGAACTCTACGAAGTCCATGTCTATTGAAGTTGTGTCCTGTGCCTCAGAACCGTGCTGATTATGCATCATCCTGAGGAGAAGTGTTGCTCACATTCTCTTGCCTGACTGTGTAACAGAATTTTAGGGTTCTTTCTTATTACATATGCATCTGAGAGCCTTCTGAGATATTTTTCTTTAAATGATTTTAAAGTAAAATCTATAAATAGTTTCCAAGAAATATTAGCTAGCCTCTGGTCATCCACTAATAAGCAGAGAATTTGAAATTTCCCTTCTTCTCCCCCCCCACCGAGACATTTATCTGTGATGGTTGCCCCTAACTTGACTTTACAACATGTAATTTATTAAGAACTTCTCTCAGCTGCCAGCTGAGTGAACATACTTAGAATTTTGTTTTTCCCAACCCACACTTATGATAAAATAAGAGTATTACAAATTTTAGAACTTTCTCTTTTTAAAAAATACTTAATTTAACCATATAATTTAATTTTGAAGACTTTGTAAACCCAATTATTAGCAGTTTGTAGGACTGCTAATCTTAATATAAGCCTGTCTTGATTGATAATTTAATGCTTAATATTAAATATGCTATTATATACAGAAACTTTTTTTCATCATGTGATATTTTGCAAAATAACTTTTTTAAAAAGAAAAAATTCTTTCACTGTTTTGGTGGAGGCTTTCATTTTTCCCTTTTTATGTTAAATATTTAATCATACATTTTATAACTTAGGGTTAAAAATGCTTATTGACATTGTTACTAATAAATGCCTGTTGATACGCTATGACTAATGTGACACTCTTTTTTTCTTAACCTAGAATAAATTAGAAAAAGACAAAGATGAAAAATATTCTCCCAAAAACTGTAAACTTCGCCGCTTGACAAAACCACCATTTCAGACAAATTCATCTCCTGAAATGGTATCCAAATTGGATCTTACTGATGCCAAAAACTCTGATACAGCTCATATTAAATCCATAGAAATTACCTCTATCCTTAACGGACTTCAAGGTAACTATAATAAGCATCCTGCTGCATGCAATTATTTGATTTTAGACTTTATAAGTGAAATTCTATAATGGTAATTCAGTTAGATTATAAAAGTTCTTTTTTTTTTTTCTTCAATTGAACAAGCATTTTGTTGCTTTACTATTAATTGAAATATTATGGACCATTGATTGAGGCGTAGAAATCTCATTGTTTTTTATAGATACAAGGGCAACATTCATTATTAGCTAACATTTAATATTTACTGTGCAACACTGGTACCATATATTTTTCTGAACAGAATCCTTTCTATTGTAATGTAAAACCATAATATCTGTATTACACAGATGGGCTTCAAAAAGTTCATTGAAAAATGAACTAAACGTTAACAGAATTTTTTCATACACTTTTTGAAATCTCAACAGTATCAAGTATTATAGTGTTTAGTTATTTTTTAAAAACTGTGTTGCAAGCGTTAACTTAGTATGTAAGAAAAGGTACTATTTGACTTACGTGAAGGATCCCTAAGAATGTTACCTAAATAGAGTGTGATGGTCATATTCAGGTTTCAGCTTCATCTTTCTTCTCTGAGTGTTTATTAAAGCCCCTCTAGGGAATTTGCTATTATAATGAAGTATGCAAAGATTTGGAGTTAGAAAACCAAGAGGGAAGAACACACTCAGCATTTCTCAAGTGGAGGAATCTGAAGCAAAAATTCAAGCCTCAACTTGTAATTTTGAAAGATTCTATGGACAAAATATTAAATACTGCAAAAGGCATCAGAAGTACCAAAAATAAATGGTCGCTGTTGAACCATTTCAAGAGGTAGCATATGATCAAGAGCCAATGATACTGAAATAAGAAGTCCAAGGTGTACTGACACATTGGCAAAGAACAAAGCGCTGGGAATTGATAGAATACAAATTGAAATCTTCCAACAAACAAGTGATGCGACACTGAAGGTATTCACTCATCTATGCCAAGAAATTTGGAAGACTGGTACTTGGTCATCTGATTGGAAGAGATCCATATTTGTGCCCATTCCAAAGAGAGGTGACCCAATGGAATGTAGAAATCATCGGACAATATCATTAATATTGCATGCAAGTAAAATTTTGCTGAAAATAATTTAAAAACTGGCTACAGCAGTACATTGACAGGGAGCTGCCAGAGCTTCATGCCAGATTCAGAAGAGGATGTGGAATGAGGTTTATCATTGCTGATGTCAGATGGGTTTTGGTTAAAAGTGAATACCAGAAAGATGTTTACCTGTACTTTATTGACAAAGAAAAGGCATGTGATAGTGTGGATTATGACAAGCTGTCCTCATGAGGAACCTGTCCATAGAACAATGGAACACTGACTGGTTCAAAATGAGGAAAGGTGTGTACTAGTGTTATATTATTTCACCATACTTGTTCAGTCTATATGCTAAGCCAGTAATTCAAGAAGCTATATTATATGAAGATGAACGTGGCATCAGGATTGTAGGAAGATTCATTAACAATGTGCTTAGATTAACAGATGACACATCCTTGCTTGCTGAAAGTGAAGACTTTAAGTACTGATGAAGATCATAAAGCACAGCCTTCAGTATGTGTTACACCTCAATGTAAAGAAAACAAAAGTCTTGACCACTGGACCTATAAACTGGACATACAAATGGAGAAAAGATTGAAGTTGTCAAAAACTTAATTTTGCCTCAGATTGACCATCAGTGATCATGGAAGCAAAAGTCAAGAAATCAAACGACAAGGGAATAAACAAGATGGCAAATCTGGTGGAAGTGCAGTAAGGAGCTCCGTCAGCAACAACACAGAATACCGGACCAAGCAGGCTCAGGGGATGGTGCCAGAACTCTAACCCACATATAAAGGTATATTTAGAAGGTTGGAAGGCTGACAGCTAGGGAAATTTGTAGCAGAAGCAAGAACTCCATTGCTTTCTAATTCAAGACACTTGGCTGCTCCCAGAGCCGCCATATTGGGTGAGACCAAACGGGGGAAGGATCAGAGCAGCCACGGTCGCTTGGCAGAACCACGAGATAAAGGTGTGGACATTCTTTTTTTTTTTTTTTTGGTATCTGTACATTGGTCTCTCACTGTCTGCGTACCTCCATTTTGGTGTCTGAGCCAGTGGACACCACATCCCCACCCCAGGAGGGTTCTACTACACATCCGCACAGATCTCCTTGAAATTTAAAGTGACAGTTTCCACTTAAAACCAAACAGCCACAGCTAACTCTGAACTGTTTATCATTAGGAAAAAGACCTGAACAGGAATTGTGGAGCGGGACAGGCAGACTAAAAAGGAAAAAGGCTGAAAATTAAACACTGAGTTATGTTACAAGGACCAACAGTGACATCTTGAAATTTCTCAGGGATAAAAGTGAAAAGGGAAGCGTATCTCCTGATCTCATCTACCTGGAGGCAATCAGGAAGCATAAAAAAATACCAAAATACACACCCACCTAAGTATTAAGGCCACAGATAACTCCTGAATATGCCCAAAAAACAGAAGCAGATGACCAGAAACGAGATAAAGTGACTGAGGCCAGTGAGCTGGAAGTAGACCTTCACTCCATACTGGAATATAGGCAGGCTTTGGAAATGCCTGAGAAGGAATTCAGAAAAATGATTATAAAATGTATCAAAACACTATACAGTGGAGTTGAGAAAAATAAGGATGAAATCAGGAAAGTGTTACAGGAACAATCAAATAAGATAGATTGGAATTGGAAACAATTCAAACCCTACAGAAAGAGGTCCAAACCATTAGTGATAAGACTATCAGAAATGGACAATACACTGAAAGGGCAAAGGAGTAGAATTGAAGAGATAGAAGCCAGAACTACTGAGCTAGAAGATAAATCTCTCAACACTACTAAGTTAAAAGAGCAAACACCAAAAAGGGTAAAAAAATCTGAAGAAGGCCCAGTATTCACGTTGGACAACATGAAGAGTAATAACTTAAGAATTATTGGCATTCCAGAACAGGAAGAAACACACAAGTCCACAGAGGAGATAGTTGAAGAGCTTCTGGAAGATAATTTTCCTAACATCCTACAAAGTGAAAAGATAAGCATTCAAGAAGCTCAACAAACTCCAGGAAGGATAGACCCTAAAAGATAATCACCAAGACATAATCAAGCTCTCCAAAATCAAAGATAAGGACAGAATCCTCAAAGTAGCGAGGGAAGAGAGAAGTGTAACATACAAAGGCAAGCGAATCAGATTAAGCTCAGATCTCTCAACAAAAACCATGCAGCCAAGAAGGCAATGGGGAGACATATATAATACCCTGAAAGGAAAAAAAAATCTGCCTCCCCAGCAAAGTTGTCAATTAAATACGATGGTGTAATCAAAAACATCCCAGGATAAAAGAAGCTAATGGATTTTTCCATAGCCAACCCTGCAGTGAAAAAGGAAGTTCTGTGGACTGAGAATAAGCAAGAACAGACAACAATCATAGAATGACGTACGTGGTCACATCACCCTGAACTCAATCAACAAATGGAAGAGTCAAGAACAGAATAAAATTATAAGAACAGAGGATCTGGGAGGTCAGTCTATGATCAAAACAATTACAATGTGAAAGAAGGTAAACACAGAGGAACAGAGATCCAGGTGGTGAGAAGGTCAGATAGATTACAGGATAAAATAGACTGTCTTAAATGGAGGAAAGAATGAATGGAATATAAGGTGACCACAAGAATGGGATTGTGGTGGGGGTTTAGTTTCGGTTTTGGTGAGGGCAATACAAGAAAGGGGAGGAGGCAAGAGAACAAGATAGATAGGGGAACATTGAGACAGGTTTGCAAGACCTAAGTGGGACAGCGGTAAATAGTGATGCATGCTCAACCTTGGAACAACAGGGCTCTGGGATACAGGGATCTAGGTATAGCTTGAAGATGGGAAATAATACGAAAATGCTTGACTGTCTTATGAATATTATTTCTCCTTGCCTACTATTGTAAAGTAGACACTTGAGTGGGATAGACAGAAATGTTGGAAAACATGATTACAGAGAACTTGTAAGCCCGTCTTCAGCTTATAACTGATTGGAATACTTAAAAGGGGTTCTAGAACTTGCCCAGTGACCTAGACCTCTTGCAAAGCCTTTGCAGAGTATAGGACCTTGGGTGGAATTCTGAGTCCCACGCAGAACCTCATGAGGTGGGACATTCCCACTAGAAAGGACAAGCAGACCAGCCTGGAACAGCTAGAGCAACAGAAGATACATCTTCAAAGAAAGATCATGAGGAAAAACCCAAAACAAAAATGTCAGCATGACTGGCTACTACAAGAATAAGCAAGCTGTTCGCCAGGAAGCCTTCCAGGCAACCAACCAAATTCCTTTAGGACAAACTCCCCTCTAAGACTGAAACTCAAAGGGAACACAGAAACAAGCATGTAAACTTGCTGGCGACCACGTTGGTCGCTGGTGATTGTAAGTGGAAGCGGGGGAAAGGCAGCAATGAAGAAATGGGCTGAGTTCAACCCCAGTCCATTGAATCCCGTTGATCTGGAGATGAGAGAGAGAAGAGGAAGGGCTGGTTGGTCTAAAGTGTGGTGAGACCTGAGGACACTTGAACCAACGGACAGGGACATAGCCACAGAGGGCCAGAGCTGAGAGTGAAGCATCCAGCTGATATGAAGTGAGGGGAGATGCACAAGAACACCCAAACTTGCAGACAGTACCCATTTGACCTAGCTTCGATGATGGCTCGATAATCAGAACTCGACTAGAGGAATATTACACACAAAATTTTTTTTTTTTTTTTAATAAAGGAAACAAGGGTAAATTGCTACTATTTGATGAACCTGACCTATACTCAGAGAGGTAGTTACTCTAAATATCAACAGAGAGAGAAAGAGTCTTCACATCAAGTATCAATGCTATCCCCTCTGTACACAGTGTAAATAGAGACGGGTAACTTAGACATTGGCTACCTAAAATGAGGGGGCGATAAAGGCATGAAGTGTCTGGCTTACAAGGTTTCAAGAGGGAGTTTAGTTGAAGCGTATGGGGGGAAATAAAGAGTCCCCTCTGAATAGATTTCATCTTGTCTAGATGGTTCTGGTGAAAAGAGATGGGGATAAGATTTGTATGATTCAATAGTGAATAATTGTTATCATGACTAATTGTAACAGTCACAAGTGTAAAGGTAGAAGTTCTGTAACAAAAACAAGGGAGTGGTTGATCTTACAGTCCAGAAACAGAGGACCCTAGGACCATCAAGGGATAAGCGCACAAGCAGAATGTGGGACCTTATCCAGAGAAGCAGAGATATCAGAGATAGAGGCAGAGATGGGGACATGGAGAGAGGGAGCAGCTAAGGACTCTAGATTTGTGGGAAGAGAGGGACTGAGAGCTAGTGGCCAGGAGCAGACTTGCAGAATGTGCTCTTTGGAGATGTAAATTATTATATATGCCTGCGTGCTCTTTTGTTTGTTTTTTTAAAAGCTAAACTTGATAGAAATACTGTTACTGATGGTACTTGAAGGGGTGTAATCTTTCATTCAATCCACAATACACATCTTAAAAAAAAAAAAGAAAGAAAATTAATCAAACGACATACTGCATTAAGCAAATCTGCTACACAAGACCTCTGTGAAGTGTTCTTGGCAAATATGTCAGTTTGAGGACTAAGATTCCTCTGACCCAATTCATGGTATTTTCTATAATCTCATATATATGTGAAAGCTGGACAATGAATAAAGAAAACCACAGAAGAATCTGTGAATTATGGTGTTGGGGGGATAATATTAAAAGTATCATGGACTACCAAAAGAAGAAACAGCCAGAATGCACCTTAGAAACCAGGATGGCTAAACTCTCATATTTCAGACATATTATCAGGAGGAACTAGATCCAGGAGAAAAGGACACCATGCTTGGTAAAGGCCAGTGAAAAAGAGGACTCCCAAGGAAAGGGATTTATTTGCTCAGCATACAGGTTGAATAAGTATGGCAAAAGATTATAACCCTGTCTCACACCTTTCCCAATTTTAAAACATTCAGTGTTCCTATCTATGTTCTGTTCGAACAACTGCTTCTTGGTCTAGGTACAGATTTCTCAGAAGTACAATTAAGTGTTTTGGAATACTCATACTTCTCAATGTTGTCCATAGCTTGTCATGATCCACACAATCGAAAGCCTTTGTGTAGTCAATAAAGAACAGGTAAACATCCTTCTGATATTCTCTGCTTTCAGCCAAGATCCATCAGACATCAGCAATGATATCTCTCATTCCACGGCCTCTTCTGAATCCAGCTTGAACCTCTGTGGAAGTTCTCTGTCAATGTATGATTGTAGCCGTTTCTGTAATACCTTGAGCAAAACTTTACTTGCTTGAGATATCAAAGAGATTGTCCAATGATTTCCGCATTCTGTTTGGTCACCTCTCTTTGGAATGGGCATAAATATTGATCTCTTCCATTCAGTCAGCCAGATAGTTGTCTTCCAAATTTCTTGGCAGAGTTGAGTGAGTTGTATTCTTTCGCCATACTTATTCAACCTGTATGCTGAGCAAATAATACGAGAAGCTGGGTTCTATGAAGAAAAACGTGGCGTCAGGATTGGCGGAAGACTCATTAACAACCTGTGATATGCAGATGATACCAGCCTTGCTTGCTGAAAGTGAAGAGGACTTGAAACATTTACTTATGAAGATCAAAGAGCGCAGCCTTCAATATGGATTACATCTCAATGTCAAGAAAACAAAAATCCTCACCACTGGACCAATAAATAACATTCTTATCAATGGAGAAAAGATTGAAGTTGTCAAGGACTTCATTCTTCTTGGATCAACTATCAACACTCGCGAAAGCAGTAGTCAAGAGATCAGACGACGCATTGCATTGGGCAAATCTGCTGCACAGGAACTTTTTAAAGTATTGAGCAGAGATGTCAGCTTGAGGACTAAGGTGCGCCTGACCCAGGCCATGGTATTTTTAATAGCCTCATATGGATGCAATAGCTGGACAGTGAATAAGGAAGAACGTAGAAGAATTGATGATGCCTTTGAGTTGTGGTGTTGGAGGAGAATACTGAAAGTGCCATGGACTGCCAAAAGAACCAATAGATCTGTTTTGGAAGAAGTGCAGCCAGAGTGTTCCTTGAAGGCCAGGATGGCTAAGCTTCATCTCTCCTACTTTGGACATATTGTCCGGAGGAAAAAGTCGCTGGAGAAGGATGTCATGCCAGGTAAGGTGGAGGGTCAGAGAAAAAGAGGAAGACCCCTAAGGAGATGGATTGACCAGGTGGCATCATTGATGGCGTCAAGTGTGGCTGCGGTAGTGAGTTTGGCCCAGGATCAGACATTGTTTCGTTCTGCTGTGCATTGGGTCACTATGAGTCGGTTCCGACTTGATGGCACCTGACAACAACAACAACAAGGAAAGGGATTGGCACAGTGGCAATAAAAATGAGCTGAAGTATAGCAAAGATTGTAAGATTGGCACAGGAATGGCAAGTGTTTCCTTCTGTTGTACATAGGGTCACTATGAATCTATATGGACTGGATGGCACCTAACAACAAAAGGACTTCAGTGTAGCAAGGCCATAAATGAGTTCCGAAATACAACAAGAACTGACCTCAGTTATAATATCTGACGTAGTTATTTATGGTGGATGACCTTGGCAGAAGGCTGATCTGTGTATTTGGTATTCTCAGCTGGTCCAGGTAAAGAGTTTGAGGGAGACAGAACATGAGACATTGAAGGGATAGTTAGAATTTCATCTGCACATTGTCAAAGCAAGGGATACAGAAAAATTCAAAGACTTAAGAGTGTCAGCAGGCATCTTTGTGATGATAAAACCTTCATGTTGTTAGGTGCCTCTGGTTGGTTCTGACTCATTAGGACTTGCTTTCAAATAGCACTGCACTAGTGTAAACTAGAGTCCTGGTGTGGCACCATAGTATTAGCACTGGACTGGGAACCACAATGTTGGCAGTTGAAACCCTCTTGCCACTCCTTAGAAACCCTGTACAGGGTCGCTATGAGTCAGAATAGATTTGATGGCACACAGCAGCAACAAGTGTTAAACTGATTTCCTTCTACATCTGGTGCACAGCTGTCTTCATAGACAGAGCCCATTTCTAGAGGTCTTTTTCCAGTAATGTATGTAATTCTGTATCCCGTGTATCACCGCCTCCTTGTTTCATTCTCTTTTTAATGAAGCATATTCACTGCTGGCTTGTTAGGATCATGTGTATGAGAGGAAAGTAAAAGTTTAGCGACTATGCAGGGAACTCCTAGTGTGGTACTGTATGATCAGCACTGGTGCGGTCCAAAGCCAGTGGAGTTCATGATCTGGTTCTTGTCCTAACTGGAATGATGTTTGCAATAATTCAGCAGGGCCGAGCTGTGCCAGGTCCCGTTAACAGTTTGACAGTTCACTGCTCTGTGTGTATCTTGTTCACTGTATTAGTTCAGTAGTGTCTTCAGTATTTGGTCTACTTTTTCATCCTTTTCCTTTAAAGCTTGGGTTCCAGGAACATCACTCATGTCCATTTCATTTGGTTTCTCCGGTTTTTGTAGTAGACTGTCTAGACAGCAGGTACTTCTAGTCTGTCATCTTGCTAAAAGGTCCCCTTCTTGAATTTTTTTTTTTTTTTTTAATTTCCTCCCCTTTATTTTTATTGCTCTCTTACATTTAGATGTGCCTTCATTTAGATATTTTATATTATCAAATATATTGTAATAAGTTTATCTCTTTCTTGGTATTTTCCATTCATCTTTCTAATGTTTTTATATATTTTCTTAATATCTTATAATCCTTTTGTTGAATGCACTCATGCTTGTTGACTGGTTTAATTTGAAAGCTTTCAAAAGTTCTTTTCTGCATGTTTTTAATATGGGTGAAATATTTTTCCTGGGTTACACTGATTATATCTTTCAAAGAATATTGTCATTCTAAAAAGCTTTTGGGGGGCGCGGCGTGGGGAGTCATGGTCTGTTAACTCTAATTTGTTGTTTTTCTATTTTATTGTTTTGATCTCTCCTTTTTTTCTTGGTGGGAGAGCAGGGGGTTCTTCCTTATCTTATGATTCTGAGCAAGAGACAGCAAACTGCTGATACGTAACCTTGAGCATGTGGTTGGAACTAGTCACTCTGAGTCGTACTGCAGGTTCACAGGGTCAGATCTTTTTGTCTCGTTGGCTTCCAGAGAGATAAGTTTTTCAGTCTCCTGACTGGAGGAGGGTGGGTAAGGAATGGTTTCCATGATTCTAGGACCCTTTTGAGGGAAAGGGTGGAAAAACGGAAGTCTTGGTAGTTGAAGAAGGACCCCTGGTTGCTTATTGGTTAATTGCTGTGTTCAAACCCACTCCACAGGAGAAACCTGCTTCCCTACAGATGTAAGCCTTGGAACCGTACGAGGTAGTTCTCCTACTCTGTCTCACCAGGTTTGCTGTGAGTGGGGAATCAACTTCAACAGTAACACATTGGAACAGTTCAGGAACAATGTAGGAAAAAGGAGTCTTAGCATTGGTCCCCTGTTTTCAGCATCACACTTTTACAAACACCTTTAATAGTTCTGACCATTTCTCAGCTAGAAACTCTCTGTTGTACCTTCTTCGGAGAGTAAACTTCTAGAAGGATAGTAGTCATCAAGCAACCTAGAGTGGGAGTCAGGATCTAGAAATCTCACTGCTTTTCTAAAGGAATTCATTCACCAAATCCCCTCCCATTTTAAAACCTTTACAGGTACTTGGTGTAGACAGTGATTATTTTCAGGTATCTGTGGTAAACTGGGTTAGTTCTCAGTTTCCCTTACTTCTGGCTTCAGCTTTGGTTTTCCCGGAATATGTTCCACTCATCCATTTGCTTTCTGACTTATAAATACTGTTGCTCTTCTTTCCTTTCTTCTCATTCTTGTAGGGTTATTTCAGAAATTGTGTTTATGTACTATGCTATATACCATCGATATAATGTGTATTGTATGTATTAGTGTTGTTGTTAAGGGTCATTGAGTTGGTTCCAATTCATAGCAACCTGTATAGGGTTCCCAAGGAGGGCCATGTGTATGTATACATACATACATACATACATACAGAGTCCTGGTATGGTGCTGCAGGATACTGCACTGGACTGCAAGGTCATTTTGAGCTTCAAGTTCGGCAGTTCAACCCTACCAGTTGTTCCTCGGAAACCCTATACATGATCACTATGAGTTGGAACCTACTCAACGGCACTTAACAACAACAGTGTGTGTGTGTGTGTGTATAATGCACTGGACTGCAAGGTCATTTTCAGCCTCCAGGTTGACAAATCAAACATACCACTCGCTCCTTGGAAGCCCTCTACGGGGTTACTGTGAGTCAGAACTGACTTGACAGTATGTAACAACATATATATAATAAAGTCATATGGAGTCCTGGTGTGGCACTATAGGATAAGCACTGGACCACAAGATGAGAGATTCAGACTCACCAGCCACTCCTTGGAAACTCTGTGCACGGTGACTGTGAGTCGGAACCGACTCAGTGGCACTTAACAACAACAGCAAAGTGTGATGATTGACATATATGAGCCTGGTTGTTGTGGTAATAAATGTTAAAACTCTTTACATATAAGTATATCCATGTCTATTTATTTGATTAGGTTGTTATAATTTTTTCATAACTATAAAAATTGTGATCGTAAACATCCATATTGTTATAGTTATAACATTACAAAGATTCTTCCCTTTATATTTTCTCTTTTTGCTGAGTTTTATTTTGTTTTTGATCATCAGTTGAAACTCAAGACATTTGAAATATTTACCATTAAAAATCCGTGTTCACATGTATACATATATATCTATAAAAATGAATCCTATGTGTGTCTAGAATACAGACAACTATGAGCTTATTCCATTTGTAGGAAATAGACTGGGAGCAGGATGAGAGAGTGAGTTGTGGGTTTGAATTCTGGGGAGAAATTGAATACCCTAAAGAAAAATTTCCTGATTGCTAGCGTGAGCAATCTCTTATAGTAAACTAGATCAGTTAACTATTAATAATCTGACTGGTTATTAGTAACCTCAGAGAATCTATTGTTTCTTTAAAACAAGAACATGATGCACTGAAAATGTAAAACTCAAACAAGGTAAAAAAAAAGTGGAATTAAAATTTGTTAGAGGGCTTAACGTTTACAGTTGATGAAATCTTCTCAGAAAGTATAAAAAGAGCTGTAGTAAAAATTTTGAGAAAAGCTAAGTGACATAGAGTATCAACCTAAGAACAGTGAAAGAGAAAGAGGGTACAGTGAAAACAAAGGGAAGGAAATTAGCAAATATGTAAAAGAAGACATGTTTTCAGAACTGACAGAAGGAATCTTGGTTTGGCCTAGCGTAAGCATTGGACTGCTAACTGCAAGGTCAGTGGTTCAAACCCACTCAATGCAGAGTTGCTATGAGTCAGAACCAACTCAGTAGCAGTTAACAACAACAAAAGACATATTTAAGTCAAAAGAGCCCAACCAGCTTCCTGCCAGTGTAATGAAGAAAGAGCCATGTTAAAGTACAGTATTATGAAATTATAAAACGCCAGCTATAAAAAAAAAAAAAACAATAAGGGACCTAGAACAGTTTTTTTGTTTTGTTTTGTTTTTTTTCCCTAAGATTACAAAGGAGTAATACCTTCCAATTCTGAAGGAAAATAATTTCTGTCTAAAAATTTGTCACCAGTTATCATTCAAACAAAAAGATCTGAGAATAGGGATATATTCAAATATTCAAGAACAAAATAAATATTTTAGGAAACTACTAGATAATACAAGGAGTCCTGGTAGTGTCGTGGGTCATAAGGTCAGCAGTAACCCAAAGGGTCAGCAGTTCAAATCTACCAGTCACTTTGTGGGAGAAAGATGAGGCTTTCTGCTCCCACAAAGATTAACAGCCTCAGAAACCCTACACAGGGTCAGCATGAGTTGGGATTGACTCAACGGCACACCACCACCACCACTACTAGATAGGACAGGTCCTGGTGTAGCGCTTTAGATTAAGCACAGAACTGCAGATTGCACAGTTGGCAGTTCAAACCCATCAGTCATTCTCGAAAACTCCATACTGGGTTATTATGAATTGGAACTGTCGTGGGTACAAACAACAACAACTAGATAATATACTTCAATACAGCATCAGAATAAACCTAGAATGAAGATCAGGCAGATGGAACAGAAAATAGGTTTGCAAGATAGAATTGGTGGAAAAGGGGAAACTAGATCGAATGCTTAATGACCAATTGAAATGTGAAACATACTGTATACAGAAAAGAAAAACAATGGGAAACTCTCAGAAAAATTAAATGATGTACAAGAAAGGAAACATTTCTCAAGTCCTGTACTTACTTTTTTTTTTTTTTTTTAATTAAATGTTTTTATTTTGCATTGAGTGAAAGTTT
>NW_006408637.1:5330480-5334065 GCF_000296735.1 Chrysochloris asiatica
ACTCCCGTAAAGATTTACACCCTCGGAAACCCTGTACAGGGTCGCTATGGGTCGGACCCGACTCGATGGCACTTAACAACAACAACACTCAGAGATGGCAATAACTGTGGAAGAAATAGTTCTCGATCTTTCGTTGTTTTGGAGGCTAAGTGGGAAGAGTAACTTAACTTTTCATAACGAGTCTAAAATTGTTTTTCATCATGTGTATTGCTTTAATAATTTTTTCAAAATTTAGTTATACAAGAACACATAATTTAAACATGTTATTTTTGTTTTTCAATTACTTTTTACATTTAAGAAACAACTGAAAAACATAGATTTCTCAGTATAGTGTTACAATTAAAATTCTAATTTCTGAAATCCATTGTTTTAGATTTGGGTCTCGTCTTGATTTTATTAGCTCTTTGCCTTTGGATATCTTAATCTCTAAGAGTCACATTCTTGAAGTGTAACAAGGGACTCATGGTAACATGGAATCCTGGTGTGATGCTGTAGGATCAGCACTGGACTGCAAACCACATGGTCAGCAGTTCAAACCCACCAGCTGCTCCTTGGAAACCTTACACAGGGTCACTATGAGTCGGAACTGACTCGCCAGCACTTAACTTCATGGTAACATATACGTTATTAGGGTTTCTGCGAGTGTTGAATGAGACAGTCTTTGCAAATCCTGGGAAGGGAACTGCCATGTAGTGATCTCAATAAATGTTATCTTAAATTAATAATTAAAGTATTAATTTTATACGTAATAGATTTACTAAAATGAACACATAAGGAATAATGTCTATAAATATTTGTATTTAAGGTATCATGAAAATCTTTGAATTGTCATTATGCAGATTTTGATTTTGAATTTAGAACTACCTGAGATTACATCCTGACTTCACTATTTACTACTTACAAATGTGAGGGAATTTTCTTACTTGTTTAAAGTCAGCTTTACTGAGTATCATTTATAAACAATGGCATTCACCACTTTTATGCTTACATCTGGTTGACTTTTGGCAGAGAGTCTATAGTAGTACACCCAGCACTGCAGTCATGACAGAGAGTATCCCATCATTGGATAGATGAGTATCTTTACCTTTAAAATGCAGGTATAAAGCTTAGCAGTTAAAGGATGAACATGGGAGAAATTTCCAGTGTTTTAAAGTGAGTATTATAATAATACTCACTTTTTTTCTTATTTTCTAGCTTCTGAAAGTTCTGCGGAAGACAGTGAGCAGGAAGATGAGACAAGTGCTCAGGACATGGATAATGGCAAAGAAGAATCGAAGACTGATCATTTGACCTTCAACAGAAATGATCTAATTTCAAAAGAGGAACAAAACAGCTCATCTTTGCTAGAAGAAAATAAAGTCCATGCAGATTTAGGAATATCTAAACCAATTTCGAAATCTCCAGAAGGATTAAGAAAAGGTATAGAAGGAGTATCTGAAGATACAGATTATGAAGAAGATGATGTCGCAAAAAAGAAAAAGGATGTCAAGAAGGACATGACAGACAAGTCTTTAAAACCACAAGTACAACGCAGTAAAAGAAGGTATTGCAATACAGAGGAATGTTTAAAAACTGGATCACCTGGCAAAAAGGAAGAAAAGGTCAAGAACAAAGAATCACTTTGCATAGAAAACAGTAGCAATAGTTCTTCAGATGAAGATGAAGAAGAGAAATCAAAAGCAAAGGTAACACCAACTAAGAAATACAATGGTCTGGAGGAGAAAAGAAAATCTCTACGGACAACTGGTTTCTATTCAGGATTTTCAGAAGTGGCAGAAAAAAGGATAAAACTTTTAAATAACTCTGATGAAAGACTTCAGAACAGCAGAGCTAAAGATCGAAAAGATGTCTGGTCAAGTATTCAGGGACAGTGGCCTAAAAAAACACTAAAGGAACTTTTTTCAGACTCTGATACGGAGGCTGCAGCTTCTCCACCCCATCCTTCCCCAGAGGAGGCAGTAGCGGAGGAGCCGCTGCAGACTGGGGCAGAAGAAGGGAGCTGTCCACCCACTTCAGAGCTAGAGAAACCACCGCCAGTCAGTGTGGATAGTAAACTTGTTGAGGATCAAACAGTGGAAGTCGGTGACAAAAAAGCAGACTTTCCAAGTAGTGGCAGTAATTCCGTGCTCAATACCCCTCCTACGACACCAGAATCGCCTTCTTCAGTCACTGTGACAGAAGCCAGTCGGCAGCAGTCTTGTGTAACAGCAGTATCAGAAACATTGCCTCCAAACCAAGAAGAAGTTGGAAGTATCAAGAGTGAAACTGACAGCACAGTTGAGGTGGATAGTGTTGCAGGGGAGCTGCCAGACCTCCAGTCTGAAGGGAACTGCTCACCAGCAGGCTTTGACGCGAGTGTGAGCTCCAGCAGTAGTCATCATCCAGAACAAGAACACCCTGAGAAAGGTGAGCGTCACAGCAGAAATGGTGACTTATTCTAGGATGTCCCTCTTAAATGTTAATGGTGTCACCGTATCTCTTGTTAAACCTGAGAGAGATGTTGACGTGAAGTACTTGTGTGAACATGGTAAAAATGGAAATGAAAGGTCATTTGAGTAATGAGTAATGGAATACATTTAAAATCTTAAGAAGACTTTAAATGTTCTTTGCTTGAGCCATCCATGACATTTCATAGTGTACCAGAACACATCCTAGAAATTGCACCCAAGTCCAAATCCAAACCAATTTGAAAATTCATTATACACTGGTTGACTATATGGCATGAACAGCTTAAATATATTTCTGTTACGTTGTTTTTGCAATTGTAATGTGCAATTTCTCACAAACATTCTGATTTATTGACAGACCCCTCCACCCTTAACCAAATACTGTATGTAGGGGTTTGGAGCAACCAACTGTCCAGGCACTGCTTTCCTCAGACAACCGTGTCAAACTGATTTTCAAGCCTGACTAACTTGTGTGAGTTTGTAAAGGAATTTGATGCTTTCTTAGATGCGTATCTTCCAAATTGAAGGACCAATGTGTATGTTTAACCTACAGTAAAACTTTTTTGATTTTCCGTGAAGTTGTAAAAAGTGGAAATTCAAATTACTGCTTTCCAAAAGTCTGAGTGCCTTTGATGATGGTGCCATAGCTGTACTTCTGTCATCGTGGTTTTATGAACCGCTTTGTTCAGGTGTCTTATAATCAATATCTGCAAGGCTCAAACTTGGCTGTGGAGCTCACTTTGTTTTCATTGGAAAGATGGAATCCAAGGGTTTATTTTTTTTTTTTTATATTTTTAGTGTGTCAGACTCAGACTTTTTAGCTAAGTTTAAAAAGATTTAGTGGTCTAGATCACAACTATACGTTTTGTCACACAAATCTTGACTTAAAACATTTCTTCTTTATAAATAAGTAAAAAAAAAGTAGAGTTGCAATTAGATTGGTATGTTCTTTGCTGCTTTCCATATTTCACACACACAGCTACTGTTTTAGTGTGCCTTACTATCTCATGGGACTCAGTATCCAGGCCTGAATAGAATAATACAAAATCAAAGAATCATTTAATAGAAACTTAGAAATACTTCCAGCACTAATATGATACAGTTTTAATCATTATAATTTTTATGATGTTGCATCCTC
>NW_006408637.1:5334221-5369239 GCF_000296735.1 Chrysochloris asiatica
TCTGCTCCCGTAAAGATTTACAGCCTCGGAAACCCTGTGCAGGGTCGCTATGAGTCGGAACCGACTCCATGGCACTTAACAACAACAACAACTATATAGATAGATAGATAGATAGATAGATAGATAGATAGATAGATAGATAGATATAGATATATAGACATGTCTTTTGATGGGCTCAATGATTGCTGCCCTTTTGAAGTTTAATCTTGACTATGTTAAAAAGTAGAAGAGTCCGAAATTTAGAGTAAGAGACATCTGATTTATCAGATCAAATCACTATATACTTGCTCTTCACTTATCGACTGTCTTATTAGTCAAAATTTCACATTTACAACAATAGTGAAAAAAAGATCTAGTATCTGACTATTTTGCACATTAAGTATGGAGATCCTTGGCAGGGTCCTTGCCCCATGAAACAAAGATGTTTGTGGAAGGGAAGCTTGTATTGCATGTTAGTTCATCATCTGGGAGGGAAGAAACTGCTGATAGATACTGGCCAGGCTGTAGTCAGAAGGAGCCCAGAGGTGGGGCAGTCGAATTCCCAGGACCCTATGTCATCTGACTGACAGCTGGTAAGGCACTGGTGAGAGCAAGACAGGCTGCTTGGTGGGGTGGGACTAGTGGGTGAGAGGCCAATGTCAGCTTCAGTTTAAGGCCTAGGACAGAGACTGGCCTGGCTTTTGTAACCACAGAGTAAGGCTGTGGAATGTTGATTCTCATGGGAACAGAGATGGGCTGGAGTGCTCATCTAGAGCATGAGGATACTTGGATAAGGGACTGGTGGACACCTGAGAGGGTAGCATACACCTCCCCTTTGGTGCCCAGGCCCTCCTACCCTAGGACAGGAAGTCTACTGTTCTCAAAAAAGCCAGCAAGGTTGTTTTGGGATAGTTGAAGAGATTGGTGAGCTCAGGAGAGGGAGAGGATCCTGGCGAAGGGGAGAGGGTCAGTGTTGAGCTACCTGAAGTGACATCTCTTTAGAAATAAATTCCAAAGCACCTATTTCCCATGGTCTCGCTTTAATAAATTAATCTACTAATGTTGTAGAATCTATTATATGAAATAAAAGTTTTAATTTTAGTATTTAGATTTCGTTTTTCCCTCCAGTGTAGCCTATATTTTGGTATGAAAGAAATTCTCATAATGAGGAAACTGGCAAATTTCTTTGATCGTTTTTTAAATTTTGTGCTATAATACAATCATTATCTACATCATTTTCTTTGTGTGTCACTTAAGTTGTTAATATTAAAATAGCATTAGAAAATGTTTTAAGATGTGACTCATTTAAAAATAAGCAAAACAAAACCAACTACTAGAAAGTTGCAAACAATTGATAACCTGCCCCATTGTGGGATGTTAGCATTTATATCAGCATCAAGAAACCTTTTTTTTTTTAATAGCAAATGTGGCATGATTTTTATTATACTATTTTATTATGTCGTCATATCATTTGGCATTGGAACCAAATAGAGGTAGGTCTTTACTAGTCTCTGAAATAAGAGCTTTTTCTGTAGACTAGGAAATAATACATTTAATTAGAAAAACAGTAAAATAGCAGATGCTTAGTATCACGTGAATAATACAGATCAATGCCATAGTTCAGAGTAGGGATTAACCAACAAAGCCTGGGGCATCAGAGAAGGGCTTAGTGAAGAAAAGGCTTAGGTTAGTCCAGGAAGAAAAGGGAGACTTCTGTACTTTGCGAACATTTTCTACCACGAAGATGAACTTCTGTGCTGGATTTGCATATGGTATATATGCTAATCCATGCCCTGGGAGTTATTATTGAAGTAAACTGGAAAAAGAACTATGTGTGAATTACTGTTAAATTTCATCACATATCATTTTAAATTATATTAATATCATAAGATATAATATTGATATTTTAACCTGTACTTAAATCTTAATATTCTGAGTTTATTGAATCTTAACAAATTTTATTTTTTATTTTCAGCATAAACCTGTTTAATTTCTAGACTTACACTCCCAGTACCTCATTGAAAATTATTTTCAGTTTATATCTGATTTTTAAGAAATATGTGCATATTTTATTTGATTTTTAAGCTGCTCTTTTTAGTATGTACAATAATTAAGCTCTATTAATGACAATTTATTTTTAAATGTAGTAATTTCTATCATTTATAAGCCTTGTAAAGAATGTGTTTAGTTTTAAATGATTTCTGTGCTTTTAAAACATGGAATTAATTTATACCTAGGGAAGGTTTGGTTTTTATTTTGTGTTACTTAATAATTGTTTTCCCCATCATAGCCTGTACAGGTCAGAAAAGAGTGAAGGATGCTCAGAGTGGAGGAAGCTCATCAAAAAAGCAGAAAAGAAGCCATAAAGCTACAGTTGTAAACAACAAAAAGAAGGGGAAAGGCAGTAAGTGTAAAACCTCTAATTTTTAAAATATAAAATGAAAGCTAATGTATATATGTGTGAGAGGGTAAGTTAGCAAGTATTGCTATAAGAACCCTAGGAAATTTGATTAGACATAAAGATCAAGCTGTAAAGCTGTCCAACAGCTGTTCTGCCGGAGCACCGTGAGACAGTCAGTTCCTGGAAAGCTTTACAGCCGTGGAAGTCCCTCAGGAGCTATTGTACTCTGTCCTGTGGGGTTGCTGTGAGTCAGAATCAATTTGATGGCAAAGTCTGAAGGGCTGTAGGGTGGATGGGGTAAGGTTTCTCAACGAAATTTTCATAGGACAACCTTTGCTACCCTTGAAGAATAAGCAGGTACATTATCGTGACGGGGGGGAACAAATTCCTGAACACAACTTTCCTGGCCTTGTTCTCACTAATGCAGTTTTCAGTTTTCTTAAACCTTGTTCCTCACAAGTTCCTGTGACCATCCTGTGTCCTATGAGAAAAATCTATCAAAAGTACCCGTGGGAATCCAACAAAATAGTCACCATGGCCTTCTGAGCTGACACCTTGGCCTTTATTTTAACTGTCCCAACAGATCCCCCTCAGAAGCCACAGCTTTGATTGGGTTTTTTTTTAAGACATCCGAATGAGACTAAAAGAAGTGTATTATTACTGAGAGAACTTGTTTACACCCATCATTGATGAAAGTTCTTTTTAGGTGCCATCGAGTCCATACCGACTCATAGCAACTTAATACACAACAGAAGGCAACCCTTCCCGGTCGTGCACCAACCTCACAAATATTGTTGAGCTTGAGTCCATGGTTGCGGCCACTGTGCCAGTCCATCTCATTTCTCTTTTTTGCTGACCCTACACTTTACCAAGCATGCTATCCTTCTCCAGGGACTGGCCCCTCATGATAATATGTCTGAAATATGAGAGACAAAGTCTGGCCATCCTGGCTTCTGAGGAGCATTCTGGCTGTATTTCTTCCAACACAGATATGTTTGTTCTTCTGGCATTCCATGGTACTTTCAGTATTCGTCTCCAACACCATAACTCAAATGCATCAATTCTTCTACAGTCTTCTTTATTCATTGTCCAGCTTTCACATGTATATGAGGCTATTGAAAATACTATGACTTGGATCAGGTGCACCTTAGTCCTCAAACTGACTTCTTTGCTCTTGAACACATAAATAACAAGAGACATGTTTAAACATGTTTTATTTGGAATAAACTTGTACATATGTAAACTGGAACCTTAGTAGCAATACTTTTTGACTTACCCACATTATTTTTCCCCTTTAAGAAAAGAGTATTCAGGATATGGTAATTTGATTTGGTCTTTTTCTTCAAAAAAGTCACACCAAGTCTTTTGAACCTGGGTATAAATTCTAAGATGAAGCATTTGGCAATATTGAGCAGTGTTTCTGGCTGGTATAGTCCTTTTTATGTTAACAAGTCATTGTAAACATCAGGATTATGGTATCTTTGTGTTGCACAGTTTTTTCCATTTGCCAATGTATGTACACACTGTAAAATGGTTCCATTATAAATCCTTTTTATTCAGTGAAATTGATTTGTAATTCTTCAGGGCAAAATCAGCCTAGAGGAAAGCAATACAGGTACTTTTCGAACTATAATTCCAACAACTTCCATCTACTGTCTTTATTTTCAGTACCCTAAACTGTATGTCCTGAGAGCAGCTACAAATATTTTTACTAAGTATGCTCCAATAAAGATTTAACTTTTAATAAGGACTCTGTTCACCAGCCTACAGAGATGTATACTGTATTTCTCCTGAGAGCTGCACATCTTTCTTCTGTAGACACAAAGTGCGAAACAGAAAGTATGTAAAGAATTTTTTTTCAGGTGCCCCACACTGACCTCCTGCTGCTCTTCTAGGAGACTCGTGCCACCTCCACTGCCTGACCTTTGCTATCAGCCGGCTTGGCTGCACTTCAGTGCAGAAAAGGGTTAGTCGGCCAGCTCCCCGAGGTTCTGCTGAGCCCATATGACTTCCAGGCGGTGAATATGGCATCCCTCGGGGCCCCGGGCGGCTGTGCTCAGAGGGCTGTGAAAGCCAGGCCGAGGCCGACCACTGCATCTGAGTGGGGCCAAGCCTTGGTTGGTTTAGCTAGGATTTGCCAGGGATTTCGGAGCAGCAGTTGGGAGAACCGGGAGGGTTAAGAGTATAAGATATGTATAACAGAATGGTGGAGTTTCTTTATTCCCGAACACTACAGTGGGAGGAGTTGGTAACTGCTTTGTTAATTGGGATACTTTTAATGAAGAATCAGTAAATATGTACCAAATTGATTTGTCAGCTATTTGGTATAACTGACAGGATATTTAAAGTGATTTTTGTTGCACTGTGATGTTTTATCTGTAAGATTGCCATCTACATGGCATTACTAAGAGGGCTTCTCTTCAACAAGTCAATTAATATTTCCATATAATTTAGAAATACAAGGGTTGTATCCTCTCATTTTAATTATTGGGCTTACACCATGACGACTTCGAATGAGTAAAATGTTCTCTGCAAATAATTTAGTAAAATGAAGTAACTCTTATGGAATCTAAAATAATTCTTTGTGTCCAAAAAGAGGTAATTTTCAGAACTCGTAACCCTATCACATATTCACACGGTAAGCTGTTTAAGCATTTCCATTCTAGTCTGAAACGTAATCAGCAATAATGTAATTATTGCACACACTTCTGAGTTCTTCATAAATCTACTAAGTATGTTTGCTAGGGGGAAATGGTGCTTTAACAAAGTGTGATGCAGGAGTCACTGAGGAAGAAATCCCATAGAATATTTAACAGTTTTATACCCAAAGGATTCTTTCCTGAGTGTGGTTTGACTGGGCATCATTTGTTTGTGGCTGAAAGTAGGGAGATTCCACGTGTGCATAATCTGTATGTAACCTAAAGTACTGAAATTAAGAATTAAAAATGAATCATTGTTACGGATGCTACAGTCTATTTTATTTTATACATTGCTAAACACAGAAACATTGGTGATCTAACAAATAACATGCGAGATTGATTTGAGTGATTCTTTTCATTGTCATTATTGACAGTTCAGATGTACTTTCCTATAAAACTGAGATGCTGCTGTATTTGTAAGTGATGGTTTTCCAGGTTTCTAGACAGGATAAATTAAGGAATTTGGTTATTGTAGTGGTAAATACAAATGGTTTATCTAAAATTATCCACCCAAAATGTGTGACGGAAATGCTCTGTTACTTTTCTGACATTTATTAGTGTTTTTCTTTTTCTTCTAGCCAACAGCAGTGATAGTGAAGAACTGTCAGCTGGTGAAAGTGTAACGAAGACCCAGACAGTCAGAGCCGTTCCCACAGGATTGAAGCCTCATAATACCAAATCTCCTGCCAGAACGCAATCTCCAGGGAAATGTGGGAAGAATGGGGATAAGGATCCTGATTTAAAGGAACCGAGTCATCGATTGCCCAAAGTTTATAAGTGGAGTTTTCAGATGTGTAAGTGCCTTATATATTAAGTCTACATTTAAGCAGTAGAAAAACTGAGTCCATTAACTCTTGCTATTTTTTTTTAATATTTTATTGTGTTTTGGGTGAATGTTCACCCAGCAGATTAGGTTTCCATTCAATGCTATCTACATAAGTTGTTTGGTGATCTTGGTTAAATTCTTCACAATGATAACATTTACTATTGCTGCTCTGGTTGTTGTCGTCTCTGTGCTCCTTTAACTTCCTGTCAAGGAGACTTGGTGGTTACGTGGTTGGCGTCCTCGGCTGCTAACCTAGAAGTCAGCCATACAAATCCACCAGACAGTCTGCAGGAGCAGCGGCAGTTTGCTTAGGCCTCTGGGCGCATCTACTCTGCCCTGACTTAGACCAGCTCTGAGTCACACTGAGCTTCATGGCACCGGGCTTTAGCTAACTTCTTATTTTTGTTTTTAAAGTAATTGTTGACTGTTCAGTCTTATTACAAAAGATTTTTTTTTTAAGGAGCACAATATTCCAGGGTGATGATGGTCTTTGTTTTGTTATTTAGAGGAAAGATGACCTCAGGAAAATGATCTTGGGGCATTCCTCCAGTGTCAGCCAATTCAGTCTGTCTTGTTTGTTAAGAACTTGAGTTCCATATTATCAGGATCCATCTGTCTTGGCCTTGACCAGCAAAGTCAGCAGTGGTAGCCAGGCACCATCTAGTTCTTCTGACTTCAGGGTAGATGCTGCTGTGGTTCACAGAGACTACTAGTCCTGTGCACTGGTTCTTCTCTGAGCGTTCGGTTTCCTTCTTTCTCTTTTGGTCCAGACAAATAGAGACCAATAGTTGTATATTAAGATACCAAATACTGCTCATTAAACTAGGATGTAGAAAGTAAATAAGCTTTCTGACCTATATTATGCCAAATGACTGAGTTGTCCCATAAGCCTACAAGCTCAGAAAACCAATCCTATCAGGTGTTTGGTTATCTGTAAAAAGTATCTAACTGTGCCCCTATATGCTTTGTTTCATATGTATGTGTTGTCATTGCTGAGTGCCCTTGCATCAGTTCTGACTCATAAGCCTCATCTTTCTGTTTTAAAGCAGCTGGAGGGCTTATACCACTGACCTTGTAGTTAGCAATCCAGTGCTTAGCCTACAGAGCCACAGCACTTATATATATATATATATAAAATGTGTGTGTGTTTTGTTGTTGTTGTTGTGTGCCATCTAGTCAGCCAACTCATAGAGACTGTAGATTTTCCAAGGCTGTAAATCTTTGGGAACAGAAAGCCTCATCTTTCTCCATCTTTCTCTTGTTGCGTCGTGGCTGGTGGATTTGAACTTCCAACCACGTGGTTAACAGCCCACACATCACCCACGATACCACCAGGAATTATATATACATAATGTGTATGTGTGTATGTGTATATATGTGTGTATGTGTATATATACATATGTATGTATATATATCTCATACCTCAAATACCCATTGTATCATAATCCATCTACTGTGACCTTGATCAGAATAGTCAGTGTTGTTGTTAAGTGCTGTCTAGTCAGTTCCGATCTATAGCAATCCTGTATAGAATTTCCAAGGAGCAGCTGGTGAGCTTGAACCACCGACCTTGTTGTTCAAACGGCTTTGCAGCGCCACCCCAGGACTCCAGAATAGTCTGTAGTGGTATGTATCTGTGTATATGAATATATTGATGTATATGTATATTCACGTGTGTATGTCACCTATATTCATATATACATATGTGTGTATGTATTTGAATATGCATGCATACATACCTGTGCACATGTTGTTGTTATGCCATTGAATTGATTCTGACTCATAGCAACCCTGCATACAGTTTTCAAAGCATGGCTCGTGGATTTTAACCACCAACCTTGTGGTTCAAACCAACCCAGTGCTTATCCTATAGCGTTACACTGGGACTTACATATATATGGCTGGTTTTTGTAAACTTACACCAGAGGGCTTCAAAATGTTCATGAAAAAATTCCATTCTGTTTTCATTTTCTTTTCCACAAACTTACAGTATCTGTCCTTCTGTGATTCCTTGTTTCACTCAGCATACTGTCCTCCAGATTCAACCATGGTAACAGGTATTTTGAGATTGCCTCTTTGTTGTGACTCTAGTGCGCCACTGTATGTTGGTACCACATCGTGCCCACTCATCTGTTGATGGGCAGTTAGCTTGTTCCCATTTTTTGCTGTTATGAGTGAACATCATGGGTATATGTCATTCAGGTCTCTTTGATTAGAGCTCTGAGGTATCTACGTAGGAGTGTATTGCTAGATCTTTATAACTTGTTGAGGAAACACCACACTGAGTTCCATAGTGGTGGGCCTATGTTACAATGCTATTAGCAGTGCGTAAGTGTTCCAGTTGAACTTAGTAACTCTTAAGAGAAGTTATAGAAAACTTGAAAGACATATCAACCAACTGAAATATGTAAACCTTAGTTGAATAAATATATTCCTAAAAGAAAACATTTTAAAGCAGTTAAGCCCTTAAATGATAAACACTGATCAGGTGTATTGTCAAAATTTTTCTTTAAAATAATCTGGTATTGGAGGTGGAAAGTGGATGACAGTATAGATAAAACCCAATTTTCATAAATTCCTAATTATTGAAACAGGCTGATGGGTACATGGGACTTCAGTGCAGTACTCTGTACTTTAACGTGTGTGAGAAATTCCCATATTACAATATTTTTTTTGAGAATAATAAAAGGTTACAATAAAGCCCTTAAGATATACATCATAAATCATGATATACACACAACCTTAAAACAACCAGTGCTGTGTGCACAGATACATGGATTGAGACATAGGATGAATGGATAAGGGAGAAAGAGTAGGATATATAAGTATTTAAGAGGTTGATATAGAAAAAAAGAACATCTTTGATGGTTGCCAGGGATGGGAGGGAATGGAGGGTAGTTCACTGGCTAGAGGGCAAGCACATGTTAACTCAGGGGAGGGCAACATACAAGAAGGGGGAGGTTGGCAAAAGAATGATGAAGACAGGTGAAGACACAAGGGCTAAAAGGGATGGAGGTAAATCGTGATGTATACACAACCTTGGACAACAGTGTTCTGTGGGTAGATACATGGACAGAGACACATGCTGAATGGGTTTGGGAGGAAGAGTAGAATGTGTGTGTGTGTGTGTGTGTGTGTGTGTGTGTGTATGTGTGTGTATGAGTCCTGGTATGGTGCTGTAGGATAAGCGCTTAACCCACGAGGTTGGTTTGAACTGTAAGGTCAGCGATTCAAACTCACCAGTTGCTCCTCAGAAACCCTATACAGGGTTGCTGTGGGTTCAAACTGACTCAATGGCACTTAACAACAACAACATAGATGTATATATGTGTGTGTATATATAGCACACCCCACCATGTATATATTTTATATATATATAAAATCTCTCAAGGAGCTCTGGTAGCATAGAGGTTAAGAATTTGGCTGCGAACCTCAAGGTCAGCAGTTTGAAACTACCTGTTGTTCTGCGGGAGAAATTTGAGGCTTTCTGCTTCAGTAAAGTGTACAGCCTCGGAAACCCCATACAGGGTCGATATGAGTCAGAACCGACTTCACAGCACATAACCACCACTACCATATAATCTCTCACAGATATCAAGAGTGTGAAAGAGGATATTGGTACATGAGTATTTACCTTTCCTGTACACACAACTATGAATGTGTTGGAGTATGCAGCGGGCAGAAAGATAAAAACTTTTTAGATATTATCAAACATCTTAAGGCAGTGAATAGCTGAACCTGGGGGACCTCCAGACCATAGACAGTCTCAAGGGGCACCATAGTCAGTTGGCATAACATGGTCCACAAAGACAGCGTTCTGCATCCTACTTTGGTGAGTAGGGTTTGGGATATTGAAAGTTCGTAAGTGCAGCTATTGGTCTCTCCCTGTGCTGAAGGAAGAAGAGTGATGAGAATTGAAGAGGCTTGGAATCAGTTCGTTCAATGGACAATAGAACGTGTGAGTCTCAGTCTCTATGATTCTGAGCCCAGAAGAAGAATCATTCCAAATCAAGGAGCAACATATACCTAAGGACAAAGGTGAAAAGGGATGGGAAGATGGGTGGAATGCAGAAGGCAGCAGAGGAAGGAGAAATAGAAAAAAAAGAAAACTACCAAGAGAACAAACAAATCTGTCTTGGAGGAGGTACAGCCAGGATGGATGGCCAGACTTCGTCTCTCATACTTTAGACATGTTATCAGGAAGACCAGTCCCTGGAGAAGGACAGCAGGCTTAGTAAAGTTAAAGGGTCAGAGGAAAAGAGGAAGACCCCCAATGAGATGGATCGATACAGTGAAAGCAGCAATGGGCTCAAGTATAACCACCATTTGTGAGGATGGTGCGGGACCAGGCAGTGTTTCATTCTGTTAGACATAAGTTCTCTATGAGTAGGAATTGACTTAACAGCACGTAGTAACAACTTGCTTTTTGGAATTACACATTAAAGTATTTAGAAGGGAAGAAGATTATATCTTTGAGAACCTAATGGAACCCCTAAATCTATGACCCTTAGTCACCCATCAGGCCTGGAACTGAACTTGTCCTTGTGACTCAACTGTCAGCCAAACAACAGACAAGTTTATAAGGGAACAGTAGCACTAGAGAGACGTGTATGCCTTAGAGTAATCAACTCTGAGATCACAAGGGCAGCCTTTTCCCAAGGACAAAATTCAGAAGACAACAATGTAAAGAATCATAGTTAGGGACCTTGTTGGGCCTGACATAAAGACCGAGGAAAGCAAGGAGAACACAGTAAACACTTGAGAAGAATTCAGGAACATACTACCAATAACAGACAAAAGGAATGCCAATTCTGAAACAATACCAAACCTACACGTAGAAATCCAGTCGGTTAATACTAAGGTTTCAGAAATGGACAGTACATTGAAAGAGCCAAGGAAAAGGAAAACCTTCAAAGCAATGGAAGCCCAAATCAGTGAGCTTCAAGAAAAACCTCTAAAGTATTCAAGAAGAACCATCAGAAAAATCATGTAAAAATCTAAAGGTAGCCTAAGAGTTATGTGGGACATCATGAAAAGGAGCAATTTATGGGTGGCCAGAACTCCAGAACAGGAAGAGACAAGAAAAAGTGCAGAGAAAATTGTTAAAGAGTTGTTTTAAGACATCTCCCCTCCTAACCTCATGAAAGACCATGAGGAGATAAGCATACAAGAAGCTAAATGAACCCCAGACAGGATAGACCCCAAAAGAAAGCCTGATTTCTCAGCAGAAACAATGTAGGCAAGAAGGCATAATTCCTGATCAACAAAAATTAAAGGAATTTGTAATGCCAGTCCAACTTTACAAAAAATGCTAACGGGAGTTCTTTGTACAAGAACTAACAACTGCAGACAACAACCTGAGATTACCTTACATGGCAGCACCACTCAGAACTCAATCCAAATATAAAAGTATTTCAAGTACAACAAGCCTTTTGTTGTTGTCACATGCCATCCAGTCAGTTTCAACTCACAGAGACACCCTGTATAGGGTTTTTGAAGAATTGCTGGTGTGTTTGAACCACCAACCTCGAGGTTCAAATGGACTGTTCGCTCCAGTGCTTATTCTAGATCATGAAACCATACTCCAGAACAAGCCTGCAAGACTGAAAATAGGGACCCAGAAATACCAGTGTATAATGGAAGTCAACTACAAAGCCAAAAAAGGGAATAGTGTAGATACAGAACTTCCAAATGGTAAGGGAGATAAGTAGATTTCAAGGTAAAACAGACTGATTTAATCAGGGAAAAGTAATAAAGTACAGGATAACCTGAAAGAAAAAGAATAACCACCTGCACAGTAAAATTAAAAAAGGAAATTCAGAAAGATTTAGTAAACATTAACAGAACAGAAATGAAGAGAAAACCCATAAACAATGAACTCAGCCTAGAAAATTATGTGGAACAAAGAATCCAGCAGCACCACAAAAAAACCACAAAAATGACAACAATCAATTCATACCTGTTGGTAACTACACTAAATGTAAATGGATTAAATGTACGAGTCAACAGACACAGCAGAATGGATAAGAAAACAGGATCTTTCACCATGCTGACTACAAGAAACTTACCGAAAGGATGGAGACAGCTTAAATGCCCACCAACAGAAAATAGTGCAACAAACTTTTTTTGCACATACACACAATGGAATACTGCAAAACGCTGACGAATCATGATATATCTGTGAAACACCTCAAAACATGGTTGAACCTGGAAGATATTATGCTGAGTGAAATTAGTCAATCACAAAAGGACAAACCAATGTTGTAATAAGTTTTTTAAAAAGTTTCTTGATAAACAAACAACCTGTGATGGTAACAGAAGGGGAAGTGGTGAAGGGAAAATTATTCATGGGCTAGAGGGTAGAGAGATGTTAACATGGCTGACAGGACAGCAATATACAACAAGAGGGAGGGTGGCAAAGGAAAGATGAAGGTAGCAGGAGACACAGAGAGGAATGCAGTAGTTAAAGTGAATAGAGGTAGAGGCTGTTAACCGTCCATGCTTGGAGGGGATGGCAACCATATAATGAAGCAAAGTCTGTGATTTGTTGAATATAAAACTGATGATCTGCTCTGTAAACTTTCACTCAATTCACAATAAAAAGTTTAAGTAAATAAAATTATAAAGCCCCCTCCCCCCCAAAAAAAAGAGATTTAGAGAGCAGAATGAATAAGAAAACAGAATCCTTCAAAATGCTGTCTGCAAGAACCGTATTAAAAAGATGGAGACAGCCTAAATGTCCCCCTACAGAAGAAGGTTAAACTCTGGTATATACGCACAATGGAATGCTACAACACACTGAAGAATCATGATGAGTGTGTGGAAACACCTCACATGATGGTTGAACCTGGAGGACATTGTGCTGACAGAAAGTAGTTCAGTCACAAAATAACAAATGTTGTATGAAGCCAATGTTGTAAAAAGTGAACAAAAGGTTTTCCTGATAAAAGAAACCATCTATAATGGTTATGGGGCGGGTGTATGTGTGTGTAGTGTTCACGAGCTAGGGAATTGTTGTTGCAGCTGTTAAGTGCCATTGAACCATTTCCTACTCATAGCAACCCCATACAGGGTTTCTGAGGAGTAGCTGGTGAATTTGAACCGCCAACCTCAAGGTTCAAACAGACCTTGCAGTGTAGTGCTTATCCTACAGCACCACACCAGTGTTAACATGGGTGACAGGGCAGGCAATAGACAACAAGAGGGAGGTTAGCAGAGCAAAAACCAAGGGAGACGCAAGGAGGAATGCAGTAAAGTGACTAGAGGTAAGTCTCTGAACGGCTGATTCATTGTAGTGATGCAAACTATAGGATTTGTTGAATGTAAAACTGATGATCTTCTTCACTCAGTACACAATACAAAGATTTAAAATATTACATCCATAGTCCAAATGTCTACAATTTATATGTGTATCTTTCTAGTCTTACTTCTATGTATAGTTTTTAATGCTACCCACTGTGTTACATGTCTATGAATGTGATTTAGTACACAATGTTAAAGACTATAGGGTCTTTAATTCTACACACATTCATTCATCCATTCAACAAATACTGTGCACATATTATATACCAAACATTGTTCTAGGAGAGAAAGAGAAAAAGAGGTTATCTTCCTTGACTTTATTCTAAAATTACATTTTATATTAGCCTTTGTACATTCTTCTTCTTGTTCAAAAATACATAATAATGAAACTTTCTCATTCATAGCGGACCTGGAAAACATGACAAGTGCTGAACGCATCACAATTCTTCAAGACAAGTTGCAGGAAATTAGAAAGCATTATCTGTCATTAAAATCTGAAGTAGCGTCCATTGACCGGAGACGAAAGCGTTTAAAGAAGAAAGAGAGAGAAAGTACGTATTTTTACTGTATTTTAGTTAAACATGAACCTGAGCTGATGCGGTTAAACTAACATAGGTTTCTGTCTGTATCTTCAGGCAAGTTCTGTAATATCTCTGCCTAATTTCCTCATCTATAAAATACAAAAAAACAAAACAAAACAAAACAAAAAAACAACCTACCTCAGCTTTATTGCTACAGATAAATGAGTTAATGCTTGTAGTTTGCCTTCGATGATGTTTAGTATTCTATAATAATCACTCAATAAATGTTAGTGATCAGTTAAGTTCAGATCACCACTTCTCTGTATCAGCTTACCTTGTTGCTTGAAATAGTGTCTTTAAGATTATCATTTCATAAAGCTCATTGTACAAAAGCATTCACTTTTTCAGAGCTTACTGTGTAAAACAAACAAATCCCAAGATAATCTCAGATGTTGAAAAGCTATTGTGGTGTGAAAGTGGTAGAAATTAGGTGAACGCAGAGTAACTCATGTGATCTCTTACAAACCAAGATGAGGGCTTTAGATTTTACTCTTAGTGAAATGGACCGCTGATTAAAAGTCTTCGACAAGGTAATGACACAATCAGTTGATAGTTTTTAAAGATCAGTGCCCTGTGGAAAGACGTAAACACACCGTGGGGTAGAAGCTATGAGAGCAGTTCTGGAGCATTTCAGATGGAAGATAACAGTGGACCAGGACCCTTGCCGTAAGGATGGTGGTGGTGGTAGTGATTGTGTGCCATCTAGTCGGTTCAGACTCATAGTCACCCTGTAGAGTGTTTATGGGAACAGAAAGTCTCATCTTTCCAGCTGGTGGATTCAAGCGGCTAATCTTTCGGTGAGCAGCCCAACACATGGCCCACTAACTATGCTATGAGGATTCTAATAATGATGGGGAACCAGTAATAATTAACAACTCTGGTAGCATGGTGGTTATGAGTTGGGCAGCTAACCTCAAGCTCAGCAGTTTGAAATTTCCAGCTGTTCCACGGGAGAAATATGAGACTTTCTGCTCCTGTAAAGATTTACAGCCTTATAAACCCTGTAAGGAGTCACTATGAGTCAGGACTCCATAGTACGTAACCAACCAACTATGATTTACGAGTCCTGGTGTGGTGCCGTGGAATAAAGCACACTACCACAAAGTCGGCGGTTTCAACCCAACAGCTGCTTTTCAGAAACCCTATACAGTGTCCCTTGGCTCACTATGTGCCAGAACCAACTCGATGGCAGTGAGCAACAAAAACAAATCTGATTTAGACCTGGGAGATAGCTAGAACCATAATGGTGCCATATTCAGAAATGGGGAAAGACTGAAACAAGAAGAGTTTGTGAGTGGGGAGCATGACAAGGCCCCAGCATCCCCTTTAGCGGTCTTCAGTTGTAAAGCGCTCATTTAAGTATCCAAGTGGGGATGTCAGGGAAGGAGTGGGTATGTAAACTGGCAGCTCCAAGGGGGAGTTAGGAGTCCTTGGTCTCTATACTACAGTTGTTGTTAAGTGCTGTCAAGTCAGTTCTGACGCATAGTGACCCAACATCGGGTTTCTGAGAGTGGCTGGTGGGTTCTAACTGCCAGCCCTGTGCTTGTCCTACAGTGCCACCAGATCTCAGGAGAGTAGTTACTGGGAATAATTTACAAAGCCACAATACTGGAGTAGATTGTCTTGGAAAGAAATGTCAGTAGAAGAGAAAATGAAAGCAGGAAGAAGTCAACATTTAAAGTAGGACTGAGAAGACAACCAGCAAGACCTAAGCAGGAATGACCCTGAAATATGAGGAAAATCAGGTGAAGAAAAGAAAGGGAGGAAGGGAGAGGTCAGCTGTGCCAAAGGCAGATGAAAGGGACGCAAATAGTTGACTTGTCATTAGTAAGCTTTCCCTCCCTCCATCTTTTCAGTGAGCAGTGGCGATGGAAGCAGCTGGGTTGTGATTGGTTGAGGTGAGTGGGAGGTGTGGCCTAAGGAGAGCTTCACTTTTGCTGGGAAGGAGAGCTGAGACAAGATATAATGGGGGGCACACATGACAAGGACCCTCTTCTTTTCCACTGTTACCTTCCTTAAATCCCTCTGAAGTACTTTCTGTGTTTGGGGGCGTTGGGTAGGATAGGAGTCAGGAGTTAGAGTTAGGGCTCTGGCTAGACCTAGAATATTGTTTAGTATCAGGGTTATTGCTTAAATGAGGGTTAGGGCCTGGGCTAGGGCTAGGAGTAAAGCTTGGTCTAGTTTTAGAATTAGTTAGGGTTAGTTTTATTCATTTTTCCGGAAATGTGCTAGATTTCCTCTTCATTTGGAAGTCTGTACCAACATTATTCCTTCTTTTTATTTTGTGTGGGGGTGGGGTTAGTTGCAAACTGATGTCTCTGGTTCTGTTTCCACTCTTCAGGTGTGTTTTATGTGTGGAGGATGTGGCTCTATGTGGGTCGAGGTCTAGGTGATACTGTGTCCTGTATGTTAACCTCAGGTTGGTGTCTGCTCTTGTTGGTTCTCTGTCCAGAGAACTCCCTTTAAAATTGATTTTTATAAGATCAGTTCATTCCTTTTTCTCTGGAAATGTCCTAATTGGACTGGTGTATTTGAGGAACACTTTTGCTGAGTAGATGGTTCTTGGTTGGCAATTCTTTTCTTTTAGTTCTACATATGTCATCCCATTGTCTTCTTGCCTGCATGGTTTCTGTGGAGTAATCTGACCTTAGTCTTAATAGTTCGCCTTTGTAGGTCACTTTTCATTTTTTCTGAATTGTTCTCAGGATTCTTTACTTGTTTTTAGGGGTTTTTGTTGTTCTTTTTCTGAAGATTTGTTCTTTATTTTGATACAAAAAATAAACTCATCAACCTATAAAGAGAATCACTTGGTTTTACATTATTGTAAAGTTACGAATAAAAACACCTACTAGTAGCTCCAAAGATTTCACATACGCTTTGAAAAACAAACCAAACCATTGCTGTTTGGCTTCAGTGGAGGAGAGAGAACAGTCTCCCTGAGTGTCCACTACTTTACTGAGTTGTCGGGGGCAAAGCTAGAAGTGTGATGTCATATCATTACAACAGGAGGACTCTATCTTGTAATCCCCAGGAGCTAGTGGTCAGCCACACTTGAGTTACATTTCAGATGTAGTTGCTCAAGAAGTCTTCAAATTCTTCAGGGCTTGATGACTCTTAGGATGAAGCAAGCTTGGAGGGAAACCAATGATCTGCGTTTACTTAGCTGACAAACATTGACATCAGGAGTGCAGGTGATACGCTTCTGTTAAAGTGGCCATATCTGTGCTGTCATAGAGTTCAGCGTACCCTCTCCAGATCTTTGAGTGGCCCTTCTGGGTTGAGGTCTCACTGTAAAGTTGTGTTTTCAACTGCAGTTGTAGTTGTCTTCTTTGGCTTTAATGTCTGTTTGTATCTGCCAGTGGTTGCATCCACTGCTTGTAAAACTTTGCCGTGAAGTCTGGCTCACCGACTTCCGGCTGCCTGACAAATTCATTGGCTCCTGCTCAGCCCAACCTCAAAACCACTGATCCCAAAGTCATAATTGGCCCTCAAAGATACAAGGTGGATGACTTGCCCCAGACACGCTCAGCTGTTCCAGACCATGTAGTAGTGGCTGTAATGTTCTGGGCACTGCCTTAGCCACAGGGCTAAGGTTCCTGCTGGGGACCTGACCAACTTGCAAACGAGTGCAGAATACACGTCATCTCCTGGGATGTGACGTGAGACATTGGGGGAGGTGAAGCATTAGAATGTTGTCTGGCACTGAGGGTAAGGAAGAGGAAGGATGATGGTATTGAAGATGACGATTTCGGTGGCATCCTTGTCTCTCCTGCCTCTGCCCACCTTGCAGACTTCTGGGTAACTTCATTTGGTGTAATGCCCCGGTGCAGAAGTGTTTGGCCCAGTGAGGAGGACGTCAACAATGAGGCTTGTGTACATCTAAGGTTCGCTCCTGTTCTTTCAGAGGGTACCTGAATTCCTCCACAGGAGTACCTGGACTCTGGCTATTGCCAGCACTTCATATTTCCTGAAAAACTGAAGCAGGGCCAGCTGGGTAGTACACGCACTTCCAGTCTCATAACAGCTCCCCCCATCTTTAGTTTTGAGAAGTTTATGTCTTTGTGGTTCTTTTGGAGTCTATCCTATTTGTAGTTCATTCAACTTCTTGAATGCGTATCTTCTTGTCTTTCATGATGTTAAGGAGTTTTTTTTTTTACAACTCTTCAACAGTGTTCTCAGGGGGATTTTTTTGTTGTTGTTGTTTCATCCTGTTCTGAATTCCAGTCATTTATGTGGTGGTGTCTCACATAAATGCTTAGCCTTTCCTTGTACTTCTTTATTCCTTTCTCCTGATGTTTCCTCTAGCAGATGAATATTGGGAGATTTCTCTACAAAGTCACTCATTTGACCTTCCACTGATTCTGTTCTGCTTCTTTGCCCTTTCACTGTATTATCTATTTCTGAAGTCTTAGTATGAATCTGTGAATCTTCTGGCTTTCTATTTGACTTTTTTGTGGTCTGGCTGTAACGTGTTGTTGTTTTTTTAAGCTTTTATTGTGCATTGAGTGATCATTTACATGGGAGAAAATCAGTTTTGCACTCATCCTGTCGTATTTCATATCACTGCAATGATTACAATCCCCCCAGTGCATCATCATTCAACAGTATTTACTTCTATTCCCACTGTTGTTTTTTTATTGTTGCTGTTGTTTTGATGTACACAGAAACACTCAAGAATCTATTATATAATCATTCAAACAACCCAAGGGCACAATTTGCAAACATGCTTCCTGGCCGTCAGCACACAGTCTTTCTCTTTCCATGAGTCTAGAGTCCTCTAGATGCTGCTCCCTCTCTCCATGCCCTCATCTCTGCCTCCATGTATGGTGTCGCTGCTTCTCTCGATAGGGTCCCACATATTCCAGTCATGCTCTTCTCGCTTGATGGTCCTAGGGTCCTCTGTTCCTGGAATATAAGGCTAACTACTGACATTTTTGTGTGGTTTCCATTTCATTTATTTTGTCAATTTGTATTTGATTTCTTTTAAAGTTTGATCTGTGTTTTCCATGATTTCATCTGCAGTTTTCTCACTCTCATTCCATTATTGTTGTTAAGTGCTGTTGAGTCCATTCTGACTCAGAATAGCCCTGTATAGGGTTTCTGAGAAGCAGCTGGTGGGTTTGAACTGCTGACCTTGTGGTTTACAGTCCAGTGCTGATCCTACAGCGCCACACCAGGAATCCATTGATGATACGTGCATTATCTTTTCCTACAGACCCAGGTTCCTGCTTCCTGTTGTGCCCACAGTTGGTAATCCTTTAAGGCTCTCTTCCTTCACTGTGCAAGGCTTCCTAATATGTCTGTCTGGGTCACAGAGTATCTGAGAAGAAATTGGGTGTTAATGTATACAAAATATATACAGAAGCATTCTGTTAAGGAAGGACATTCCCTGGGTTCTATGTGATATCAGATGTCCGAGAAGCAGCTGGTGAGCTTGAACCACCGACCTTGTGGTTCAAATTGACCTTGCAATGCAGCGCATTAACCCACAGTGCCATACTGAGACTCCAAGATGTGATATAGGCGTTTAAAAAGAATTAAAATTCAGTTACGGTTAGCACACTGTGTAAACGCTTTTATTAGAGCTCCTCACTCGTACATAAGCTAAGCTTTTTAAGAGTAGTTTCTATATAATAAGACATCTATCCCAAAATAACTCCTTGAAACCAGTGTTTTTATAGATGTGGGCATCATGGATTAGATGTTTTCTCTGGGATGTCAACATTAAGCATTTATAAATAAGGAAATGCTATTAAAATAATGAATAGAAAATGCTAATCCTGGTTATCAAAGAAATGCAAATCAAATAAGGTACTATTTTGTTGAGAAAAATTCATAAGTGAACCCAATGCCAGGAAATGGGTAACAGAATTCATCTCTCCATGCTTTGCTGAAAGCATAATGTGACCATGTGTTTGGAGAAGTAGATAATTCTAGTTCTAAGGCTAGATCCCATTGGGGGGGACATGTTTATCGTGATAATATAATAGCAGATGCTATTGTTGTTGTTAAGTCCCCTCCAGTTGGTTATAATGGCAGGTAGAAATTGTTCAATTAAATGATACACTGCCTTGGTGGAGATGGTTCCGACTCATAGCGACCCTGTATAGGGTTTCCGAGGAGCAGCAGTCCTGGGGTGGTGCTGTTGGATAAATGCACTGGACCACAAGGTCAGTTTGAACCGAAAGGTCAGCAGTTCAGACTCACCGTCTGCTCTTCGGAAACTCTATACAGGGTCACTATGAGTTAAAACTGACTTGAAGGCACTTAACAACAACAACATCGGCAATGATAATGGAACAATCACTTAAAATATATTGTAGCATAAAAATATCTAGCCAAATACTGTATTTTGCTTACACAAGTATTTTTAAAAGTGGAGTTATATGTGCATATTTAAAATTTGCACATCATATCTATAGATTCTTCTAGAAAAACCTTCTAGAAGAAGGGTTGCAATCTTTTTCTGTTGAGGAACAAACCCGGCTTTTGGGGTCACACTTGTCTTCTCCCTTGTGAAGTGTGCCACATGCATTATGTAAACAGATGGTGTGGCTGTTTGACCCTGGAGACACAGATTTGAAAGACTGAAGCAATTCCTAACAGCAGGGAGGGAGTCACCAGAGGAGACTCAGTGAATGTTTCATCTTACATAGGTATTCCTTTACTCTCTGGTAACATTGAAAGTGTTTTCCTGAGGAAAATCACCAATGTAACTGAAAAATAGAGGGAACTTCAGAAAGATTCAGGGAGCAGGGCAATGCCATTATCTTTTGTTAAGTTTTGAAAAGCAGTTAACCTTTAACTAGCTCCATCTAGCTTCAGACCACCTAAATTCCATTCTCTCTAAATTCCATGTATCCATGAACTCTTTTGAAGCCCTTCATAGAGGATGTTTCCTTTTTAAACCAATTGCAGAATGCAGTAATTGGGCTATTTGTGCCGCCTTTAAGAAGCAATTAGCCTTCTGGGTTCCTCACTATTTAGTTCATTGTAAAAAGCCAAACACTGGAGGGAGATGTAAGAATTAGGAAGAAATCCTACTAGATGCAAACCTCTTTTGACGTTTGTTGTCTTTTTATTCTGGTCTATAGTTCCATGTCTTACAGACTGGACATGCAGTACTTTTTCTTCTTAGTCCATGCATTTGAGTCCATTTTCATGACCTCTCCTGTGGTTGGGTGCTGTCAGGTACTAAGAGAATCAGCTGTCTTATTGTGGTGGTGATGGCGGTGGTATACTGATGGGCTAATTCCAACTAATAACAACCCTTTGTGGGGTTCCCGAGGCTGTATCTTCAAGGGAGCAGAAAGCCTCATCTTTCTCCCACTGAGCATCTATCTGGTGGATACGAACTGCTGACCTTGTGGTCTGCGGCCCAACTCTTAACCCACCAGGGCTCCTTGTTTTTATTGTAAAGCCAAGTAATTTTGGAGAAGACAACAGAATTGTCATTAAGACGAGTAGTGTGCATTTGTCTCTGTGGCTGAATATCGTTTTTATTAAGCTTCCCTTTTCCTCAGGTGCTGCTACATCCTCATCCTCGTCTTCACCTTCATCCAGTTCCATAACAGCTGCTGTCATGTTAACGTTAGCTGAGCCGTCCATGTCCAGTGCAGCACAGAATGGAATGTCAGTTGAGTGCAGGTGACAGAAGGACTTGCCAATGCACTTTGCACTTCATGGCTGTTGAGGGCCACGTCCTTTTGATACTGCACAGTGGCACACACACAAATCAGACAAGCACTATTTTATATTTAAAATTGTTTCTTGACAAGCTGACTTGGCACTTAAGTGCACTTTTTTATGAAGAAAAAGTACAATGAACTGCTTTTCCTCAAGCAATAATTGTTTCCAACTTGTCTGGGAATTGTATGTCTGGTAACTTGAAGGCCTTCCACTGTGGCAAATGAAGGCTATTCACTGCCTGCAGAGACAATACAGTAAGCATAGTTATTGGGTGGGCCAGAGCGTGGTAAGACAACTTACTGTATATGTATTCCCTTGTATTTTGTTAAAGCTGGAACATTTGATATTTTTCCATTTATTTATGAAAAAAAAATATGAACCTATTTTCATTTGTACAAGCGAATTGTTTTTTAAAAGCATGTCACCATACGGTGGCTTTAATTGTATAAGTCAAGCACATGTAATAAATTCAGAACCTGCAGTTAACAGGATATCAGACATCGATCCTGTAACCAAATACTTAAGATTCTCTTTTAAAACAGACTGAACATGTTTACAGGTTTGAATTAGGCTAAATGTCTTATAGTGGCTTTACATGCCCCTTCAAATTGTTAATGGAACTGCTGTACTTTGCCATTTTTCTATGAATCAGTATTTTTTTTTAATTTTGATATAATACATTGTGTGAAAAAAGAAAATGGCTAACAAACTGTATTAAATCTTAAACAATGTATAAAGATTGTACTTAACCAGTTCAAAGTGTATATTTATTCATAATGAATTATAACAGTTATATTTTTGTGTTTTCTTGTAAATGTTTCTTTTCCCTTAAAATGCAGATAATTCATTTGTATTGATTATTTTATTATGAGCTACAATGAGAGGACTTCAGGAACAAGTACATTGTATTAGTATGATTCACACTTGTTGATATGGACTGTCTCAAAAGGATGGTTGTTATCTTAAATATAAATAGCTAATCTGGATGGTAGGCCTAAAAGTGAAATGCTCTGTATAAAATCCAAAATGAACGTAAAATTGTTTCCACTTGTATTGACTTTCCGTTGTATGATTCCAATCTGTTCTGTTGGCACTTGTATTTAATTCTACACCTTTGTAAGACATTTGTATATTGCGGACGTGTTCATTCAAGCTATTTAATACCTGGCACTGTTAATACACAGTACTTTATTGTACAGACTGTTTTACTGTTTTAATTGTAGTTCGTGTACTTTTTTTTTGGATGGGGCTGGCATGTTTTGTTTTCTGGCAATCCGACGTGAGAATTTCAAAGCGTTTTGTTGTAGATGCTAACGTGTCAGAATCCTTTACATTCAACTTTTCTAGGAAAAGCATTTTCAGTCTTGTAGTGTGTGCTTACAGTAACTAATTTTGTTGAAAATGGTTTCAAGTTACTCAAATTTGTACAGGACTGTAAAGATTTGTTGACAGCAAAAAACTGAAGAAAAAGCTTATAGAATAAAAGCTATAAAGTATATATTAGAATCTGCAAACAATGGAGAATTATGTAATATATTGTACAAATGTAAGCAAAGGCGCTGAAATAAAATGCCATAGTTTGTGAATCCTTGATTTTGTGTCTAAAAGATTGAAGTAGTTTTAATTCATTTTGTATGTGATGGCTGGCTGGAACATAACATATCCAGCATGTATTACGACAGGGGTTAATTGATACACAAAAAAGGGAACTCTTCTACCTATACAAATTAAAAGTCCATTACCAGATAATAAAATTTTTAGACATTCTTACATTTTTGCATACACTAACTTGCTTGAGTTTGAATGTAACTGTTTTTTTATGATTAGGAAGCTTTTCTGAATAAAATCAAATTTTTCATTTTTCTCCTGGGCACTTGAAACCATTACCAGCAGCTCTCGAAGTATTATTTTTTTTAATCTTAACATCTAATTAAGGAGCTCTGGTAGCGTAGTGGTTACGAATCGGGCTGCGGACCTTAAGAACAGCAGTTCAAAACTACCAGCTGTTCCGCGGGAGAAAGAGGAGGCTTTCTGCTCCCGTAAAGATTTACAGCCTCGGAAACCCTGTACAGGGTCGCTATGGGTCGGAACCGACTCGACGGCACTTAACAACAACAACAACAATACTAGTCAGGAGGGAACAGTCGCTAGAGAAGGATATCATGCTTGGTAAGATGGAGGGTCAGAGAAAAAGAGGAAGACCCCCACCCCCAACAAGATGTACTGGCTGGGTGGCAGCATCGATGGACTCAAGTGTGGCAACAGTAGTGAGGTTGGCCCAGGATCGGACATTGTTTCTTTCTGCTGTGCATAGATTGGGTCGCTATGAGTCGGTTCCGACTCAATGGCACTTAAGAACAACAACATACTAGTTTCCGAAGCATAGCACAAAGTAGGTAGATAAAAACAACACAGATTGACTTTTGACAGTTTGCGAGTCCAGGAGCCCTTGATCAGGGTGTAGCCTAACTTGATTCCTTCTGAGGACTATGAGAGGATCGTTCCTCCATCTGGCTTCCGAGGGCGGGTTCCCGCAGTCCTGGGGATTGTGGGAGCAGCACATAGTGTTCTTCCCAGGTGTGTGTCTCCTTTATTGGTTTGAGGATACCAGTTGTATTGGATGAGGGCCCATCCTTTTCCAGTACAAGTAGTCCTCGATTTACAAGCGGACAGTGGGTTCTGTTCTGACACAAGTTGAATCCTTTTTTTAATTTCCTTAGTTTTCGTTATTAACTGCTTTTTATTTACAGCATTCTTATAAATCCGATCTTTGTCTTTGGGCTATTGGTAAATTTATCTGTGTGTAAATTTACAGATACATTTTAATACATACATATATGCATAAAAAATGCACAAGTCCCTTACCAAAAGAACACCCGGATGGCCCTTAAGTAGATTTGTGGTAGCTGGAATTTGTTGTAAATTGGAGACAGTTTGTATAACCTCTTGTTGATTATACCTACAAGTAAGCTATTTCCAAACAAGGTAACCTTCACAGGTACTAGAGATTAGGATTGTAACATACAATTCGAACCATAAAAGATCCTTTAACTTTAACTTTCAGGGGATGAGTTTTAAAATCTGCAGAACAGTGTTCACAAAAGGTGTTCCTATAGTACCTAGAAGTATCCATGGAAATGCTCTGGGAATTGTCAAATGTTTGAAAATGCTTTGTTTTCCTGTTTGAAACACTTGAGGGTACTGTACTAACTTTATTAATCTAGGAGTATTGGGAGAGGTGGAGCATGAGACCCCTAATTTTTTTGTTTTTTGGGTTTTTTTCATTGTTTTGTATGCTTCTCTTAAAAAAGTCCTTATATTTTAAGAAACACAAGGGCGTTTGTGATCCCTGAGAGGTTAAAAACTAGTTCTGAATGGCAATGAGGCTGATTTGTTAACTATCTCCAATCACACAGCCTTCATTTTTAATAATATTTTCCTGACTAAAAATATGCTTGCTGCCTTTCATTTTTTGGTTATGTCCATTTCCGCATCTTTTTTGTCCGAATTTTTACGTTATCTAGAAGTCTTTACCCTGAGTAGCAGTCTCCCCCGAACTGAACACTCTACACATCACTAGTTGTTGTTGTTAAATGTCAGGTCACTTCGGACCCACAGTGACCCTGTGCAGGGTTTCTGAGGAGCGGGTGGTGAGTTTGAAGTGCCAACCTTGCGGTTCGAACCCACCTCATGGTCAAGTGCTTATCCTGCATTGCCACCTGGACCGGCCTTAGCTCACCTACAGGAACACTTACTATGTGTGAGTTTCTCCCACAAGAACCCTGAGTTTCTCAGTCAGAATAACCAGACTGGCATTACCATATGAGGGTTATGCATGTAAAAGATGTCATCTTCAAGAGAAGTGTTGCATGGTTTAGTGACAATGATAAAAGACAACAAAATTAAATGCTATATTGTATGGTTACGGCGTGCTAAGAGTTTAAAGGGGATAGTGTGCACACAATCTAGACAAATCTGCTGCAGAAGACCTCTTTAAAGTGTTCGAGAACAAAGATGTCTCTTTAAGGACTAAGGTGTGCCTGGCCCAAACCATGGTATTTATTCTCAATGGCTTCATTTGCATGTGAAAGTTGGAGTGACTAAGGAAGACCATAGAAGAATGGATGCATTTGAATTATGGTGGTAGTGTGCAGGTGGAGTCCGGTCTGACTCATAGTGACCTTGTATAGGGTTTCTAAAGCTGTAAATCTTTACGGGAACAGAGAGCCTCATCTTTCCTCCCGCAGGGTAACTGGTAGTTTTAAACTACTGACCTTAAGGTTAGCAGCCCAACTCATAACCACTCTGCTACCAGAGCACCTTTGGATTATGTTTGTTCCAGAAGAACATACAAATCTACTGGAAAAAATACAGCCTTAGAAGCGAGCCTAGTGAGACTACTCTTCATACTTCGGACAAATCCCTGGAGAAGAGAAGAACATCTTGCTTAGTCAAGTGGTTATTGTTCAGTCCCATTGAGTTGGTTCCGATCCACAGTGACCCTGTATAAGGTTTCCTAGAAGCGGCTGGTAAGCTTAAACCAGCGAGCCTGCAGTTCAACCCACCTTGCAGTCCAGCACATTAACCCAGAACTCCTGGTAAAGAGAAGGGTCAAGGAGAAAGGCAGGCTTCCCTCCCCCAATGAGGTGGATTGGCGCAGTGGCTGCAGCAATGCGCTTAAGCTCTATCACGGTTTGTGAGGATGGTGCACAGACAGTGTTTTGCCTCATGCGTAAGGTTGCTGTTAAGTTGGTACTGAGTCAACAACACCTAACAACAAACGTATGCACACACAACACATGACTTTATAGCCAACTTCAAGGGAAGATTCATCTGGAAATGGGGATAGGAAGGTGAGTCCAAAAGTATTGCTACAAAATACAGACCGCCCCCCCCTTATTAAATATAACAAAATGTGAACCTATTGTATCTCACCACATCCTCCCTCCATTTAGCTTTGTTGTTGTTATATGCCGTGGAGTCGGTTCCGATTCATAGTGACCCTGTACAGGGTTTCCGAGGCTATAAATCTTTACGGGAGCAGAAAGCTTCATCGTTCTCCCGCGGAACAGCTGGTAGTTTCGAACTGCTAATCTTGAGGTTCGCAGCCCTATTCGTAACCACTACGCTACCAGAGCTCCATCTAGCTTTATACATTCCCTAAAGGCAGTGATTCTGATTCATAGGACCCAGCTGCTCCATTAGGTTTTATGTAAATCTAAGACAGCAGACAGCCACATCTTTCCTCTGCAAAGCAGCTGGTGGGTTCAAACCGCTGACCTCACAAATTAGCAGCCCAGCACTTAAATCCCTTTCCCCCCAGGGCTCCTGGTACAGTACATCTGTAACCTGCACGTACAGTATAATACATGCCTGCTTTACGGCACTTAACAACTAGCTTATTTATGGGCTGACTGTGTTATGTGCCGTTGAGGCGGTTTCGACCCATAGCGACTTGTATACGGTTCCAAGGAGCGGCTGGTGAGCTTGAACCACTGACCTTGTGGTTCCAACGACTTTGCAGTCCAGTGCACCAGCCCACAGCGCCACACCAGGACTCCATTTATGGACTGTACTTTCCCCCTATGTGACCTGCAGTTTTCTGAACTATGAAATGTGTGTGTGAGTGCATGCTATCATGTATGGAGTGTGGATGTAGAAAGGTAGGAAAGATAGGTAAAAGGTGAGGTCTCTACCCTTGACGAAGGAGCTCTGGTAGCTTGTTGTTGTTGTTAAGTGCCTTCGAGTCGGTTCCAACCCATAGCGACCCTGTACAGGGTTTCCGAGGGTGTAAATCCTTACGGGAGTAGAAAGCCTCATCTTTCTCCCGCGGAGCAGCTGGTAGTTTCGAACCGCTGACCTTAAGGTTCGCAGCCCGATTCGTAACCACTACGCTACCAGAGCTCCTTAGTCGTTACGAATCGAATCGGGTCAGCAGTTGGAAACTACCAGCTGTTCCGCAGGAGAAAGATGAGGCTTTCTGCTCCCGTAAAGATTCACAGCCTCGGAAACCCTGTAGAGGGTCGCTATGAGTCAGAACCGACTCCACGGCACAGAACAACTTTCCCCCTAAAGGTTTACCATGTAATAATAATACGGCTGAACTCGTAGGCAACAGCATCCAGTCGCATGTGTCTTGAGTGCTGTCTGTTTAGTTGTCTTTAGACAACCATAAAGTGCATCGTGGCTCCCAAACACAACTACTACCAGTGACAGCAGACGTATAGATTTAGAACAGAAGCAAAAGTTTATTAAACCCCACAAAAGTGGGAAATCAATGCTGTTGCTGGAGATTTAGGCATGCCGTATTGGGCAATCACGATTCTCAAAACCAAAAAGTTCTCCAAGCTGTTCAAAGATCGGCTCCGCTGAAAGCTCCAACGCTAACGAAAACGCATTAGTCCCTATATCAGAATTCGCTAAGGTCGCTATGATAGGTGCTCCCACAAATCCAAATCACATAGCGCCCTATTTCATAGACCATCATGAGTGGCATGATTGTACCCCAGAGACGCTTGCTGCACCCCTCCCCACGACTAAGCGTCCGCGAAACATACAGTCAACCTGGAAAACGCGCTCACAACAACCCCGCCCGCTGAGCCGCAGAGGCTGCCGGGCACGGAAAAGGCGTGGCCCGGAAGCGGAAGTACTAGCAGTGGCACGTGTTAGCTCAATTCTTTGGACTCAGAATGGCCCTGAAAGTGAAGCACAAACGGAAGAAAAACAAGACTGACGAACAGGGGTGAGTGGTACGCGAACGTCTACCTGGGCAAAGATGTGCATGCGGGAGGGCGGAAGCGACTGGTCTTGGGGTGGCGTCAGTGAGCTGCATGCGTTCGTTTGCAGAGAGAACCCGGACGATGGCTCCTGCGGGCACCCGACTGGAGATTATCTGGTTGGCCAAGTCGCCGACAGCCTGGCGCAGAGTGCGCACATGCGCAGAGGCAGCACGCACCGGCTGGCTTCCCTGTTCGGCTCCTTGGAGTCTCGGGTTCAGCCCGTGTATGTCCCTGTGCCTAAAGTGAGTGACGGGTTTCGAACAGTTGTACAGAGAATCAACTCTCCCCTGAATAGGCCACAATGCCGGCGGGAGCTGGGCGGGCAGGGTTACCTAAGGCCCCTTTCACTGTTGACCGTACCAGGGAGAGGGAGAGATGGTTCTTGAGGAAGACCCCGAAATCTCTACTGAAGCTCAGACTCTTAAAGCAGAAAGCTCTTAAACATAACTTCCAACTTTTAAAAGGAAACCACCCAAAAAAGAAAACAGGATGAGAGGGAAGAAATTACATCCCAAATTAAAAAAAAACATTTGCAAGGACCTACAAAAAAAATGAAAGCGAAGAAACTTTCGAATGCAGACAAAACGTTGGCAAACAGGTGGGTACACGCTACTACTCTCTCGGGTATTGGTAAATTAAAATTCCAACGCTGCCACAGTTCTCCAAATCCTTTCCTCATTTCATATTTCTGTTTTCTTTTTAAAAAAACTACTATGGAACATATGCGTAGTGGTTACGAATTGGGCTGCGAACCTCAGGGTCAGCAGTTCGAAACTACCAGCTGTTCCGCGCGAGAAAGATGAGGCTCTCTGCTCCCGTAAAGATTTACAGCCTCGGAAACCCTGTTCACGGTCGCTATGAGTCGGAACCGACTCCACGGCACACAACAACAACAATGGAACATATGTAGCTGCCAAAATTGAAAAGGATTATGTACCCCCGTGTACTCAGACTCAGCAGTTATTAACGTTTGGTCAGCCTGACATAATCTTTGTTGTTGTCAACTGTGGTGAGTTGGTTGTAGCAGCAACCCTGTGTAGGGAGTGGCTGATGAGTTTGAACTGCTGAGTTTGTGGTTAGCAGGTCATGGGATCCTACAGTGCCAAGCCAACCCCCCACATATACGCCCTTATATTCAAATCTAATCTAAGGCTTACTGTCCTTGTAAGTATTTGAATGTGTTTCTTGTTGTTAAATACCGTGGAGTTGGTTCAGACTCATAGGCACCCTGTACAGGGTTTCCGAGGCTGTAAATCTTTACGGGAGCAGAAAGCCTCATCCTTCTCCCACGGAGCAGCTGGTAGTTTCAAACTTCTTACCTTAAGGCTTGTAACCCGAGTCGTAACCACTACGCTATCAGAGCTCCTTTTAATGTGTTTGGTGCCCTTAAACTAAACTCTAGCATAAGCAGTAGACGGCTAACCACAAGGTCAGCAGTTCAAACCCACCAGCAGCTCCTCAGAAACCCTATACAGGGTCATTGTGAGTTGGAACTGACTTGGCACTGAACACAAACAAAACTAAATTCATGGACCACGTTTCTTACGTTATTTAGTTGATGTTTGTTGCTTTTGTTTTTAATATTTTAATTTTTATCTCACCGTTTATTTGCATTAACCCAGATAAGATGTGTGCTGTTACAAAATCATACACATCTTTAATTAAACAGTGCTATCAAATTATGAGATTCTTGGTTTCTCAGCTCACCCTTCATCTAGGCCTTTGCCCCTTTGTAGGCGCTGTTGCCACACCTCGCCCTTCCCCAGAGAATTCTGCCATCTTGTAATCATGGAAAGAGTTTCCATTCACAAATTGCGTTTGTCATATATTAGCTCTGCCTTCCATGACTCTTAATTTCTAACTTTGTTTTGTTTTGTCTTAAAAAAGGGAGAGTGCTCTAGCATGTGCTGATTTAGAAGAAGAAGAAATTCAACAGAAACACAAGCAGAAAAGGAAAAACTCTCAGTCTGGTGATGGTGTTAAAGCAGCAGATAAAAAAATACTTGATGATATAGAGCCCACAGTTCCAAATCAAAGAAAAAAAATTCAGATCAACCAAGAAGAAGAGCGATTAAAGAATGAAAGAACCGTGTTTGTAGGTAATTTGCCGGTCACATGCAATAAGAAGGTGAGTTTATAGTATGAATATTGTAAACGTTCAGAGAAGTTAATATTTGTCTGTATTCACTGTTTATTATGTACATAATTACCCACTAACATAAGCAATTGATATAGTTACATAATATTCTAAATTACAAATATTTTTTAAGACAGGCACAGAATAAGGAATCGACAATTAGATCTACCGTATTTCATTGTAACCTAAGTACTATCAGTTAGAAGTCACATCTCAAGATTATATTTCAAACGAGGGGGGAAACAGTTCATCTTAAAATTGAGAAACCATGAAGTTCCCATTCTGCCTCTAATTTGTTATAATACCTTGGAGAAATGACTAACCAACTGTAATAGATTCCATTGTCCACTCGGAAATCATTTCCATTTCGGTAATCACTGTCTGATTCAGGTTTTTGTAAATCTTACTTGAATTTTGAATTGTGTGGTGGCTTCCACAGAAATAAAACTTAGCCTTCATGTGTACAGGACATTTATTTACATCTTTTCATTAATGCTGACCGGATGCTTGGCAATGTAGTACTTAGTCTACAGGACCACACCGGAACGCCATCAAGGACATTGTTGTTATTGCCAAGAGCTATGAAGTCGACTTTGGTCTCATGGTGACCACATTTAACAGTAGAACTACCCCTTAGGGTTTTCTTGGCTGAAACTTTTTCTCTTTTTTTTTTTTTTTTTTTTTGTTATTGTGAATTGAATGAGCTCTGGTAGTGGAGTGGTTATGAGTTGGGCTGCTAACCTTAAGGTCAGCAGTTCGAAACTACCAGTTGTTCTGCGGGAGAAAGATGAGGTTTTCTGCTCCTGTAAAGATTTACAGCCTCAGAAACTCTGTACGGGGTTGCTGTGAGTCAGAACCGACTCTAGGGCACATCACAACAATAACAGCATTGTGAATTGAGTGACAGTGTACAGACAGGATCTTCAGTTTCACATTCAACAAAGCATATTCTTAGTTTTAGTTTTATCTCAATGATTGCAGCCCCTTCCATGCAATAACTGTTTATCTTGCTTTCCCCCTGTGGTTCCTGATTCCATTCCACCCACCTTGCCATATTTTCTCAACTTGGTCCTTAGGTAAATGTTGCCCGTTTGAGTTTGAATGATTTAGGGTCCCTTAATAGTGTTGTTCCCTCCATATACCTATTTACTGCTCTGCTGAAAATTGGGCCACGAGTGTGTGTTCCTTCCCAGACCTGAAGGGTGATGGTTAAGGGCCTTAGTCTCAGCTTCCTCCAGTCTCTTTCTGACCGGTAGCCCAGTCTTTTTATTTTCTTAAATAACATTTTCTGTCACTCTACCCGGGACCTTCTAATGTGATCCCATTTAGTTCTTCTCATCTCAGAGTCTTGGAGACTGGTGTTCATATGTTCACATGATGTTCATTCATTTGTTGGACTAATTGATTCTAAGCCTCTTCAGTTCTCATCACTCTTCTTTCTTCCGCTCATAAAAAGACTAGTGTCTGCACCTTTGGCTACTCATGAACTTGTTTAAGATCCCAGGTGCTGCTCACCAAAGTAGTATACAAAACATTGTCTTTGTGGACTATGTCATGTTCTTGGCTGTAATCTTTATGGGCGCAAACAACTTCTTCAGAGCGGCTGGATTCACCTTTCAGTTCACATACAAGCACTTAATCACTGCACCGCCACAATTCCTTTTTGCACATGCTAGTGGTTCAGTAAACAGTTTGTTATTTAATGACTACATCCCAAGTTTCTTCCATTCTCTGGGCTTCATCTAGCAACAAACATGACCGTAACTTTCTGTGTTTTCATATGACTTCTGTTGGCAATCCCTTGGGTCAAAATCCTGCTCATCTTTTAAAATATAATTTAAATTTGAATTTCTGGAAAAGCACTTTTTATACAAAAAGTTTTTACAAAAAAGCTTCTTAAGTTTTTCCTTTCCTTGTTGTCCTTTCATTTCCTGGCACTTGCTTAATGATTATTGTGTAGTCTTGATTTTATAGTTTGTTTTATAGCATAGTTTACTTACTGATTTTCCTATGAGATTGGGAGGGGCTCGGGAAAACACAAAAAACTGTGTGGTGCTTTGTACAAATTGTAGCCATTCATTAACTTGCTTTAGAGTTAGATTTGGTTATAGGACTGATTGGCCTAGCTGTAAACAATAAGGCCTTCACATTTGAGCGAGTTATAGAAATAATGTGTTAAAACTTGTCCTCTAGGCTTTCCCCTTAACCTGATGGTCTTAATTCTCAACAGTTGGTGAATTCCTCATAGTGATACAAAATCCTGAAGATTTATGTCTGGTCTAAGCCAAATGGGAAAGATGATAAAATCTATGGAAAATGTAAATGCAACTTTAATTTGATGTAGTAAAGATTTTTAAAAGATTACAAGACAAAATGTATACCTTAGGGATATTAAATATGAACTTGAGTTTTGTTTTCTTCTTACATAAATTTCATTGTTTGTTTTCTCTCCTTGAATATGTTTACTTCTGAAAAAAAAATTTTAAATAAAAATTGCCAGTAAATATCACTAAGTCATTTTTGTATCAATTGATGGAATAAAAGTATCATTTTTGTGTTTTAGAAACTGAAGTCTTTGTTTAAAGAGTATGGACCAATAGAATCTATACGATTTCGTTCTCTGGTATGTGGCCCCTCCTTGCCCCTCAAATTGCATACTTTTAAAAAGATTGCATTAAATTAAGAGTATTGCCCTAGTGTGGCGCTAGAGGATAAGCACTGAACTGCTATCCACAAGGTTGGCGGTTCAAACCCACTAGCCCACTCCTCAGAAACCCTACACAGGGCCACTGTGAGTCAGAACTGATTTGACAGCACTCAACAAAAACACTAACCACTTGGTGTTAGAACAACCTTGTAAACTTTTTTTCCCATGAAATTGTGTACTAGGAAATTCCCAGATTAATCCATTTCCTAGACTTCATTGGAGTAGCATTAATAAATGTTTGAATCAACAGGTTCACACCTAGCCCACAATAATATTTGCTCTTACATCTATTGCTGACTTTTAGACTTTGTTAAAGCAAATTAATGAGTTTACATGATAAAGATTGCACCTTTATTGCTAAGGCCAGCAATATTCTCTGATGGGTGGATGGGTGTCTTGTTAGCTAGGTCAGTTCAAGAGGCAGAGAAGTTACACTTACTGAATAGCATTCCAAGGATCATGCGTTCCCACCAACACCCTGTATCCACCCCAATTCTTCAGAATATGTGTATCACTTACATATTTGTGGTGGTTAAGTGCCGATGAGGTGGATTCCTACCCACAGCGACCCTGTAGAGGGGTCTAGGAGCAGTTGGTGAGCTGGAACTGCTGAACTTGCTGTTCAAACAGACTTTGCAATCCAGCGCATTAACCCACAGCGCCACACCAGATTCCAGTTACATATTTAGACTTCAATAAAATTAATTTGAAGCAGTATTTCAAATACAAAACATTCTTAATACTGTTTTTTCCATTTTTCTTAAAGATTCCAGCAGAGGGCACTCTATCCAAAAAGTTGGCAGCGATAAAGTAAGTTTATTAGAGAAAGGTATCAATCTTAAACTCTTCCATTTTAGTTAAAAATGGAGATAATTGCTTAGCAACTTTGTAGAGTCTTATTTATTGGATAATAAATCTTACTTGATGATCTTTGTGTGTCTATAATGGAATATAAGTTTATTTATACAATCCTTGTCATTAAGCCTTAATATAAGGTATAGAGTCTCAGAATTGTGATGGAGACAAGTCGTGAGGACTTTCTAGTATGTTCATTAGTACTACGTAGTGTTTAGAAGAACATAGGAAAGTTCGTGTCCTAACACCTCTTGTATGTTATGTGTTACATGTGCACACGCATAAAAGCTGCGTCTGTAATAACAAGATAAAAAGGTGGTCTGCAAAAAGTGCAAAGTGGGCAACAAGACGCCACAGATATTCCTTTTGTGAATAATGACCCTTACACTGGATTCTGTTATCTTGAAATGGCAGCAGCCATAGTTGCAGACTTCAGTCTAGGGTACATACCAAGCATCGCAGCTTTTCTGTTCAGTGTCAACAAGTGAAAGGGAATGGAGGTCAATACTGTCACATACACAGTAACAGTCACTTGTGGGTAGATACGTGAACAAATCACAGGTGAGCGAGAGTGGGAGTACACCCACAGATGTATAAAGGTTTGCCATTATGCTCGTGCCTGGGTATTACCTTTGCTACAAACATCAGTGAAGGTGATGTGTGGTACTGTGGGGTCAGTCCCGGCTCCCAGTGACCCTGTAAAGAGGTCACTGAGGAGCGACTGATGAGTTGGAATCGCCAACCTTGAGGTCAAGTGCTTATCCTAAGTGCCACAGAAACTTCTGAGACGTTACCAGACACCTAGAGGGACTGTGTCCCTGGGCCTGAATGCTCAGGATCATAGTCCTGGGGGACACCATGGTCAGTTGGCATAACTTAGTCTACAAACACAGTGGTCTACACCTCACTGTGGTTAAGTTTGTGACTGGGATTTTAAAAGTTAATGAGCAGCCATCTAAGGTGCAACTTTTTTTTTTTTTTTTTTTTGATGTTTTATTGTGAATTATATGATAGTTTACATGGGGGAACGTCAGTTTTACATTCATTCCATCATATATCATCT
>NW_006408637.1:5372245-5382502 GCF_000296735.1 Chrysochloris asiatica
GAATTCCTTCTCAGGCATTTCCAAAGCCTGCCCATCTTCCAGTATGGAGTGTAGGTCTACTTCCAGCTCATTTACCTCAGTCACTTTATCTCGTTTCTGGACATGTGCAGATATGGTCATCTGATTCTTTTTTTGGGGCATCTTCAGGGGTTATCTGTGGCCTTGATACTTAAATGGGTATGTATTTTGGTATTTTTTATGCTTTCTGATTGCCTCCAAGTAGATGTGATCAGGTAATGGGCTTCCTTTTTCACTCTTCTTCTTGAGAAATTTTAAGATGCCACTTTTGGTCGTTTTGACGTATCTTAGGATTTAATTTTAGGCCTATTTTCTTTTTTGTCTGCTTATCCCGCTCCACAATCCCTGTTCAGGCCTCTTGCTAGTTATAAACAGTTCAGGGACAGCTGTGGCCGTTTGCTTTTAAGTGGAAAGTGTCTCTTTAAATTTCGAGGAGATCTGTGCGCATTCGTAGTAGAATCCTCTGAGGGTGGGGCTGGGGTGTCCACTAGCTCAGACACCCCTATAGTCACCAGAATGGAGGTGAAAGAAAAGAATATCCACACCTTTATCTCTGCATTTCTGCCAGGCATCCGTGGCTGCTCTGATCCTTCCGCCTTTTGGTCTCACCCAAGATGGCGGCTCCTGGAGCAGCTGAGCGTCCCCGACTAGAAAGCAATGGATTTCTTGCTTCTGCCACAAATTCCCCCAGCTGTAAACCTTCCAACCTTATAAATATCCCTTTTATATATGGTTCAGAGTTGTGGGACCATCCCCTGAACCTGCTTGGTCAGGTATTCTGGGTTTTTGTTTTGTTTTGTTTTAATTTTTTTATTGTGTGATAATTTACATGGGGGAACATTAGTTTTACATTCATTCCATCATACATTGTTTCATTGCCATAGTTACCATCCCGTTCATGCATCATCACCCAACCAAAGGATATACCCTGCAGGCCCCCTCCTCCCCCCACAGTCCTCAGCACACAACTCCCTTCCCTCCCTGGATCTCAAGTCCTCAGCCACTCCGTCTCTCCGTGTCATGCTGTCTGTCTCCATCTCAGGCCTCACTGCTTCTCTGGGTGGGGTCCCGATCTCCGCTCTTCTCCAGTGATGGTCCCAGGGGCCTTGCTATAAAATACCCACCTTTACATTTCCAGTCCTCACAGTCCATCCCGACAACAATTATTCGCCCTTGCATCACAAGAGACCTATCTGCATTTCTTTTCATCAGCCCTTCTTAGAAAGATTTGGCTATTACTCACTTGAGACTCTACCGTCCTCCCCGCTCTTTTGATCTAGGCTACCTCTTGTAAGCCAGTCACTTCTTACCTTTGTATCCCTCCCCCCATTTGGGGTAGCCAATGTTTAAGTTGTCCATCCCTATACTGGACACACTGTAGCCCCTTTTTAGGTATTCCAATCAATTTTAGGCAGAAGACGGACTTACAAGCTTTTTATAGTGGTATTTCTGGTTATTCCTTTCTCTACTCTCACATGACTGTTTTATAATATAATGCATGGAAAACCAAGGTTCAAAAGTCAGCCAAGCATGTTAACATTATTCCCCCCTTTTCCCCATTCCCACCATGTCCCAGTCTCTGTATCCCAGAACCCTGTTGTTCCAAGGCTGTGCTTACATCATTTATTACCTCTGTCCCATTTAGCTCATTCCTACCTGTCTTAATTGTTCGCCAGTCTGCATTGTTCTTCCATTTCCCTCTCTCTACTTGTATATTGTCCCCCCTTCCCCAACACCCAACCTATCCTGTGTCTATTCCCTGCCTTGTGCTCCACCCTCCCCTCCCATCCTTAACCCTACCCCTATGCCCTAGCAACCTGTTAAGAATCCACTTTACTGGATTAGTATGGGTTCTTTTTCTTAGTCTTTTACAGTAGTGGTCCTGTGCATTTTCCCTTTTGTGACTGACTAATTTCACTCAACATAATGTCCTTAAGGTTCATCCATGTTAGGAAGTGGCATGCAGCTTCCTTGTTATTCTTCAAGGTAGCATAATACTCCATTGTGTGTATGTACCACAGCTTGTTTATCCATTCATCAGTCGATGGGCACTTTGGCTGTCTCCATCTTTGTGCTATTGTAAATAGTGCTGCTATTAACATTGGTGTGCATATATCTACTCGTGTTATGGCTCATATTTCTTGTGGGTAAAAACCTAGTAGAGAAATTTCTGGGTCATAAGGTATTTCTATTTCCCACCTTCTGAGGATGTGCCATATTGCTTTCCAGAGAGGATGGTTCATTTTGCAGTCCCACCAGCAATGCAGGAGTGTCCCAGTCTCTCTACATCCTCGCCAGCATTTATTGTCCTTAACTTTTTTGATCTTTGCTGTTCGGGTATTCTGTTTTGTTGCTGACAGAACTCCTTATTGCACTTCCACCCAATCCGCCATCTTGTTTGTTCTTCCCAAGACTGATTACTCTTAAAACATGCAAATTATGTCACCATTTTACAAACAGTGAATGAAGTGTGGAAGCAGACATAATGTGCCTCCTGATCAAAGAACTTAGTACTTTTGGTAACAGCTGTGATTGTAAAAGCTCATGAAGGCCATATAAGATGCAGGAAGAGAGATGATAATTGAAGATGTTTGGAAACAGCCCAGTGGTCGAATAGACCTTGTAAAAATGTCTCCACAACCCTAAACTAGACCCGAAAACTAGAACTAGATGGTGCCTGGCTACCAGTACTAACAGCTCTGAAAGGGAGGGATCGCATTAGAAAGTCCTGGAGTGGGAGAGAATGTGAAACAAAACTCAAAACCATAAAGAAGACCAGGTTACTGCTCAGATAGACTAATGGAACCCAGAGACTTTGGCCCTTGGTCACTCTTCATATATGGGGTTTTATTTTTCCGTTCACATTTATTTGTCTGTGTGCCACATTCAGAGCTGCAGCAGAAACTGGTCTGTCTGGTCCATAATGTTCTTAAGCTTGGGGCTGTGCTGCCGTGCCTGTAAAAGGGGTGCTTTGTAAGAAGGGGTAGATTACGTATTTGCGCCAGTTTCTTTATAAATTACGTTTCCTTTTGAGTTATTGCTGTATAATTATTCAAAGAAATAGAAATTCCTCCAATATTTATTGAATAGGGAGGAGAAACAGCTGTATTTATTCTTCTGACTTTGATAACTTTTTTTTTTTTCCATTTGGTATAGACGTAAGATTCATCCCGATCAGAAAAATATTAACGCTTATGTTGTGTTTAAGGATGAGAGTGCTGCTACAAAAGCATTGAAAAGGTAAATTATCCCTTCAAGTTTTAAACAGTAGTATTATATATAAGCACATATGGGTACATTTTTCATTCTTGGATTTTACTTTAGAGCTAATATTATAGTAACTCATTTCTCATTTTAACAATGATTTTGCCTTATATTTATAGAAATGGGACCCAAATTGCAGATGGATTTCGTATTAGAGTTGATCTCGCAACTGAGAGCTCATCTGTAAGCAATATTTAATTTTTTAAAACAAACAAATCTTAAGCATAGGCCTGCAGAGAACAGTATTCCTTCATTGTTTGTGCCGAGAAGGGAATGGCATGGGTAATGCAGCCATGAAGGAAAGCACAGACAAACACGGCCCCTCCACCCTGTACTAACCGAAGAGGCACTAGACTGGCACAGGAACATGGTGTCTTCTGCTTGAATACACTCCCCACTCTGCTAGCGGACAACATCAGAGTCAGCAGGTATACTAGAGACCATCTGAACTGGCATCTTACTATACAGACTGAGGCCGAGAAATTCAACCCGTTACGAAGTAGCATTCAAATACCTCTCTGAATTCTCTAGGAGCTCACAGTATAAAGATGAACAGATCATTTTGTGGTAGATATGAGGGAGCTTCAGAAAATTCATGGGAAAAATTGAAAAGATAATGGAATTTTTCAGCAACTTTAATTTATAAAACCATTTATATATGATATATACACAGGATGCCTTGTCAGCCAGTAAAGCGACACAGAACTTGGGGAGGTACAAGCAAGAAGGGTGAAGGAAGAGTTTTAGGTCTTAAATCAGTTTTGAAAGAAGACTAGGCACTATTCAAGCCATCTCCTCTCATGACAACACCACCCCCAGAAAAAGCGAGGAAGAACATTAGAATGAGGGGTGGGGATAGACAACTTGATTTGCTGAGGGACTGACAAGAACTTTATATAAATGAAAGGTATGAGGTACAAGGGACACTGATAAGTGCAGTTGGAGGAGAGAGAAAGGCCAGGTCTTGACCCTTGGCCACCATGCTAAGGGTTCTGGATTTTGGTCAGCAGCTGTTATAAAATGGGGTGACGTGACAAGATTTGCTTTTTCTTAAAGTTATCTCTGGAAATGAAAGATGGATTGCAAGGGTTTGCCACTGAAGTTGTTCATTTCAGTCTCTGCCAAAGTGATGTAGTAGAGAAATGAGAAGCACTGACTTTGTTCGGGTGTGTAGCACAGGGGTCAGCAAACCTGGGGGCCAAATCTACCCATCACCCTTTTGATAATAAAGTTCATTGGAACACAGATGCTCTCATTCAGTCACCAATTGTTGACAACGCTTTTCCTGCTATAATGGCAGAGACAAGTAGTTGCAACAGACCCACGGGACCTGCCAGGCTAAAATACCTGGCTCTTTACAGACAGTTTGTTCTGGCACCTGAGGTAGCAAGCCTTTCTTGATCAGTACCAGCTGTGAACAAAGTCACTCTCTCTGGGGCACTTAGTCATGGTGCCGCCTGGAAGAGAGAAGAATGTAACCAACAAGGGATCCGTGAGAGAGATGAGTGGCTCATTCAGGACTGGTAGCCAGGTTGGCATGGAGTTGAAAGAACGGGAGGATTTTAGGATGACTTCTGCTCAAGTGATTTTTTTTTTCTAACTTTCCTTGTGTTTCAGAGGGACAAGAGATCAGTATTTGTGGGGAATCTCCCTTACAGTAAGTAAGTTTGTATAAACAGAGTACCTGTTTGTTGTTATTAGAATTGATTTAGTAACAGCCTTTGCTTGAAGTCTAACTTTAACAGTTTGTGGTATAAATACACTGATTTCTATGGCACAGTTAGCAGTGAGTCAGAACTGACAATGGTGGAATTGTTTTTTGGTTGCTAGTTTAAGTCTGTAGATAGGTTTAGTATTCAGAATTGCAAGCTTCCTAAGGATATGTCCCAAGTCGTGACTTCTGCTTGGCTGAATTTGATTATAGAAATTGAAGAGACCGCTGTTGAGGAACACTTTCTGGACTGTGGAAATATTGTGGCTGTGAGAATTATAAGAGACCAAGTGACTGGGATTGGCAAAGGATTTGGCTATGTACTGTTTGAGGTACGGCAGACTCATGTATTAAGACTATGCTTTGAAAACTGGAAGGATTGTTATTGTCATTTTCACTCTCAAATTGTGTTTTCAGAAATCTTGAGTTCATAATCTGCTGTTAGGGACTACGGTTACAATAATGGCACCTCAACCAGAAGTATTCCAGTTCACTCTTTACCCATGGTGATGTTATGAGATCATCTTTTACATACTAGATGTGGAATGCACTACATCTCTGACTCTCAGATTTCACTGAATAATGGAGTCCTGGTATGGCTAATGCGCTGGACTGCAAGGTTAGCAGTTCAAACTCAACAGCCGCTCCTTGGAAACCCTATAGAGGGTTGCTGTGGGTTGAAACCGACTCAGTGACACTTAATAACAGTGTAACATAGTTTATACTGTTTTTTTCCTCCTAATGTTAGACATTTGCAGTGGTTGTGTGCTTTTCCTTTAATATATGCCTGTTTTGGATTACACTTCCTTAGTTTAGCTCCCCACTAAGCCTCTCTGTAGGTTGAGATGTGCATTAGTTTTAAGTCTCTTTAGAAGTCATGAAACCCAGTGCTGTCATTCTGGCTCTTAGTACCCTGTAAGACCGAGTAGAGCCGAGGCTGCCGTCCTGACCGAGCCACACTGTCACAGCTGTTCCCAAAGAAGGGCCGGTGGAGTCCTTCCTTACTGTGCGTTACTGGATTGTAGTTACCTAATGCTTCTTGATAATTCACTAGTAAACCTTACAGTCTCTTAACAAACATTTAACCCCCACTGCCACTGAGTCGATTCCGACTCATATCAACCCTGTAATTGTATACGGGAGGGGAAAGTTTTACCTTTCTCTCTTGGAGAGGGTGCTGGATTTAAACAAGGTTATAATAGAAAAAAGGAATGCTAGAAATTTAAATCTAAAAGGAACTCGTATTGTCATTGAGTGCCATTGAGTCAGTTCTGACTCATAGCAGCCCTGTATAGAGTTTCCGAGGAGCAGCTGGTGAGTTTGAACCGCTGACTTTGTGGTCTAGTGGTTATCCTATGCAACCATTCTGTTAAGAGGCATTTTTATTCGTTTCAGAAATTCTTTTATGATTAGATAGTTTTTAACATCTCATTTTACAGGGAGAAAAATGAAACCTACAGGTGTGTGACTTGCCTGATCAATTGACAAAGCAGCTTGACAGCTTCCTTGGGGGGAAATTTGTCAGTCCTGCTTACAATGTGACTTGGTACACAAATGCAGCTGTTAAAACACTCAGGATTGGATTTCTGAGGTGTTGAAATGGAAGGGGTATATATATTCAAATTTGAAGAGTTCTCAAACCATTAATTTAGTGTGGTATTTTATAGTTTATTTACAGATGAGTTTCTGATAAAAAAATAATTTATTTTCATTTCAGAATACAGATGCTGTTCATCTTGCTATGAAATTAAATAATTCTGAACTAATGGGAAGAAAACTCAGAGTCCTGCGTTCTGTCAGTAAAGAAAAAGTAAAACAACAGAATTCAAATCCTGGTTTGAAGAATGTTGGTAAACCTAAGCCAGGACTGAATTTTACTTCAAAACATGCACAAGTACATTCTAAACGTTTATTTATTGGAGAAAAGGCAGTTCCCACTAAAAACAAAAAAAAAGGACAGAAGAGAAGTGGGCGACCAAAGAAGTAGGGATCCAAAGTGTTTTTGTTTTGCTTTCCCACTGAGTGTTGGTGATAAAAGGGTCGTGACCGTGTGTTCCATTTCAGAGTTTGTGGTGGATAGCAATATAGGAAACCTGCTCTTAGTTCAAATTATAATTCTGCTTTTAAGATGTGAGTTTACGCTGAATGTAGATTATGCGTTAACTACTGGTGGCAAAAGCAATCATTTCAGCCATAGGATCAACATTTAAATATATGTAATTAGCGTTTCTATTATTCCAAGAACATTATCATTTGGGATGAGACTAAATTTAAAAATGGGTAAATGGAATGAAAAAGAAAACAACACAGTAGTACCTAAATTATCTAATTTAATTGTGATAACTGCTCTAAGAGTCGTAGGCCCACCCAACAAGAAAGACCTTGAGGGATGGGATGGTGTACACTATGATTCCCCTGATTTTTGCCTCTTTTACTTACACTTTTAAGTGGATTTCTTTTAGGTAGTTCTTTTTGTTTTTTAATTGCTTAACAAGTTATTTATGTGTGGAATGATGTTATTTAAATGCTTTTGTTTTTAAACCATTGTTTAGACTGCTTATTAAAAGTTCTTGACAGATGGGCTATAAAGCAGATTTCTATTTTTATTTCTTTTTATTTTTTAAATATATTCTCCCTGAAAACCTGTGGTCCTTAAATTACTGTCACCCATTAAAATAACAGTCTTTCAAATAATCACCTTTAAAGTAAACATACTCTGATAAGATATAGGCTTAAGTCACAACCATGACTAAAGTTCAACAAGGGACAAGAACACTCTCTTCTTCCTGGGACTTAGCCTTGAAGCCAGATCTGTGTATGTGAAGGGCAGAGGGGCAGCAGTAAACCAGGGTGGTGGATCTGAGGCAGACAGAGCTGACAGAACCCAAACATGGATCCCTTTCTAAATGTTACTCTGTGGAGAGCAGCAGTTTCCTGTCTGTACAAGGACTGCAGGTTGTACTCCAAGTCTCAAAATGAGGCTCGTGTTGGTGTGAGTGCAGTCAAGTCAGTTCTGACACAGAGCAACCCTATGTCAGGTTTCCAAGAAGCAGCTCAAGGGTCTGAACTGTCTACCTTGCCGTTCTCAGACCAGTGCTGATCCTATAATGCCACAACAGTGGTGTTTAGGAACATGTTTTTAACAGAAAGGTTCAACACATATGTAACCTGGGTGCTTACTTTTTTTTTTGAGCAGTTTTGCATATATTTCCACTTAAATTGATACATTATCATTTATAGCTTTTATAGATTATGTGGCTGATATGTGGGCATAAATTTAATTCTGACTTCTGTAAATGAGTTGTTGTTAGCTGCCATTGAGTCTGTACCAACTCACGTCGACCCTATGCACAACACAACAAACCACTGCTGCGTCCTGTGCCAGCCTCACAATCATTGCTACGTTTGACCCATTGCTGCTGTCACTGTGCCTTAATATCATTGAGGTTATTCCTCTTTTTCTCCGACCCTCCACTTGACGAAATACAATATCCTTCTCCAGGGACCTATGAAATACATCCTTCTCCAGGAACTGGTCCCTCCTGATACTATGGCCATCCAGGCTTCCATGGAGCATTCTGGCTGTACTTTGTCCAACACAGATCTGTTTGTTCTTTTGGCAGTTTGTGGTATTTTGAATATTCTCCAATACCATAACTTAAATACATCAGTTCTTCTACCTTCATCCTTACTCACTGTCCAGATTTCACAGGCATATGAGGTCAATGAAAATACCATAGCTTGGATGAGGGGCACCTCAGTCATCAAACTGACATCTTTTGCTCTTAAACACATTAAAGAAGTCTTCTGCAGCAGATTTGCCCAATGTAATATATGTCATTTGATTTTTTTTACTGCTGCTTTCTTGAGTGTTGATGGTTAATCCGAGCAAAATAAAGTTTTTGACAACTTCAATCTTTTCTCCATTTATATGGATGTTGTTTATTGGTCCAATAGTGAGGATTTTTGTTTACATTGAGGTGTAGTCCATACCGAAGGCTGTGCTCTTTGATCTTAATCAGTAAATATTTTAAGTCTTCTTCACTTTCAGCAAGCAAGGTTGTATCAGCTGCATATTGCACGTTATTAATGAGTCTTCTTTCAACCCTGATGCCACGTTTTTCTTCACATAATCCAGTTTTTCAGATTACGTGCTCAGCATACAGACTGAATAACTATGGTGAAAGAATACAACCCTGGCGCACACCTTTCTTAGTTTTAAACCATTTGGTGTTCCCTTGTTCTGTTTGAGCAACTGTCGCCTTGGTCTATAGAGAGGTTCCTTAAGAACACAAGTGTTGCAGAGTAATCCGCTGTAGTATTGTCCATGATGCACACAATCGAAAACCTTTGTGTAATCCATAAAGCACAGGTAGACATCTTTCTGGTATTTTCAGCTTTCAGCCAAGATCCGTTTGACGTCACCAATGATCTCCTTTATTCCACGTCTTGAACCTCTGGAAATTCTCTTGTCAATGTATTGTTGCGGTCGTTTTTGAATTATCTTTAGCAAAAAATGCCCTTGTATGAGCTATTAATGATATTGTTCAATGATGTCCGCATTCTGTTGGGTCACCTCTTTAGAATAGGCACAAATATATGGATCTCTTCCAGTCAGTTGGCCAAGTAGTTGTCTTACAAATTTCTTGGCATAAGTGAGTTGAGTGCCTCCAGTGTTGCATCTTCTTTTGATACTTTCCGCATCATTCAATATTTTGGCCATAGAATCCTTCAGTATTTCAATTTGTTAGGTGCTATTGAATTGGTACTGATTCATAGCAACCTTATGCATAGCAGAACAAAACACTGCCCAAGTCTGGGCCAACCTCACTATCATTGCCACACGTGAGCCTGTTGATGCTGCCACTTGGCCAATCCATCTTACTGGGCTCTTCCTCTTTTTCTTACTGGGCTCTTCCTCTTTTTCTCTAGCCCTCCACCCTACCAAACATGATATCCTTCTCCAGCAAATGGTCCCTCCTGACAATATATCGAAGTATGAGAGACGAAGTTTGGCCATCCTGGCCTCCAAGGAACACTCTGGCAGCACCTCTTTGAACACAGATCTATTGGTTCTTTTGGCATTCCATGGCACTTTCAATATTCTCCAACACCATAACTCAAAAGCATCAATTCTATGGTCTTTCTTATTCACTGTCCAGGTTTTGCATGCATATGAGGTTATTGAAAATACCATGGCTTGGGTCAGGTGCACCTTAGTCCTCAAGCTGACATCTCTGCTCTTCAATACTTTAAAAAGTTCC
>NW_006408637.1:5382602-5383849 GCF_000296735.1 Chrysochloris asiatica
TCCCTTCCTTGTTACAAAACTTCTACCTTTGCATTTCCAACCCTCATAATCCATCCTGATAAGCATTATTCACTACAGTGTCACGAGTTACCCATCTGTATCACCTTTCATCAGCTCTGCCCAGACAGATTGAATAGTACCTTCTGGAGGTTTTTATTGTGGATTGAGTGAAAGTTTACAGGACATATCATCAGTTTTACATTCAACAAATCATATACCTTGTTTCATTACGTTAATTATAATCCCCTCCATGTACCATCAGTTAACAGTATGTCTCTCTATCCACTTTAGCTTTTTTTTTTTTTTAAAAAAAAAAAAAAACCCACTCAGGCATATATAATAATTTACATCTCCAAAGGGCACATTCTGCAAGTCTGCTCCTGGCCACCGGCTCTTAGTCCTTCTCTTCTTAACCATGAATCTAGAGTCTTCAGCCGCTTCCTCTCTCCATGCCCCCATCTCCGTCTCAATCTCTGGCACTGCTGCTTCTCTGGATAAGGTCCTGCATTCTATTTGTGTGTTCCTCTCTTGATGGTCCTAGGTCCTCTGTCTTTGGACTGTAAGATTAACCACTCCCCTTTTTTGTTACAAAACTTCTACCTTTACAATTGTGACAGTCGCCATTAGTCATGATAACAATTATTCACTATTGAATCTTACAAATCTTAACCCCATCTCTTTTCACCAGACCCATCTAGACAATATGATAGCTATTCAGTGGGGACTCTTTCTTTCCCCCCATACTCTTAAACTCAGCTCCCTCCTGAAATCTTGTAAGCCAGTCACTTCGTGCCTTTATTGCCCCCTCATTTTATGTAGCCAGTGTCTTAAGTTGCCCGTCCCTATCTACCCTGTGTACAGAGTGGATAGTATTGATACTTGATTTGAAGACGCTTTTCTTCTCTGTTGGTATTTAGAGTAACTACCACTCTGAGTAAGGAGGTCTGGTAGCGTAGTGGTTACGAATCGTGCTGCGAACCGCAAGGTCAGCAGTTCGAAACTACCAGCTGCTCTGCGGGAGAAAGATGAGGCGTTTTGCTCCCGTAAAGATTAACAGCCTTGGAAACCCTGTGCAGGGTCGCTGTGAGTCGGAACTGACTCCACGGCACATAACAACAACAACAACTGCTCTGAGTATAGGTCATGTTCATCATGAAGATGTGTCTTCTGTCACTGTAGCTGTTCCAGTCTGCTTGTCCTTTCTAGTGGGAATGTCTCACCTCACAAGGTTGTGGATGGGACTCAGG
>NW_006408637.1:5386252-5388306 GCF_000296735.1 Chrysochloris asiatica
CAAAACAGAAACAGATGACCATATCAACACATGTGCCGAAACGAGATGTGACTGAGACAAATGAGCTGGAAATAGACCTACACTCCATACTGGAACATGGGCAGACTTTGGAAATGCCTGAGAAGGAATTCAGCAAAATGATTATAAAATGTATCAAAACACTATACAATGAGGGTCACTCCTACACCCTTGGTACACAGGGTTGACAGGGATGGGCAACTTAGACATTAGCTACCCAAAATGGGGGCTATAAAGGCAAGAAGTGACTGGCTAACAAGCTTTCAAGAGGGAGCCTAGTTCCAGATGGGACGGGGGAAGGTAGAATCTCCACTGAATGGTTTCCAATCTGTTGGGAGGGGGTTTATGAAAGGAGATGGGGATAAGACTTATGGTACAATAGTGAATATTGGCCATCAGGACTGAATGTGAGGGTCAGAAATGTAAAGGCAGATGTTTTTCATGTTTTAACAAAATGAGGGGAGTGATTGATTTTGCAGGCGACAAGTGGAGGTCCCTGGGACCATCAAGTGAGAAGAGCAGAGTGTGGTAACCTACCCAGAGAAGCAGTGATGCCAGAAATGGAGACAGACGATGATGTGCACAGATGGAGCAGCTGGGGACATTGGCGTCAGGGAGGGAGAGGGGCTGGGAACAGCCAGTGGGGCGGCCTGTGGGGTGTATCCTTTGGTTATTTGATGATGCATGGAGGGGACTGTAATCATTGCAATGAAACAAAATACAACAGGATGTATGTAAAACTGATGTTCTCCCATGTAAACCCATATAATTCACAATAAAATGTTTTTAAGAAACTATGCAATGAAGTTGAGAAAAGAAGTCAGGAAAGTGCTACAGGAGCAATCAAATAAGACAGATACAGCATTGGAAACAATTCAAAACCTACAGAAAGAGGTCCAAATGATTAATAATAGAAAATCAGAAACGGATAATACACTGAAAGGGCAAAGGAGTAGAATTGAAGAGATGGAAGCCAGAACTAGTGAGCTAGAATATAACTTTCTCAACACTACTACGATAGAAAAGCAAGCACAAAAAAGGATAAAAAAAAAAATGTGAAGAAGACCTAAGACTCACGTTGGACAACATGAAGTGGAATAACTTAAGAATGATCAGCATTCCGTAACTGGAAGAATCACACAAGTCCACAGAGGAGATAGTTGAAGAGATTCTGAAAGAAAACTCCTAACATCCTGAAAGCGAAAAGGTAAGCATTCAAGAAGCTCAATGAACCCCAGGAAGGATACACCCTAATAGACAATCACTAAGACATATAATCAAGTTCTCCAAAATCAAAGATACAGACAGAATCCTGAAAGCAGATAGGAAAAACAGAATTGTAACAAACAAAGGCAAGCAAATCAGATTATGCTCAGATCTCTGAACAGAAACCATGCAGGCAAGAAAACAATGGAGATACATGTACAAAACCCTGAAAGAAAAAACCTGCCAACATAGAGTCCTCTACTCAGCAAAGCTGTCAATCAAATATCAAATGTCAAAACATTCCAGGATAAACAGAAGCTAAGGGATTTTGCCAAAGCCAACCCTGCTATAAAAAACATCCTAAAGGAAGTTCTGTGGACTGAGAAACAACAACTACAGAATGATGTACATGGCAGCATCACCCTGATCTCAATTGACAAATGGAAGAGTCACAGACAGAATAAAGTTAAAAGAACAGAGGATCTGGGAGGTCAGTCTATGATAAAAACCATTACATTGTGAAAGAGGGTAAACACTGAGGAACAGAGATCCAGGTGGTGAGAAGGTCAGGTAGATTACAGGATAAAATAGACTGTCTTAAATGGAGGGAAGAGTTAATGGAATATAAGATAACCACACAATGGGGTTGGGGTGGGGGTTTAGTTTGCATGTTGGGGAGGGTAATAAAGAAGGGGAAGGAGGTAGAAGAACAAGATAGATAGGGGAACACTGAGACAGGTTTGCATGGGACAGAGGTAAATAGTGATGCTTGCTCAACCTTGGAACAACAAGGCTCTGTGATACAGGGATCTAGGCATAGTTTGAAGAGG
>NW_006408637.1:5389116-5413302 GCF_000296735.1 Chrysochloris asiatica
GGTCCTTGCATTAGCAGTGGTTTTCCTGATTACTGGATGCTTCTTTTCAGTATAGCTTTTGCTACTATAGCTTAAAAATATATATATATATATTTTAGATAAAGGAAACAAGGACAAATTGCTATAATTTGATGAACCTGACCTATATTCATGAGGTAGTAACTCTAAATACCAACAGAGAGGGAAGGAGTCTTCACATGAAGTATCAATGCTGTCCCCTCTGTGCATAGGGTAGATAGGGATGGGCAACTTAGACATTGGCTACCTAAAATGAGGGCGTTATAAAGACATGAAGTGACTGGTTTACAAGGTTTCAAAAGGGAGTTTAGTTTAAGAATATGGGTTTGGGGGAGAAGAGTCCCCACTGAATAGTTTTCATCTTGTCTAGATGGGTTTGGTAAAAAGAGATGGGGATAAGATTCTTAAGATTCAAAAGTGAATAACTGTTATCATGACTAATTGCAACTGTCACAATTGTAAAGGTAGAAGTTTTGTAACAAAAATGGGAGTGGTTAATCGTCCAGAAACAGAAGACCCGAGGACCATTAAGGGAGAAGAGCACAGCAAAATGCAGGACCTTATCCAGAGAAGCAGTGACACCAGAGACAGAGGCAGCGATGGTGTCATGGAGTGGGGAGCAGCTGAGGACTCTAGATTCATGGGAAGAGAGGGACTAAGAGCTGGTGGCCAGGAGGCAGACTTGCAGAATGTGCTCTTTGGAGGTGTAAATTATTAAATATGCCTGAGTGTGTTTTTTTAACGCTATAGTGAATAGAGAGAAATACTGTTAACTGATGGTACATGGAGGGGATTATAATCATTGTAATGAAACAAGGTATATGATTTGTTAAATGTAAAACTAATGATCTGCCCTGTAATCTTTCACTCAATCCACAATAAAAACCTTAAAAAAAAAAGGGGGGGGGCAATGGTAGACATATATAAAACCCTGAAAGAAAAAGCTGCCAAACAAAAATCTACCCAGCAAAGCTGTCAATCAAACACAATGGTGTAATAAAAACATTCCAAGATAAACAGAAGCTAAGGAATTTTGCCAAAGCCAACCCCATGCTTCAAAACATCCTAAAGGGAGTTCTTTGGACTGAGAACCAACAAGAACAGACAACAACCAGAGATTGACATATGTGGCCGTAGCACCCAGAACTCAAATCAACAGATGGAACAGTTAAGAATAGAAGAAAACTATAAGAATGAATCCAGAGGATTTGGGAGGGTCAGTGTATGATCCAAACAATTACAGTGTGAAAGAAGGTAAACACAGGAACAGAGATCCAGGTGATGAGGAAGTCAGGTAGATTACAGGATAAAATAGACTGTATTAAAGGAGGAAAAAGTTAATAGAATATAAGGTAATCTCAAAGATAAATACTTCACAACATACCGAAAAAATGAAAATCCAAGAAGAACATGGAAAGAGTAAATCTATGAAGAAACTGACAAGAAAGAACATAAAAAAACATGAATTCAGCAAAGGAAGGCATGCAGAACAAAGAAACCAGAAGCACCACAGAAAAATAAATATAATGACAGCAATTAATTCATACCTATCGATAATCAGGAGCTCTGGTAGTGTAGTGGTTACAAATTCGGCTGCTAAACTCAAGGTCAGCAGTTCGGAACTACCAGCGGTTCCACTGGAGAAAGATGAGGCATTCTGCTCCTGTAAGATTTACAGCCTCAGAAACCCTGTGCAGGGTCACTATTAGTCAGCACCAACGCCATGGTACTTAACAACAACAATCGATAGTTACACTGAATGTCAATGGAAAAAATACACCAGTTAAGAGACAGATAGTGACAGAATGGATAAGAAAACAACATCTTTCAATATACTGTCTGCAACAGACACACCTTACACAAAAACAGACTAAAAACAGATGGAAAAAAAAAAAATACCAAGCTAATTGCAATAAAAAAATAAGCAGGCGTGGCAATATATACTAATCTTTTATAAAATAAACTTTAAGGCTAAAACCAGCATACTAGATAAAGATAGACATTATCTCATGATTAAAGGGACACTTGAACAAGATGAAATAACCATAATAAATATCTAAGCTCCTAATGAAAGAGCTCCAAAATACAGTACGCAAACTAATAGATTTGAAAAAAGAAACAGATAAATCTACAAAAATAGTAGATTTTACTACACTTTCAAAAGAGAATAGAACAACCAGAAAGAAACTCAACAAAGACACAAAGGAACTAAACACAATCAGCCAACTTGAGTTCATAGATGAAAGAAGTACACAAATCTACAATAACAGTGGGAGATTGTAATACACCATTTTTTAAAAAGGATAGAACCAGAAAGAAACACAACAAAGACACACAGGAACTAAACAACACAATCAGCTAACTTGATATGTACATAGCATTCAACCCAACAACAGCACAATATATTTCTTTTCCAGAGTTCATGGAACATTCTCCAGAATAAACCATGTGTTAGGCCACAAAACAAGCCTCCATAAATTTACAAACATTAAAATACTACAAAGTATGCTATAAAATTAGAAGTCAACAAGAGAAAGACTAAGAAAGTCAAATACAGGGAAACTGAATAACATCTCACTTAAAAGCTACTGGGTTGTTGTTGTTAAGTGCCATCGAGTTGTTTCCGACCCATAGCAAGCCTATATAGGGTTTCCAAGGAGTGACTGGTGAGGTTGAACCACCGACCCTGTAGTTCAAACGGCTTTGCAGTCTGGCGCATTAACCCACAGCACCATACCGGGACTCCTAAAAGTTACTGGGTAATAGGAGAAATTATACGTAAATTCACAAAGATCCTAGAAACAAATGAGAATGACAACAACATACCAAAATGTTTAGGACACAGTAAAAGCAGTGCTGAAAGGACAATTTATTGTGTGTAAATGCACACATCCAAAAAGAAGAAAGAGAACCAAAATCAACACATTAACACAACATCTCCAACAACTAGAAACAGTCCAGCAATGTAAACCTACAGTCAAGAGAAGAAAAGAAATAATAAAAATTAGAGCAGAAATAAATGATGATAGAAAACAGAAAAACGATAGAATGAATCAACAGGACAAGAAGCTGGTTCTTTGAAAGAATTAATAAAATCGACAACCCACTGGCAAACCTAACAGAAGAAAAGAGGGAGTAGACACAATTAACAAGTATATGAAACCACATAGGTGATGTCACAACGGAACCAACAGAAATGAAATGGATAACAGAATATTATGAAGAGTTGTACTTACCTAGAAGAGATGGATACTTTTTTAGAAAAGCACGACCTACCCTAAAGAGTCCTGGTGTGGCGCTGTGGGTTAATGCGCCAGACTGCAAAGCTGTTTGAACTGCAAGGTCGGCGGTTCAAGCTCAGCAGCGGCTCCTCAGAAACCCTATACAGGGTCGCTGTGGGTCGGAACCGACTTGATGGCACTTAACAATAACAACCCTAAAGTTACACAGAGAGAAGTAGAAAACTTGAACAGACCTATAACAAAGGAGTCCTAGTGTGGCGCTGTGGGTTAATGAGCCAGACGGCAAAGCCATTTGAACTGCAAGGTCGGCGGTTCAAGCTCACCAGCTGCTACTTGGAAACCCTATACAGGGTTGCTATGGGTGGGAACTAACTTGACGGCACTTATCAACAACAAAAACAAATAACTACGGAAGAAATTGACCAGATCATCAAAGAATCCCCAACCAAAAAAAGTCCAGGTCCAGATGGCTTCACTGGTGAGTTTTACCAAATAATTCAGGGAAGAACTGTCACCAATTCTACTCATGAAAGACAAGAAGAAGCTTAATGAACCCCAAACATGATAGATCCCAAATGAAAATCACCAAAACATGTAATAATCAAATCTTCCAAAAGTAAAGATAAGGAAAGAATCCTGAGGACAGCTCTGGAAAAATAAAGTTACCTACCAAGGAGCTCTGGTAGCGTAGTGGTTACGAATCGGGCTGTGAACTGCAAGGTCAGCAGTTCGAAACTACCAGCGGTTCCGTGGAAGAAAGATGAGGCTTTCTGCTCCCGTAAAGATTTACAGCCTCAGAAACCCTGTGCAGGGTTACTATGTGTCGGAACCGACTCCACTGTACTTAACAACAATAACAACAAAAGAGAACCAGTAAGACCAAGCTCTGGTTTTGTAGCAGAAACCATGCAGATAAGAAGGTGAGGGGATGACACATACAGAACTTTGAAAAAAAAAAAAATTGCCAACCAAGAATCATATATTCAGCAAAGCTGTCCCTGAAATACTATAGTGACAGTAGGACATTTCCTGATAAACAGAAATAAAAGGAATTGATAATGATCAGACCAACTTTACAAAAAACACTAAAGATTTTTCTTTGGACTGAGAACCAACAACAGCAGGCAGCAACCTGAGATTACCATACATGACAACATCACCCAGAACTCAATCCAGATATAAAAGTACTTAAATTATAACAAACATACAATACTCATAATAAAGAGCCAGAGATACCAATTTAAAATGACATCAAGTACAAAACATAAAGTGGGAATGGTATAGATACAGAACTTCTAAAAGGAAAGGAAGTCAAGTAGATTTCAATATACAAAAGGCATTTTCAAATAGGGAAAGATATTAATAAATTACAGGGTAACCTCAGAAAATGACTGTATCTGCACATCAAAATAATAAGAGTAAAATTAGAAAACATTAGCAGAACATAAATGAATATGTAAAGAAAACCCAGAAACAAAATGAACTCATTGCAGAAATTTACGTGGAACAAAGAAATCAGCAACAACCTCCGCCCCCTCCTCAAAAAAAACATAGTAAAATTACACAAATCAATTCATGCCTATTGATAATTATACAGAATGTAAATGGATTAAATACACCAGTCAAGAGACAGGGTAGAATTGATAAGAAAACAGGATCCTTCTGTATGCTGTTGATAAAAGACACATCAAAAAGATGGAGACAGTCAAAATGCCTATCAATGGAAGAATGTTTAAACAAACTTTGGTACATACCCACATTGGAATACTATGCAACACTGAAGAATAATGATGAATCTGTGAAACACCTCATGACATGAATGATCCTGGAGGACATTGTGCTAAGTGAAATGAGTGAATCACAAAAGGACAAATATTATATGAGACCAATGTTGTAAAAAGTTAAGGTTTTTCTTAATAAAAGAAACAATCTATGATGGTTATGATTGAGGGCAGGAGGAGGGAAAATTACTCCCAGGCCAAAGGGAAGACACGTGTTAACATTCTCTAGTTGTTGTCTGTTCTTGTTGGTTCTCAGTCCACAGAACGTCCTTTAGGATGTTTTTCATAGCAGGGTTGGCTTTGGCAAAATCCCTTAACTTTTGTTTTTCTTGGAATGTTTTGATTACACCATCATATTTGATTGACAGCTTTGCTGGGTAGAGGATTCTTGGGTGGCAGTTTTTTTCTTTCAGGGTTTTATATATGTCTCCCCATTGCCTTCTTACCTGCATGGTTTCTGCTGAGAGATCTGAGCTTAATCTGATTTGCTTGCCTTTGTAATGTTACAATTCTCTTTTCCCTAGCTGCTTTCAGGATTCTGTCCTTTGATTTTGGAAAGCTTGATTATTATACATCTTGGTGATTGTCTTCCTGGGGTTCATTGAGCTTCTTGAATGTTTATCTTTTCAGGATGTTAGGACATTTTTCTTCCAGAAGCTCTTCAACTATCTGTTCTCTGGACTTGTGTGATTCCTCCTGTTCTGGAATGCTGATAATTCTTAAGTTATTCCTCTTCATGTTGTCTAACATGAACTTTACGCCTTCTTCAGATTTTGTTTAATCCTTTTTTGTGTTTGCTCTTATATCTTAGTAGTGTTGAGAATTTATCTTCTAGCTCACTAGTTCTGGCTTTTAACTCTTCAGTTCTACTCCTTTACCCTTTCAGTGTATTTTGTCCATTACTGATATTCTATTATTAATTGTTTGGACCTTTTTACGTAGGTTTTGAATTGTTTCCAATGCAGTATCTATTTATTTGATTGTTCCTGACTTCTTCCTTATTTTTCTCAATTCCATTGCATAGTGTTTTGATACATTTTATAATAATTTTTCTGAATTCCTTCTCAGGCATTTCCAATGCCTGCCCATCTTCTAGTATGGAGTTTAAGTCTGCTTCCAGCTCATTTGCCTCAGTCATTTTATCTTGTTTCTGGACAATTGCTGATATGGTCATCTGCTTCTGTTTTGGGGGCATATTCAGGAGTTGTCTGTGACCTTAATACTTAGCTGGGTGTGTATTTTGGGTTTTTTTATGCTTTCTGATTGCCTCCAGATAGATGTGATCAGGAGATGGGCTTCCCTTTCCCCTCTTTTTCCTGAGAAATTTCAAGATGCCACTGTTGGTTATTGTAACATAACTCAGGATTTAATTTTTGGCCTGTTTGCTTTTTAGTCTGCCTGTCCTGCTCTACAATCTCCATTCAGGCCTTTTTCCTAGCGATAAACAGTTCAGGGCTGCTGTGGCCATTTGGCTTTAAGTGGAAACTGTCACTTTAAATTTCAAGGATATCTGTGTGCATGCGTAGTACAAACCTCCAGGGGTGGGATGGGGTGTCCACTCGCTCAGGCACCCCCTCTAGTCACCAGAATGGAGGTGCGCAGACAGCGCACACCTTTATCTCCATGGTTCTGTCAGGCGTCCATGGCTGCTCTGATCCTTCCCTGCTTGGTTTCTCTGAAGATGGCGGCTCCTGGAGCAGCTGAGCATCTTGAATTAGAGAGCAATTGATTTCTTGCTTCAGCTACAAATTCCCCTAGCTGTAAGCCTTCCAACCTTCTATATATTCCTTTATATGTGGTTCAGAGTTCTGGCACCATCCCCTGAGCCTGCTTGGTCCGGTATTCTGTGTTGTTGCTGATGGAGCTCTTCACTGCCCTTCCACCTGATCTGCCATCTTGTTTGTTCTCTACAGATTTCTCTTCTGTAGCAAGGCCCCTGAGTCAGTTCCAGCCAGATGAGAGGACATGACATAAGGACCAGTTTGTCCTCCTACTGACCCAAAACAGCTATCCCCAGACTCAAGTCCTTAACACTGTTCCTTCTGAATTGCTATTGGTAGGTGAGGAGTCAGTTCCAACTCATAGCAACCCTGTGCACAACAGAATAAACACTGTCCGGTCCTGTACGATCCTCATAATTGTTACTTTAATCTCATTGTTTTTGCCGTTGTGTCAGTCCAGCACATGGGGGTCCTCCTCTTTTTCGCTGGCCCTCCATTTTACCAAACTTGATATCTTTCATCAAGGACTGGTCCCTCCTGATACCATGGCCAACGCATGAGAGACAAACAAGTCTCACCATCCTGGCTTCCAAGGAGCATTCTGGCTGCACTTTTTCCAAGACAAGTTTGTTTGTTCTTCTGGCAATCTATGGTACTTTTAATATTCTTCTCCAACACCATAATTCAAATGCATTGGGTTTTCTACAGACTTCTTTATTCATTGTCTAACTTTCACATGCATATGAGGTTATTGAAAACACCATAGTTAGGGTCAGGCACACCTCAGTCTTCAAACTGACATCTTGGCTCTTGAGTACTTTAACGAGGTCTTGTGCAGCAGATTTGCCTAATGTAATATGTGTCATTTGATTTCTTGACTGCTGCTTCCATGAGTGTTGATGGTTGATCTGAGCGAAATGAAGTCTTTGACAACTTCAATCTTTTCTCCATTTATCATGATGTCATTTATTGACCCAGTTGTGAAGATTTTGGTTTTCTTTACATTCAAATGCAATCCATACTGTTCTATGATTTGCATTTTGGAGAGTGTTAGTGAGTGTTCCTTCAGTACTGGTGGGTGTGTCCAGTAATGTTTATGATTAACATCCTCAATCCCCTCCCTCCCTGTGTCTTTACTTGCTACAAAAAATACAATTTTACCGTGCTTAAATCTGTATAATTCTATGTGACTCTTAACTAGAGAACAAGTGGGGAACCCCTGGAGTACCTAAAGTTTGCTGTACCTGAAGCTGCCGCCACCTGCAGACTGGAAAAAGGATTTACAAAATAATTTCAACGCTAATATTTTTGAATTTATATTCTTGTGTGGGATTGGTTTGTAGTATCCATGTTTATACTTTCCTTTTCAGGTTTTGGTATTCATTTATCCTTCTCGAGTCCTGGTGTGGTGCTGTGGGATAATTCGTCAGACTGCAAAACCATTTGAAGTGCAAGGTCACCGGTTCAAGCTCACCAGTTGCTCCTCGGAAACCCTACAAGGGGTCGATATGGGTCGGAATCGACTTAATGGCACTTCTCAACAATATCTGTAAACGCAATAGTGCCCCAATCTTTCTTTATGGAAATATTTTAAACTGCTGATGGCCTCATTGACTAGTCCGTTTTGTACTTTTTTCTCTTCAATCTGTTTTATATCCTTTCAGGAATTGCTCCATTTAATTTCTATCCATTCCTTATAAAATTAGCCTGTAGTTAACATCTTTTTGAAATTTAGATTCATTCCAATTTAGATTGGATAATGGTATTCATTGTACAATGCATTGTTACTGAATGTGAAAGCAAATTCACTTTAAACAACAATCACGTGTTGCCGTATACAAGGAAGGTAGAGAAAAAGCGTTTGTTGACAGCCATCTTGTACCTTTGTGCGACATAACGCTACCGACTCGAGTGTGCCCACGACAGCAGCGCATTCCGGAAGCTCTGTCGATCCGTAGAAATCCTTCCTGCATTCAGGAACCGGGGTGCTAAGGCAGCCCGTGTGCGCAGGCGTAGAGAAAGAGTCGGCACCCTCTGCGTCAGGCAATGCGCTGGACGCCCTCGGCTCGGCTGTGGACGATGAAGAGGCCGGAAGTGACGTATGCGAGTTCTTTCCCTTTCCTCCCTTGCTAGGTAGTCACGTTTGAGCCGGCTGGTAGGTTTTAGGGTAGGCTTCTGGTTAACGGCTCCTTTGCGGGCTGTCGCCGGCCGCCGCCCCCGCCCACACTCCGCTGTCTAGAGAAAATGGTGGGTCGGAACAGTGCCATTGCCGCCGGTGTATGCGGGGCGCTTTTCATCGGGTACTGCATTTACTTCGACCGCAAGAGACGGAGCGACCCTAATTTCAAGAACAGACTGCGAGAGCGTGAGTGGGTCCCCTACCCTGTCTGGTGCCCTCCTGACCGTGCGCGCCACCGAGCGGCTCCGAGTACGGCTATGGTGCCGCGAGGCTCGACTCCCTCCATTTTGTTTCTCCCAAACCCTGCGGCCTGCTCCACGCATGTCAGCTGACCTTAGCATATGCTACTTTTTGGTCTCTTTCTTGCCGTGATTTTTTTTTTTTTTTTTTTAAATTTAAAGTCTCTTCTTAACTGGAGAGCTGTGGTATTTTACTTGACAAATTTTTAACCTGAGTCGATTCGCAAATCCGGGGCGGGAACCTCGCAGCATTCTTAAACCCTCTTGGGAGCTTCTGTGTGGGTGCTTCCAGGATCATGAGTGAATGCTACAGAAACTGCAGGGAGTCCAAGGGCTGCGCTTCGCCGGTGGCTTAGCCTTATTTCAGACCTGCAACATCTTTTAAGTGTTTCCTCTTTTCCAGGAGCAAGGGCATGTAGGGAGCATTGATGTTAGGGTGAGTCAGATCTGCGCAATCTTAATGCTCTTAGCTGGAAAATGAGGGGATGCCACCCGCCTCCGGGGGTTTTTGTGAATATGAAGTCCGATGTTTGCAGTACCCTAGCCCAGTTTCTGGGGTGGCGCTGCAGGATAGGGTCAGCTTTGGACTGCGAACCCCAAGGTCAGCAGTTCAAACCCACCAGCTGCTCCTCGGAAACCCTGTGTTGTTGTTAAGGTCTGTGGGATCGGTTCGGACCCATAGCCACTCCGTATAGGGTCTCCAAGGGGCGGTTGATGAGGCTCCCGATGAGTCAGAACAGCAACAGACTCAGTTCTTGGTGTGAGTCAGCACTGGACTGCGAACGAACCTCAAGGTCAGCAGTTCAAACCCACTAGCTCCGCCTCGGAAACCCTACCCAGGGTTGCCACGATTCGGAACCTACTCGGCGGCACTACTGAACTGCGAACCACGAGGTCAGCAGTTCAAACCCACCAGCCGCTCCTCGAAAACCATAGGGTGTTGTTAACTGCTGTCAAGTCGGTTCCGACCCAGAGCCACCCTATATACGGTTTCCGCTATGAGTCAGAACGGCAACACCCCGATTCCTGGTCTGTGCCTACGTGCCCCGTGCACACCTCAGGTGCAGCGAGTCTCCACAGTCTTTACATCTTTGCAAATGCTGAATGTTGAAAACCTCGAGAAAACTTTTATCTTTTTTGGCTGAAGAAGTCATAAGAGCTATCCTGTTATTTTAGACAGATTGAGAAATCTTCACTGGATAATTTTTTTTTTTTTAGCTATTGTTGTTAAGTACCATGGAGTAGGTTCTGACTCATACTGATCCTGTACAGGGTTTCCGAGGCTGTAAATCTTTACGGGAGCAGAAAGCCTCATCTTTCTCCCATGGAACGGCTGGTAGTTTTGAACTGTCGACCTTGAGGTTAGCAGCCCTATTTGTAACCACCAACATTGTTGTTTGTTTTTAAGTGCCCTCGAGTTGGTTCCGACCCATAGCGACCCTGTATAGGGTTTCTGAGGAGCAGCTGGTGAACTTGAACTGCCGGCTTTGCAGTTCAAGCGGCTTTGCAGTCTGGTGCATTAACCCACAGTGCCGCACTAGGATTCCTCATACCATTATGATGGTGGTGGTGGTTATGTGCCGCGGAGTCAGTTCCGATTCAAAGTTAGCCTGTGTAGGGTTTCCAAGGCTGTAAGTCTTTACGGGAGCAGAAAGCCTCATCTTTCTCCCGCGTTCCGTAGTTTCGAACTGCTGACCCTGACGTTGAGGTTCACAGCCCAATTCGTAACCACTATGCTACCAGATCTCCTTTTGTACCGCTATAGAAGTAGCCTAATTCAAGTGCTTAGGGTTGACATACTAGCTTAGTGGGCAAATGACGCTTCAAGCTTTAGCATCCTCCTTTTGTAAAGTGGTCTAATGTAGACATTATTAGTGAAGTCTCTGGCACATGCTAATTGATGAATGATAGACCTGGTTTATGAATATACTTTTTATATGTAATTTAACAAATGCTTGCATTTAGAATAAATTGGCCATGTTTTAAAGGCCATTGTGTGACTTCCTGATGTTAACTTGAGTACTTTGCATTTGTAGAACGTAATATAGATTTAGTTAACTTTTGAATTTTTCTAGTCAGATTTCCAATAGAATACTTACATAAAGGCTTGTTGTTAAGTACCTACCAGTGGGTTCCAACTCATAGCGTCCCTCTATAGGGTTTCTGAGGAGTGGCTGATGAGTTTGAACTACCAACCTTGCATTGCTTGTTGTACAGGGTCACACCAGGACTCCTTAACATTAAAGCAGAGTTTCTCAAATCATTCAGTTCGTCAGCTTTCCTGATTACTTATTATTATTATTTTTTTAATGAAAATCCTGAAGTAAGGTTTAGGATTGGATCTTGTGTTTTAACTTATTTGTACATTTTGCAATTCACTAGCAAGAGCAGAGAATCTCATTAAATACCCCAAAAAACACAATCTGCGTGGATCAAGCCAATTCTGATTCAGAGACCCTATGGTCCTTTCCATAGCTATAGCGTGGCTATTCTCCAGATCATTGGCCATTTTCAATGACTAGTGAAACTATTTATTCTTTTTTTAATTGTTTGGGTGAAAGTTTACAAGCCGATGTTCGTTTTCTATTCAAGCTTGCACCATTTTGTTTTGTGACATTGGTTGCAATTCCCTCAGTGTTAACAGCTTTCTTTCCCCTTCCTTCCTGGGTTCCCAAACATGGTTTAACTGCTTAGTTGAGGGAACTGTCATGATATGGCATATGTATGTACCAGGCACTCTTTACAATGCATTATGGTTATTACCTTGTGGCAGCAATACTATGAAGTATAGGTACTATTTTAAATTACTTAACTTTTCTTTTTGTAAAGTGTATGTAACAATGCACCATTTTGATAGTTTTTAAATGAACAGTTCATTGGCCTTAATTACATTCACAAGATTGTGTAAAGATCACCCATTTCCCAAAATTTATCACCCCAAACAAATTCTAGTACCATTTTAAGTCCAGTTTTACGTCTCACCCTTGTGGCTCAGTTCTCAACCCATTTTTAACAACAGCACTAGTGAGGTATGCTCATAAGGAAACGTTTACCTGAGGAGGACAAGCTTTGAGAAGGGATGGAGGGAGGGAAAGGAAATAAGAGCCACTGGGAGGAAGTTGGATAACTATTACCTGGAGGGGATTGCAATACTGAGATAAAACGAAGTGTGTGATTTGTTGGATGTAAAACTGAAGAGCTGCTCTGTAAAAAACCTTCACTCAGTTCACAATAAAAAGTCTCAAAAAGAGAGACCAGTTTAACCTGTTAAGAAAGCAGCTCACAGGTTACTGTAACTCATGTAAAGTCCCAGTGCTGGAAATGGAAGAACTGGGATGCAAACCTGTAGCAGCCAAAGCTTGGGTTCACACTGTCACCACCCTTCCCTGAACTCTTCATTGGTAGCAGCAGTTCAAATGCTGTTCGTTTCCTGTTACCAGGGGTTTGATTCAAGGGTTGACTAGTTGATAAGCACTAGCATTCCTGAGATTTATAGCATTGCTTGATACAGAAGTAAAAATCAAAACTTAGATTCTAGACAGGTGTTTCCCCCTCCCACTAGCCAATATTAGTTGAATTAAAACTTCAGAAGTATATTTGTGAGTAATCAACACACACACTTCCCAAAGGTATAAACAGTGTATGTTTAGAAAACTTTCTCAAATGCTGATTTTCCACCATCGAACATCAGATTCTTGTCAGCATTTAGTAGTGATAGAATCTGTTGTCTCTGGAATACAATTCTCTCATAGCAGTAGCTTAATGCTGCCTTATGTCCCATGGAGGCTGGTAGGGTGCTTGATCGATTTAATTCCTCAGAGATCAGAAAAGGAGAAGAGCTCTGGCCCAGAGATGTCACTTAGCCACAGCTTGTTGACCAGAATGGTGGGGGTGGTGTACTGTGGAGTCAGTTCTAGCTCACAGTGACCCTGTATAGGGTTTCTGAGGCTGTAAATCTTTACGGAAGCAGAAAGCCTCATCTTTCTCCCACGGTTTTGAACTGCTGACGGTGAGATTAGCAGCCCGACTTGTAAACACTACGTTACCAGAGCTCCTTGTTGACCAGAATGGGTCCTGACAAATCACAAGGTCTGAGAGGCAGAGGGTCCAAGAGTTTGGCATATTTTGCAAATAAAAGGAATGACTCCCATAGCAGCTGGATTATTAAAGCTTTCCATTTTGATTAGTGGTAAAATTAAAATACTACAATATATTTCTTTCAGGAAGAAAGAAACAGAAGCTTGCCAAGGAGAGAGCTGGACTTTCCAAGGTAATCCTCTGGTTTTGGAAAGCTGTTATTCCGTGCCGTTAAAACAGTTCCATCTCATGGGGAGCCTATATAGAGTTTCCGAGGCTGTGCATCCTTGTAGGAGCAGAAAGCCTCATCTTTCTCCAATCCAGTTGCTGGTGGGCTCAAACAGCCAACATGGTGGCATAGAAGTTCAGTACTTCTCCCACTGTCTGCGTACTCCCTTGGTTTTCTTTACGCTACATTAAACACTTTATAAAAAGTTATTTAAAAATATGCTTCAAATACATGTTTTCAAATGTTAGTGGATACGACATGCTAATATGCTATTTTAAATAGAATATATTTTAAAATAGCTGAATTCATTTACTGCTTTTCTCCGCCTTGGTTACTTACATTTTGTTGCCACAGCATACAGCTTATTGTATAGTATACAATCAGTTTTTAGGATAGTAATCTCTAAAAGTCCCACAGTGGCTTCAAAGTAATAAAATGTAGTATTTATTGACTTCATTGTTCCTTCATCAGCTTGCTTTGAAAGTGCCACAATGCTGTTCAAGTTATACAACGTCCTGCTGCCCTGACAAATTTTTACCTTTTTGTCATTCACTTTTTTTCTTTTTATAAATCCTAAGCCATGGTATTTTCAGTAATCTCATATGCATGTGAAAGCTGGACAGTGAATAAGGAAGACCATAGAAAGATTGATGCTTTTGAGTTACGGTGTTGGAGGAGAATATTGAAAGTGTTGTGAGCTGCCAAAAGAACCAATAGATCTGTTTTGGAAGAAGTACAGCCAGAATGCTCCTTAGAGGCCAAGATGGCCAAACTTTGTTTCTCATACTTCGGACATATTGTCAGGAGGGACCCCACCAGTCCTTGGAGAAGAATATCATGTTTGGTAAGGTGGAGGGTTAGAGAAAAAGAGGAAGACCCCCAATGAGATAGATTGGCCAAATGGCAGCATCGTTTGGCTCAAGCGTGGCAACAGTAGTGAGCTTGGCCCAGGATCGGGCAGTGTTTCGTTCTGCTGTGCATAAGGTCACTATGGGTCGGTACCTACCCGAAGGCACTTAACAACAACAACATGTTCATAATTTTTTTTAATGACCTGACTGATAGGTTTAGCTGCTTCACAAAAAATGTTGTGACATGCATAAGTAAATTAGTAAGTAAATATTTATCACTGTACATACAGATTTTCCCTCTTTTATGAAATTAGTGTGCTTGTCTGGATTGTCAGTAATTGGAGTAGTGGGTCAGCAGTGGGGCTTGTGTTTCTGTTTTTAAATTGAGATTGTGGTGATAGTCTGAATAGGTGATAACGCTTGCTTGATTCAAAATGTTGTTGTTGTTGTTAAGTGCCGTTGAGTCGGTTCCGACCCATAGCGACCCTGTACAGGGTTTCCGAGGGTGTAAATCCTTACGGGAGTAGAAAGCCTCATCTTTCTCCCGCAGAGCAGCTGGTAGTTTCGAACTGCTGACCTTAAGGTTCGCAGCACGATTCGTAACCACTACGCTACCAGAGATTCAAAATAGAAAGGTGGAAAAGATTGAAGTACACAGTTCTTTCTGCCACCACTGTTACCAGGTCAGTCATCCCCCCTCCGAAACACCCGGTATATATGTTGCTCCAGAGAGACGCTATTTGTATTCACACAGATAGATGTATGAGGCGCTTTCTGGGGCAGTTTTTGCACAAATAGTGGCACGTTTCTATATGTATAGTGATTCTTTTTGAAGGAAGCTGGGCAAGAAAATACTTAATATTATGTTTTATAAGTTACTTTGAAGCACTTGAGTAATCAACACCAGGAAGAAAGAAACACAAGCTTGCCAAGGAGACATGGTATGGTAACAAGGAAGTGGAAACGGGGAACGAACCTGGTTCTAACATGGCTAAACTACCTTTGGAAATGTGTAATATGTTCATTATGTTTTCAGTGTTGTTAATTGCCTTCGAGTCAGTTTGCACTCATAGAGACCTTTGAATCATTCAATCGCTGACCTTGTGGTTCCCAGTCCAGTACTTATACTATATATAAGTACTGGATCACACCAGGAGTCTAAGACACAGGAAAGTTGATTAATTAACAGAAATATGAGTCAGTATGCTTTTAGAGTCAAGAATACAATAAACTTCTTGCTGTATTAGTGAAAGATGCATCCACTTTCTGAAATTTTACTGTTTTCATCAGTATTAGATAATAAGATCTTACATACTGTAATTAAATAAACACAAGCTTAACATTAATAGAAGACTACTTTTTTTTTTTTTGTAGAAGACTACATTTTTTAAATAAAAATAGCTTATTGGGATAAATTTTAGAAGGGCAAGCCATATGGTTAATGGCATTATATAGCATCCTGGTCACTGAGTCTGATAATATGTAACCACAAAACCCCACAAATGTAAACATTTAAATAAAACTTCTTACAGATGTTTGTGAGTCCAGCTACTCTTTGGAAACCCTATACAGGATCACTGAGTCAGTACCGACTCCAAGGCACTTAACAAGCACCATAGATGTTTGTCCCCAGCAAGATGGATTGGCATCAGTGGGCTCAAGTGTGGCAGCAGTTGTGAGGTTGGCCCAGGACCGGGCAGTGTTTCATTCTGTTGTGCTTAGGGTTGCTATGAGTCGGTACCGACTGGATGGCACCTAACAACAACATAGATGTTTGTCATAGCAGAAAAAGTAATAGTTCAAATGGCCAGCCAATAGGAAATGATTGTTGTTAGTTGGTTCTGACTCAGCAGCCCTGTATAGGATTTCTAAGGAGTGGTTGGTGAGTTTGAACTGCTACCTCACGGTTCAAACCGACCTTGTGATCAGTGCTTTGTTCCGTGGTTCTACACCAGGATCTTTGGTAATCACATATACTGCAATAGTATATTTTATTGCCATTTGAAGATAATTTTCCAGATGCTTATAAAATCTATACAAAATAATGTTGGATCAGAAGAACTAGATTGTTTATAGTAAAAGCTGTAAAAAATAATTAAAAAATAGCAAAAGTATGTTTTAAGTGGGATATTTTGTATCATTCATGTTCCACATTAGGTTTGATTCAGATCTTTTTGGTGGTGGTTATGTGCCATGGAGTTGATTTTGACTAACCTTGCACAGGGTTTGCAAGGCTGTAAATCTTTCCAGGAGCAGAAAGCCTCATCTTTCTCCTGCAGAACTGCTGGTAGTTTGAAACTGCTGACTTTGAGATTAGCAATCTGATTCGGAACCACTCTGCTGCCAGGGCTCCTGAGATTGTTATGAGAACTGTTTGATAAGCCAATTTGATAAGTTTTGTCCTCATCCCCCTCACAGTCATTTGAATGTGGATGCTAAATTTTAATCTTTACAAATGTGGTTGGGGGTAAAATTGAGATTTTTTGGCACACATTCTATACATTGGTTCTATTTCCTGGTATAATTGTGGTATCAGTTTCTAAACATTGTAGTTCCAATTACTAAATACTCTTATTTCCAAACAGTTACCTGATCTGAAAGATGCTGAAGCTGTCCAGAAATTCTTCCTTGAAGAAATACAGCTTGGTGAAGAGTTACTAGCACAAGGTAATAGTCGTTTAAAGGTGAAAGAACTAGATGAAATTCTTCATGGTAACTAATTTATGATAAGGGACTTTGCTTTTGTAGCTTGGCTTTTTTTTTTTTTTTTTTTAAGAAGTGACTCAAAATATTTCATGACATGTTTTTAGGCAGTTTTGTTGTTAAGTGCCGTCGACTCAGTTCTGACTCATAGAAACCTTGTATAATAGTTCCAAGGAGCAGCTGGTGAGTTTGAACTGCTGACCTTAGGGTTCAGCACTTTAGCCCACAGTGCCACACCAGTAATCCAGACACTCAATGGTATGGATATTATTTTATGTAAAATTTATTCTAGAAGTAATTATTCCTAGATTACCATTTACCATAGTGTATTTTGAGTTTTAAATGTACTTGATGTAGCATTTGATATAAACAAGCAAACAAAACAAACCCCAGTTCTGTGGATTCTATTCTGACTCAGTAGTGACCCTGTATAGGGTTTCCCAGACTAAATCTTTACGGAGCAGACAGCCTCATGTTTTGCCTGCAGAGTGCCTGGTGGGTTTGAACCACGAGCTCTGTAGTTAGTAGTCTAACACTACTGAGGCTTGTTGTTTGTTGGAGGATAATGATTAATCATGAAAATTGAGGTTTCTCTCTAGAAGGTAAAGCCGGTGTTGAGTGAGAATGACCCTGTGTGACCGAGTAGAGCTGCTCCACAGGTTAGCCTTGGTTGTCACCTCTGGACGCAGACCACCAGGTCTTTGCTCCTGGGGAGCTGCTAGCTCCACGTAAACCGCTCCTGCTTTTTACTTAGCATCTGAGCTCTTGACCATGTGCACCGCAAGAGCTCAGTTATTGTTAAGTGCCTTCAAGTTGGTTCTGACCCATAGTGTACAGAGTTTCCAGGGAGCGACCTTGCTGTTCAAACTTGCGGTCGAGTGCTTACCCTGCAGCATCATACCAGGCCTTCATTTTAATTTGTCAGTAGTAACAGGGAGTATGAGCTAGAAATTGCCTTCCTCAACCGTTTGATCATGTTTTAACATTTGTCAAACTTTGGTATTTTGCATCGAGGGATGTGAAAAACCAATGCCCTTTAAATAGTAGTCCCAGAAAAGGTTCATTTCACCTAGTCAGTGTCATGTGGTGGGTTCCTGACAGCCGATTTTAGAACCAACCGGTCAGCTGATTCAGAGTTAGGCTCTTCATTGGTTTGTGCTTCATTTATTCCATTACCAGTATTAAGACTTTTAAAAATTACTGTTACCAGATTAATTGATAAATCTGAAAATAATACATTCAGTAATTTAGAGCCTTAATAAGTATACTTACGAATCTTTTTAGTATAAATTGTATTTTATCTTAAACATCTATTTAAAGTAGTTACTCTTAATATTAATGTTTTCCAATATTAAGTTGTTTTTCTTCCCTGTTCTCAATTCCTAGGACTCAGACAGGGTTGAGCTAGTAATGTGATTTGGGGCATTTGTCTGCTTCTTTGTTTGGCTCTTTCGTGGGAAGAGCTTAAGAGGTCTTAGGTGTTGATGCCCAGCTTTACTTTTTTACTATTGTTAAGAATATTGCTGGTAAAACAGTCACCATTCGACTGTTTCTCCACGTACAACAACGTGGCATTCTTGTTGTGCCGCCGTTCTCCCTCCCCTTTTTATAACGGAGTTAGAGCTCTGTTAGCTTAAACTCACTGTCCCACTAAGTTTCTATAATCTTTCAGGTTGCTGCTGTCAATTTAATCCTGTGTAAATAGTTTATAAAAGAGAGCATACTTCTCAAGGCAGACATTCTTTATTAGTTAAGCAAGCATGTTTTTAGTTTTAAGACTTAGGGGATATTTTTGGTTTATGATTCAAACATTATTTCAGGGCATTATTTCCTGGGGACTGTTTTATTTTTTTGTCTTCCCCTTTTCAAAGAAACAATTTATTGACATAATTCAATTTGTTGAATTAATTTCACCTAAATTATCCTGTGTGGTGCTGTGGGTTAATGTGCTAGACTGCAAAGTTGTTTGAACTGCAAGGTCGGCAGTTCAAGCTCACGAGCTGCTCCTTGGAAAACCCTATACAGGGTCACTATGGGTCAGAACCGACTAGACAGCACTTAACAACAATAAATTGTTGCAAATGGCCCAGTTCCTCCCTGTCCTCAAGTTGCTACCAGACAAAGATTAGTAATAAGTAGGTAGAGTATGAAGAGATTCTAAGCCGTAAACTGCCTGCGTAGGACTCAGATGACAACAGGTAGTTTTTTGTAGTATCTGTGATTTGTTTGTGTTGTCAGGTGCCATCAGTTGGTGTTCTGACTCATAGTTACCTTATGCACAACTGAATGAAACACTGCCCAGTCCTGTGCCAACCTCAGACCGTTAGCTTGAGCCCTTTGCTGCTGCCAGTATGCCAGTCCATCCCGTTAGGAGTCTTTCTCTTTTTCGCTGACCATCACTCCACTTTACATAGCATGAGGTCCTTCTCCAGAGACTGGTCCCTCCTGATACCATGTCCAGAATATGACAGATGAAGTTTTGCTATCCTGGCTTCTAAGGAGCATTTTAGGCTGTACTTCTAATACAGATTAGTTTGTTTTTCTAACAGTCCGTGGTACTGTTAATATTCTTCTTGAACACCGTAACTCAAATGCTTCAATTCTTCTATTCATTGACCAACTTTCATATGCGTATGAAGCTATTGAAAATGCTATGGCTTGGGTCAGACACACCTTAGTCCTCAACATCTTTGCTCTTGAATGTTTTAAAGAGGTCTTGTGCGGCAAATCTGCCTAATACAGTACGTCCTTTGATTTTTTTTGACTGCTGCTTCCTTGAACGTTGATAGTGTATCTGAGTAAAATGACGTTTTCGACAACTTCAATCCTTTCTCCTTTCATCATGATGTTATTTATTGATCCAGTGGTTAGCATTTTTGTCTTTACAAGGTGCAGCCCATAAGGAATGCTGTGGTGACTGATCTTCATCAGTAATTATTTTAAATCCACTTCACTTTCAGAAAGCAAGGTTGTTTCAGTTGCGTATTGCAAGTCGTTAATGAGTTTTCCTCCAATTCTGATGATACATTCCTCTTCATATAATTCAGCTTCTCAGATTATGTGCTCAGCATACAGATTGAAATAAGTAAGATGAAAGACTACAGCTTTGGCACACACCTTTCCTGATTATAAACCATATAGTGTCCTCTTGTTCTTTTCAAACGACTACCTCTTGGTCTGTGTACAGGTTCCTCATGAGCACAGTTAAATATTCTGAAATACTCAGTCTCTGCAATGTTTTCCATAGCTTGTCATGATCCACACAGTTGAAAGACTCTGTGTAGTCAGTAAAGCACAGTCAAACATCTTGTACTTTATTGATTGCGCAGAGGCTCATGAGGAATCTGTACATAGAACAAGGGAACATTGAATGGTTTAAAATCAGGAAAGGTGTGTGCCAGGGTTGTACTCTTTATACTTACTCAGTCTGTATGCTGAGCAAATAATCCAAGAAGCTGGGTTCTATGAAGTAAAATGTGGCATCTAGATTGGAGGAAGACTCATTAACAACCTGCGATATGCAGATGGTAACAACCTTGCTACCTGAAAGTGAAGAGGACTTAAAATACTTAACTGGTAAAAGATCAAAGACCACAACCTTCGGTATGGTTTGATTACCCATCATTTCTTTTTGGTGTGGTGATTGTATTCCTTTTATTTGATTTTAAATCTTTAATTGTGAATTGTGATAGTTTACTTGACAGAACATTGGTGTTGCACTCAACCAATCATATTTTGTTTGACTGAAATGATTACAATCCCTCAGTGCACCAGCAGTTAGCAGTGTTTGCCTCTGTTCCCTCAGGAATATGTAAGCTTTCTGTATCATTTGATATTTTGTCCATGGAGTCCTTCAGTATTACAAGTCAAGGCTTGAATTGTTTCCTTAGTTATTTCAGCTGGAGAAATACTGAGCGTGTTCTTCCTAACTCTAGGTCTTTGCATTAAAAATACTTGACTTTTGAAATTCTCTGTTCAACTCTTTTACTTCCTCATTTCTTCCACTTGCTTTAGCATCTCTATGCTAGAGAGCAAGTTCCAGAGTCTTTTTGGATGTCCATTTTGGTCTTTTCCTTTCTCGCCGCCTTTTTATTTTCCTACCTTGTCTTAATGACTTTTGCTTTTCTTTCTGTATGATGTTCTTGATGCCATCCCACAGCTCTTCCGGTCTTTGGTTGTTAATTTATAATGTATTATATGTGTTCTAGAGATGATTTCCAAATTCAGGTGGGATGTGTTCAAGGTCATTTTGGCTCTATTGGACTTGTTTTATTTTTCTTCAGCTTTAGTCTCAACTTCCCATCTGAGTAATTGATGGGAGTGTTCCACAGTCTGCTTCTGACCTTGTTTTTTTTTTAACATTTTTATTGTGAATTATGTGGGTTTACATGGGAGAACATCAGTTTTACATTTACCTTATCGTATTTCACTTCATTGCAATGATTACAATCCCTTCCATGCATCATCAAACAACCGAAGGCTACATCCCACAGGCCTACCCCCTGGCCATCAGCACACAGCCCCTCTCCCTCTCTGAGTCCAGTGTCCCCAGCTGCTCCATCTGTGCAAGTCATTGTCTCTGCCTCCATTTCTGGTGTCATTGCTCCTCTGGGTAGGGTCCCACACTCCCCTCTTCTCACTTGATGGTCTGAGGGACCTCTGCTCCTGGACTGCAAAGTCAAGTCACTCCCCTCCTTTTGTTACAAAACGTCTACCTTTACATTTCCAACCCTCACAATCAGTCCTGATAGCAGTTATTCACTATTGTACCACACAAGTCTTTCCCCCATCTCCTTTCATTAGTCCTGTCCCAAGGTTGGAAATCAGTCAGTGGAGATTCTACCTTCCCCTTCCCCACCTGAAACTAGGCTCCTTCTTGAAAGCTTGTAAGCCAGTCATTTCTTACCTTTGTAGCCCCCTCCCATTTTGGGTAGCCAATGTTTTAAGTTGCCCAGGAGTGATCCTCCCTGTAAAGATTTGTTCCCTTTTTGAGCTACTACATCTATAAGTATAGGTAAAGTTCATCAGATAGTAGCGGGTTACTCTTTTTTCCCCTCTTCTTTCTTCTTCTAGTTGAGTTCTGATCATCCAGCCATTGAAGCCCAGTCAGGTGGGTACTATCTGCAAGTATGGGTGTTCTTGTGCATATGCCCTCTCTTTGTATCAGCTGGGCACTTCGCTCTCCACTGTAGTCTTCTGTGGGCATGTGACTGCCTCTGGGCCCAGGAGTCCGCGGGTCTTGACATACTGCTGACCATCCAGGTCTCCACCTGGGTTCACAGGAGTCTGTTGAATGTGGTCGGACTTAGCTCCCAAGTTCATTGCTGTTTTTCCCCCACTCCCTCTTATTGGTGACCAACATGGTCATCAGCCAGACCATATGCCTGCTCTCATGTATTCCCCTTGAGCCTTAGTCTTGGAAGGGGGTTTCTGGCCTTGTTTTGGCTGATGATACGGAGCTTTTCTACCATATCTTTTCACAGGTGTAGTCATCAGTTTGATTTCCGTATTTCATCTGGTTAGTTCAGATGTACAGTCTCTTAGGTTGTTTGCAATAAAGAAGTCATTGATCTGGCAAAATCCTATCATGCGATTTCTAGATGAAGCCATATTTTCCCCACAGTTGATCCTTCCTCATTGCTTCCAATCTTTGCGTTCAAAGTCCTGGTGTGGCGCTATAGGATAAAGCCCTGGACCTCAAGGTTGGAATGAAGCACAAGGTTTGTGGTTCATACTCACCAGCTGCTCTTTGGACACCATATATAAGGGTCACTGTGAGTTGGAACCAACTCTATGACATTTAGCTACAAGAAGATCCTTCCTCTTTGTTTTCAACGTTTGCATCTCAATCATATCAGTAATTATCAGCACATTTTGATTGCATGTTTGATCTGTTTCGTACAGAACAAGTTGCTTCTTTTAGTTAAGTGCTGTCGATTCAGTTTCTACTCATCGTGACCCTGTATGTGGTTTCTGAAGAGTGGCTGGTAAGGTTTGAACTGCCGACCTTGTGGTTCAAACTGATCTTGTGGTCCAGTGCGTTATCCTGCAACACCATACCGGAACTCTGAAGAAGTTGGTTGAATTTTTCACTTTTAAAATCATTGGCTTTAGTGGTTGGTATGTAAATTTGAATAACAGTGGTATTAACTGATCTTTCTTGTAGGCACCTATCACAGAGAGCATTATACTTCCAGATACATCTTCACATGTTCTTATTGATGATAAATGTGATGCGGTTCTTAATTTTGTCATTTCTGGCATAGTAAACCATGTGGTTGTCAGGTTCAGAATGGCCAATACCAGTCTATTTCAGCTCACTAAGCCCTAGGATATCGATGTTGATGCGTTCAGGTATTAATGACTAGATCCAGCAGGTTCTCATTTTGAGTTGTGCCCCATCAGCAAATGAAAGTCCGAGAGCTTGCCTCCATTCTTGTCATCACAGTCAAACTCTACTTTGAGGTTGCACCTTTTCCCCAGTCATATTTTGAGTGAGGGGTTCATCTTTCAGCATTGTAGCTGACAGTATTTCTCTGCTAGTCTGTGGTGCTCCTGGTTTGGCACTGTAGGATAAACACAGGACTGCAAGGTCGTTTTGAACTGAAAGGTCAGCAGTTCAAATCCACCAGCTACTCAGAAATCCTATACAGGGTTGCTGTAAGTCAGAACCGACATGATGGCACATAACAACAGCCACAAACATTCAGAAATAATCTGCCTCTCCTATTTCAGCTGAAACTTTTGTTCACCATATGTGACCCTGCTGGTATTTAAAATATAGGTGGCGTCTCTTCCAGCATCATCGGTATATGCAAACCCCACAGTAGCACAAACGGGCAGGCTGGTGGTGTTTTCGAGTAGGTCTTCCATTATCATTGTTTGTTGACACAGTTTAGAATAAATCTGAATTATTTTAACACATTAAGAAGGAAACACAGTAATATAAGCAGATTTCTGGGCTTAGGGAGCCCTGGCCTTAGTAATGTGAAATAAATTTTTTAATTATTCTAAGCCTCACTTCTTCAGATGTAAAATGAAGATAATACTGGTATCTCACTAAAGATTATTGTGAAAATCATGTTACACAGTTTATATAAACGACAAGAACAGTGTCCTGCCTCCTGATAAGTATTGATTAGATGT
>NW_006408637.1:5413947-5435440 GCF_000296735.1 Chrysochloris asiatica
AATCATGTTACACAGTTTATATAAACGACAAGAACAGTGTCCTGCCTCCTGATAAGTATTGATTAGATGTTGGTACTTACTGATATTGTTATAAGAATAAAATAAGATTGAGGAGAAGATAGGCTACTGAATGTATTTTTTTTTTTTAATATAAAGTGAATACTTCAGAAGCACTCTTGAATAAGCGTGTGATATAATTTAAAGCTTTGGAAGTAAAAAGAACTTAATAAAAACATACTTTAGTAGTATGAAAAGCTGTTAGGGAGCTGACATTTTTGTCTAGATTCTTAATAAAAAATTAGCCTGGCAGTTTCATGGACACTGGCATAAGGTGTTGTCTTGGGGAGAGACCAAGGTTGCTCGTCTTATTGGTTTGCATGAATCAATCACCTCACTGTGACATCACTCTTTAGTTAGGTACTGATGTAGCTCTCGCAGCAGTTGCAGTATTCAGAGTGTCAGCATTTGACCTAGTTCCCATAGGCCACAGGTATACATGCAGTGGTTACATTATGGGAGAGGTAGCCTAAATGTAGGGAACTTACCTCGTTGATAGTGAGACATAAATATACCTGCCCTTTGCTGTGGAGGGAGATGCTGTAGTCCTGGAACACTCACTGTACAAACATCCTTAGAAGAAGAATCTGGCTCAAAGGCAGTCAATGACTCTGCTTGGGAGAAGGACATGAATGTCAGAGACTGGAGAATTGTGTTCCATTTAGTTTCCTACATAAAAAAAAAAAAAATCCAATAGAGTTCTGTTTGCTTAAGGGCACATTTCAGAGGATTTCTGTGTTCTGTGTGGAGTCCTGGTGTGGCACTGCAGTATAGTGAGCTAGACAGCTGTCCAGAAGGTTGGCAGTTCAAACCCACTAGCTGCTTACTGCACAGCATTCTTATTGCTAGCTGCATCGTATTGCAATCTTGCTTGCATGTTTTTATAAGCATCGCTTGGAGATAAAATGAAGTCTTCAGAGTTGTTAATTTGATAAATAGGTCTTTTTGGAAAATTACATATATATGTAATCTTTTGAATCTTTCAGGTGAATATGAGAAGGGTGTGGACCATTTGACAAATGCGATTGCTGTGTGTGGGCAGCCACAGCAGTTACTACAAGTGTTACAGCAAACCCTTCCACCACCAGTGTTCCACATGCTTCTGACTAAGCTTCCCACAATTAGTCAGGTAAGAAATTGAAATGGGAGCAAATATAACTATGGAAGATCTAAGAAATGCTTCAGAAAGTAATTGTGTTCTTGAGGTAGATCAGGAAGTGTACCTTAGTGGTGAGGCTTTAGGCTGAGACAAGCGTCTTCCCTTGGTTTTGGACTCCAGCATGCTTTCCCTTGTGTGGCTTGGACATCCAGGAGCATGGGCCCCCTTGGGCTCCCGCATCCAAGTGCTCTGTGCCGGCCTCTGCACTGAAAGGGCTTTGGAGCTAGGAAGACTACATCCCCAAATTCCTGTATTTATATAAAAGATTACCCTCAATTTAGGGATTTTAAACTGTATCATGTATGTTCTGAATCCTTTCTGTGGAGCTCAAATTAATTCTGTTTGGAATAATATCTCCGTTGATTTCCTCAGTGGTATGATGAAGAATGAGTAATAAGATGAAGGATAATGTTTATTGGTTAATAATCAGTGAGTTATTTCTTGAAACCTGTATTTAGGAACGAAAATGGACGTCCCAAAGATTTGAGAGAAAGAATTGGAAAAGAAAGGACTTGGGTCTAAATCCTTTTTGTTTAGACTCTCTGGTTCCCAGTCTCTGTATATCAGAATATCTTTTTGCATATTATTTGCTGTTTCAAAGGCAGCATAGCACAGTTTATGGTTGACTGAGATGATGTTTTAAAAATATGGGTAGGTCAGGATGAAGTCTGATTTCCTTTCCATTAAAAACGACTCCTTTACTAGTTAACTCGTCTCATATTATCTGGAAATGTTTGTAAAATGCTAATTTTATAATGTTTTATTCATTTTTCATATAATGCTTATAATAAGCATTTCCAGATCCAAAGGGAAACTGTTTGGACCAGACTTAATTATTAAAGTGCATTCAGTATTCAGAGTTGGCGGGAGAGTGAAAAGTAATCATAATATTTTTGTTTGTTTTGGTTAACATAATTGAATACCATGAATAGTGTAGTGCTGTGCCTTCTGTGTTAACTTGGATTTTGAAATAGAACTGACAACAGTATAACCAAAAATATCCTTGATGTTGACACTATTTAAAGTGTTAAGTGCTGAAATAAATATCAGGATAGGGACCAATATTTTACATGAATAAAAGCAAATGTTAAAAACTTTTGGCCAGTCATCCAAACTCCCTCTCTCCCCCAGCTCCTAATATTTTCCTAGATGTGCTATGTAGCATCTTATCTATATGGGCACGTTTGTAGAAAAATGCAGTAAATGTGAACCAGAGTGAATTTAGAATCCTGATTATTAAACACTTATGATAATTTCCCCTTTTTTCCTTCAGAGAATTGTAAGTGCTCAGAGCTTGGCTGAAGATGATGTGGAATGAGAAACAAATGTCATCGTAATAAAGCGTCAACTGAAAGTATTTTTCCGTTTCTGAAGTTGGAAGATAAGCAGCTCTGGGGGAGTGGGGTTGCTGTTTGTTATGGACTGTGTACTACACTGAAGTCTACCAAAGTGAACTCTGACTTTGTGTAGGTTCATTTGTTCTATTTATTTTCCCCATTGAAAAGTGTATTTGATAGAGAGCTTTTCATTTCATAAATACACCATGAGTTACCAAAATATGAATTTTGTGTCTTACTAAAACATACATTTAAAATGTACATAGATCATTACCTGTGTTAAGTAAGAATACTCTGTGCTCAGTTTTAAAAAAATGAAAGACAAGATGCTGAAAGAATGCACATTTAAAACGCTAGTATATTTTATTATACATTAGAAATTTTGATGCAAACTTGTGTTTATTAAAACAGCATTAAAATTGAGAAATAACCTTTTCTATTTGTTCACTTATACTTTAATATGTAAATGGTGTCACTGTGCTGTACTAGTTTCACTCCAACCCCATGTGTTAGTCGAGATGTTTTGTCTAAATTGGTGGTTTATCCTCCCCATATTTGAAATATATATAGTTGCAAATAGCAATGGGAATTAGATCTATGTATAACCCTAGCTTTGTGAGCTTCCCCAGTTCACTGTCCTCATTGATGACATAAGGGTATTGGTCCACTTATGGATGAAGTATCCTTTTCATTTGTATGGTTCAAACCCACGTTCTCTTGAAGAATGTGTTTGTCCAGACTAGTGGGTCTTGCATTTTTTAGACTCTGCATTTTGCATGCCTTGCTTGACGTAATATTTCTAAAAAAAATTTTTGATGGTCTAGCTATCATGGTGATTGTTTCATATGGTTCTGACTGTATTTTAATCTGCCTTTAAGGTAACTGGGATGATCTTTTTTTAAAAAAATGGCCCCCTTTTGCTTTAATCTTCACTGTGTTTCCTGAAATCGTACTTGAACTTGATTCGTTTCTCTTACTGAATGCTGAGAGTAAGGGTAACCAGTCTGGTGGCTGAAGACTTGAACGAAGCTAGCGGGATCTCTGTCATTCTCAAACGTTGACAGATTTCATTTCAAAACTGAGAATAAGGATCCTTGGTACTTGAGTGATCTCTGCTGAACCCAGCAGCCTTTCCCATTGTAAAGATGGACTGGATTCGATCTCAAAAATCTGTGCAGAAATCCCTACGTTTTCTCATGTACTTGGCTTTTTATTTTGGTTTACTTAGAAGCTTTCTTAACCCGTTTTCTTACTGTGGTTGTATAGTGGGAAGAATTTGGAATATAGTTCTAAGTTTTGCCTCTTAATTAGTTCACAGCCTTGGTAAGTCCTGTTGCATGCATGAATATACCCCTTACTATTCTCACTTACGAAGTCTTTGTGTGGCACTGTAGCATAAGCACTGGACTGCTAACTAAAAGTTTGGCAGTTGAAACAGCTGGCCCATGGAAACCTTGTGTTGGGTTGTGGTGAGTTGGAACTGACTCTACATCACTTAACAATAACAGCATTGCTCACTGAAAGGAGATCTCGTTGGTGTCTTGGGTTACACCTTGGGCTACTAACTGCCTGGTCAGCAGTTCAAATCCACTAGCTGCTCCATGAGAAGACAGATGAGACTTTCTGCTACTATGAAGATTTATAGCCTTGAAAACCCTGTACCAGCTTGCTATGAGTTGGAACTGACTTGAAGACAGACAGCCTGCTGTAGCACAGTGAAATAAACACTGGACTGCCAATTGAAAGGTCAGTGGTTCAGATGCAGCAGCCACACCTCAGAAACCCTATACGAGGTCGCTAAGAGTTGGAACCAAGCTGCCAGAACTTAACGTAACATTTTCACTTATAAAATGAGAACAGCAGGCTAGGGGACTCGAACATTTAAGGACCCTTTTTCAGGTACCTTCCAGGTTTGTGATTGATTCTGAATCCTTCAACACTGCTTTGGAGGGATGACAGGTACAAACAAGATCAAATCATTGTATTGGTGATTGTCAATAATTGATGATGCAACTGAAACAGCCTGAGTACAGAAGTGCTAACAGAGGGAGATTAGAGGTGTAGAAAGAGCACTGGTCAGTGGACTGAAGGGTCAACGTAGATGTGACCTCTAACCCAGTAAGGGAGGGCAGAAAGACTCACAATATGCTCTTGAGAGCTGCAGTGTAAAAAGGTGTGGGTATCATGACTCTATGAAAACTTAGATGAGCTTTGAGCGAATGCTTTTGAAAAGGCAATGATAACTTCACTGTAAAACTAACTCAGACAAGTACATTTTATTTATTAAAGTAACAGGCTTGCTGCTTTAAAGGTGCCACTTGTGAAAGCTAGCTGTGTTGGGCAGAAAAAAGAGAGCTGTTTTTAACTTCAGAAACACAGTTGGTCGATACTCTCCTTGGTGAAATCTCACAGTGGTGGCAGTGATGCGTGTCTGGTGGTGGCTCTCAGCAGGAAACACCCCCAGACTTCAGTAATAGATAGGTTGACTGTCCCGCGTGTTCAGGTCGCACATGTGAATAAAACCTTCGGAAATGGAAATTAGATACTAGTGCATGCTTCTTAGGGCAGAGTATTCTGTTTGGTTCCATTATTTGTACTTAAAGATGCATTTAAAACAGGCTTACCTAATGGTGGCAGTGCTATCTTATTAACGACTAGAACGCACATTCACATTAAACTTCCGTAAAATGTGTAAAACCTTGTGCAGTGTGCATAGTTACTGTGAAGTGCCATCGAGTCGGTTCCGACCCATAGCGACCCTGTGTAGGGTTTCCGAGGAGCAGCTGGTGAGCTTGAACCGCCGACCTTGCAGTTCAAACGGCTCTTCAGTCTGACACGTTAGCCCACAGCGCCACACCAGGACAGTGTGCATAGTAGGGGTCAGTAAATACCTGAGTCCCCGAATTTCAGCATTTTGCCTCCTTTCTACTTACTGCCTCATGATTTCTGTAAAGCAGCCTATAGAGTATTAATGAAATGTTACTGCAGAAGAGATTTTGGGAAAATTGGTATGTCATGCAGATGCCATAGGGAATTTCCTTGTAATGTAACAAATGACAGTTTTTATTATTGCTTGTGCTTCAGCTATTTTCAGTGATTATTAAAGGGCTTGGAGAAAATTTTGCCTTGTTGTGTATTTGCAGAAGTAAATTCTGAAGAAGTTGATAATGGTAAAGCTTTGGTACCTAACCTTTCCTAGGCTAGCAGGCTAGCATCCCTTTCAGAGTTTTGAGGGCTGTGAAAGGTTCCGTCTGAGAAATGCACACCTGCAGAGCCAGGTTAAGAATGCCTGCTTTAATGTAAACAGGTAAGGGATTATGTGCAGCAGTGAATCTCAAGCCTTCACGTGTACTGGAACCACCTGGAGGCTCGGTTCAAACACGCTGCTGGGCCCCACAAGTCGATGTGCAGCACTTCTGGGGCAGGGCTTACATAATGCCGTTTCTACTCAGCCTGGGACCACACTGAAAGTGGGACCAGCAGTGAAAAACAGTGGTGATGTGGAACAAGTGGTTAGGTTACTCGCCTCTAGGTGCTTGTACACGGTAGAAATGAGATGTGTAACTCAAAAGCCCCCCGATTGGTAATGTTACGTGAGAACACCTCGTGTGTTCATGGAATCTCGCTGTGATGCTATTGGATAGGCACTGGGCTGCTAAACACAAGGTCGACAGTTCAAACCCACCAGCTGCTCAGAAACCCGTGTATGGGGCTGGCTATGAGCCAGTAGCAACAAGTTTGAAACTAACAGTGGTTTCATGGGAGAAAGATGAGACTTTTACTCCCATAAAGATTTACAGCCTTGGAAACTGCTGAGTCCCTATGAGTCGGAGTTGACTCCATGGCACACTACCACCACCACCACCACCACGAGTCAGAACCAGCTTGACAGCACTTAACAAGAGGGATTCCGAGGAGCCGCTGCTGACCTTGAGCTGCTGACCTTGAGATCTAGGCACCTTATGTTTACATGTTTACGTTGTTCAGTGCCAACTCATAGTGACCCTGTATAGGGTTTCCGACAAGCGGCTGGTGAGTTTAAACTACCAACTTTGCGTTCTAGTCCATTAACCTGCAATACCACACCAGGATTCTGGACTACCAATTACAATGCAAGATTATACTTAAGATCAGAAATTTTTTTTTTTTTCAGAAGATAGCCTATTAAATAGATCGGTTGAACACAAACTACATGTCCTAAATATTGTTGTCATGCTTTAGTTTTTAATTGCATAGGACTCCTGGTGTGGTGCTGTGGGTTAATGCACTGGGCTGCAAGGACAGTGTTTGAGACTCACCAGCTGCTCCTGGGAAACCCTATACAGGATCACTATGAGTTGGAACCAGACACTGGCACTTCATGACAACATTTGTATCTTTCGGTAAATTGGAAGGAATTATTTTCCTGTTTACAGTGATTGTAGAACACAGTACAGGTGTGCATCACTTCAATGTCTAGGATCTGTTTTCTGGAAAAGAATGTGTATTGTGCAGGTGTTGGGTTGAATGCTCTGTACACATCTATGAGGTCTGCTTGTTTAGTTCTGTGTTTTTGTCAAGTTTCTTTCTGGTCTATCGAATTTTGAAAGCGGTATATTAAAATCACCCACTATTGTTGTACATTCATCTGTTTCTTTCTTCAAATCTATTAGAGTTTGCTTTATATATTTTGGAGCTCTCGCATTGGGAGCATAGTATTTATTATGGTTATTTCATCTTGTTCAATTGTCCCTTTAATCATGAGATAATGTCCATCTTTATCTATTGTGCTGTTTTTGCCTTAAAAGTTTATTTTATTAGAGGTTAGTACTGCCACTCCGGTTCGCTTTTTATTGCAGTCAGCTTGGTATATTTTTTTCCATCCTTTTTGACTTTTAATCTGTTTTTGTCTGTGTGTGTGTGATGTGTCTCTTGCAGATAGAATATTGAAGGATCTTGTTTTCTTATCCATTCTGCTACCCTCCGTCTCTTAACAGGTGCATTGAATCCATTTATGTTCAGTGTAATTATTGATAGGTATTGACTAATAGTTGCCATTATATTTGTTTTTTTGTGGTGTAGCTGCTTCTTTGTTCTGTTTTGTCTTTCTTTGTTGAGTTCATGATTTTTGTGTTCTTGTGAGTTTCCTCATAGTTTTAATGATTCCATGTTCTTCTTGGATTTTCATTCTCTTGGTATGTTGTGAAGTGTTCATTTTCTTTGAGGTTGCCTTATAGTCCATTAACTTTTCTGTCCATTTAGTGCAGTCTATTTTATCCTGTAATCGACCTGACCTTCTGGATCTCTTTTCCTACATGTTTCCTTCTTTTACATTGTGCTTGTTTTGATCATAGACTGATCTCCCAGATTCTCTGAGTTTGTTCTTATAGTTTTGTTCTGTTAACAACTCTTCTTTCTATTGACTTAATTCAGGCAGATACTGCCATGTATGTCAATCTCTGGTTGTTGTCTGTTCTTGTTGGTTCTCAATCCACAGAATTCCCTTTAGGATGTTTTATAGCGCAGGGTTGGCTTTGGCAAAATCCCTTAGCTTCTGTTTATCCTGGAATGTTTTGATTACACCATCGTATTTGATTGATAGCTTTGCTGGATAATGGATTCTTGGTTGGCATTTTTTTTTTTTTTTCAGTGTTTTATAAATGTCTCCCTATTGCTTTCTTGCTTGCATGGTTTTAGATCTGCACTTAATCTGACTTGCTTGCATTTGTTTGTGACACTTCAGTTTTCCCTGGCTGCTTTCAGAAGTGTCTCCTTATCTTTGATTTTGGAGAGCTTGACTATGATATGTCTTGGTGATTTTCTTTTGGGGCCTACCCTTCCTGGGGTTCATTGAGCTTCTTGAATGTTTATCTTTTCACTTTTCAGGATGTTAGAGAAATTTTCTTCCAGCAGTTCTTCAACTATTTCCTCTGTGGACTTGTGTGATTCTTCTTGTTCTGGAATGCCCATAATTCTTAAGTTATTCCTCTTCATGTTGTCCAACATGAATCGTAGACCTTCCTCCAACTTTTTTTTATCCTTTTTTGCCCTTTCACAGTGTTCTCTATTTCTGTTATTTTGTTATTGACTGTTTGGACCTCTTTATGTAGGTTCTGAATTGTTTCCAATGCTGTATCTATCTTATTTGATTGTTCCTGTAGCACTTTCCTGACTTCTTATTTTTCTCAACTCCATTGAAAAGTGTTTTGAAACATTGTATAATCATTTTTCTGAATTCCTTCTTAGGCATTTCCAAGGCCTGCCCTCCTTCCAGAATGGAGTCCAGGTCTACTTCTAGGTCATTTGTCTCAGACATTGTATCTTGTTTCTGGACATGTGCTGATGTGGTCATCTGCTTTTGCTTCTTGGACATGTTTAGTGTTCATCTGTGGCCTTAATACTTAAGTGAGTATGTGTTTTGGTATTTTTTATGCTTTCTGATCGCTTCCAGGAAGATGTGATCAGGATGTGGCCTTCCTTTTTCACTCTTCTTATTGCATAACTCAGAGTAACTTTCACAGGTGTTGTCTGCCTCCCTGGTATATGGGAGTTGGTATTGGTTCTTGCCAGGGTTTTGGTGTTTTATAGAGTGTGATTGTAGGTTGGCTGTATGGCAGCTGTTGCTGACTCTTTTGTAATATAGGGAGACAAAGAGTCCTCCAAAGACAGAAGGGGGAACATATAACAGCAAAATAGCAGGGGGGCGGGGGAAGAAAAAAAAGACTGAAAAACAGCAACAACAAAAACAAGACTGATACTGCAGTCTCTAATCACAGAAAAGAGAGAGGAGGGAGAGATGAAAAAGAAGAGAAAAAAAAAAAATCTATAGCCTGATATGAGTAGACTTTAATGTCCTCTCTTCAGCTTCCTGCCTTCAAAGCTGCCCGAGAGATTCCAAGTTGCCAGTGTTTGTTGTTAAGCTATACCTCAGTATTCAATCCAACCTTTGGCCTGTTTTGCTTTTACACTCTCTTTCCCGTGTTAAAAAATAGAACAAAAAACAAACAAGAATTTCTTAAGTTCAGGGTCTGCCTTGGGCTGAGTATCTGTCGGCCGTTTGGTTTTAAGTGAAAACTGTCTCTTTAAATTTTGAGATCTGTGCACATGCGTAGTAGAACCCTCTGAGGGTGGGGCTGGGGTATCCGCTAACTAGCTCAGGCACCCCTATAGTCGTCAGAATGGAGGTGCGCCGACAGCAAGGGACCAATGAACAGATACCAAAAGAGAAGAATGTCCACATCTTTTTCTCTGCGGTTCTGCCAGGCGTCTGTGGCCGCTCCGATCCTTCCCCCGCTTCGTCTCACCCAAGATGGCGGCTCCTGGAGGAGCTGAGCGTCCCGAACCAGAAAGCAATGGATTTCTTGCTTCTGCCACAAACTCCCCCAGCTGTAAGTCTTCCAACCTTCTAAATATTTCTTTAGATGTGGTTCAGAGTTCTGGGACTGTTCCCCGAGCCTGCTTGGTCCGGTATTCTGTGTTGTTGCCAGCACAGCTCCTTGCTGCACTTCCACCCGATCCGCCATCTTGTTTGTTCAGCAGCTCCTCCAAATCCCTATACAGGATCCCTATGAGTTGGAACTCCAGCATCTGTTTCTGAAATGTGATTTGTATGATGTTCAAACGCTGTTTTAAAACCTTGGTCACCCTGGTCCGTGCTGCCTTTGTTGTTGAGGTGGGGGTGGTCAGAGGAGCTGGGAGTTGCAGCAGTGAGGGGGCCTGCTGGGCGGTGTCTGAGGGCCGTGTCCACTGCCTCATCTATCTGTATTCCATCTCGGGTCTCAGGCTGCAAGAGTCTAGATCTGGGGTCTTTAAACCCAGTTCAAACTGACCTTGTGGTCCATACACCAGCGCTCCTTGAGAACCATTGTTAATTGCCATCACGTCAGTTCCGACACATAACGACCCTGACTAATGACTTGTGTTTGAACCACCGATCCTGCAGTTCAAACAGACCTTGGGTTTCATTCAGTGCTTTATCCCACAGCGCCACACCAGGAAGTGAGACACGATGGGACTGCACACGGCTGTGACCACTGTAGGTTGTGTGTACTATGCAGTGGTGGTGTCTAGCTTTTAAAGGTGACAACTGCTTTTTTTTCTTTTTATTGTGAATTGACTGAAGGTTTACAGAGTAGATCATCCGTTTCACATTCAACTAATCATATATTTTGCTTCATTGTTTTTAAGTACTGTGGTGTCAGTTCCGACTCATAATCAATCACCCTGCACTACGTTTCTGAGGCTGTAAATCTTTACGGGGGCAGAACGCCTCATCTTTCTCCTGCGGAACCGCTGGTAGTTTCAAACTGCTGACCTTGAGGTTAGCAGCCTGATTCGTAACCACTACGCTACCAGAGCTCCTTTGCTTCATTGTTGTTAAGTGCCGTCGAGTCGATTCTGACCCATAGAGACCCTGTTTAGGGTTTCCGAGAAGCAGCTGGTGAGCTTGAACCACCGACCTTGCAGTTCAAATGGCTTTGCAGTCTGACACATTAACCCACAGCGCCACACTGGGACTCCATTACATGGTTGCAATTCCCCCCATGCACCAAAGTTAACAGCATTGACCTCTATTCACCCCACCCACTCCGGGATACATAATCGTTTAAACAACCAATGGGGCACATCTGGAAGCCAGTGGTAAACAACTTGTACCTTTACAGTCTACAACTGCTTGTTGAAACCTGCCCAGCAACCTTTGATTTTCATTACTAAAGACACAGTAATAATAACAAAGAAGCTAGGGGGTCCCAGAAAGTAGAGGCGAGGTGGAAGGGAAAGAAATGGAGAGTAGAGCTGTGGCAAACTGGAATTAGATCTGAAAAGAATAGTGGTGCTGGTGTTGAATTCTGGTACTGTATTTCCATGCCCTCTGAATATTCTGGAAAACCCACTAGATCCCACTGGAATGCCACTGAGACTGCCCCTCTCTTTTCTGGGTTGCAGAGGGAAGTAGACTGGACTGAACTTAGCTTTCAGTTTGTCCTTTGGGAAGTGAGATTTCCACATTCTAAAACCAGAACCTGTCTTCAGTTTACCCAGATTAACTGAAAACACTAGTTCGAGTAACAAGTGCAGAAACCTGACCCTGAACTGGGTAAAGAAAGTTGTGAGATTTGTTTGCTCCCTGGGGAGACTACACTGAGCTCCGTCTGTATTAAGCTTGCATCCCAATAAAGAGGTGGACATTCAGGCACACCCTCAGAAATCTGCCCAAAGTTGCTTGGAAAGGGGTAGATTCGGGATTTTAAATTTTGGAAGTGTTACTTGTGATCATTTAGCATAAAGGAGCCGGGAGGGCTTTAGGAAGAAGAAGGGGTGGTTCTTCCCAAAGAAAAGACACGATGAGAATGCAGAACCTGAGGGGACAAACCACTGTGGTGATTTGTTGCTTTTTAGAGATGAGATTTGTGTGTTCAGCTCTTTAATTTTACTACATTGATTATAAAAACCTTCACCTTTTACTAAATTAGTCAATGCTAAGAGGATTGCGTTGTGCGGAAGGCCCAGGGGAAAGCAAGTCAGCGGACGAGGGCCGGGGTGAGGCTGGAGTCAGTGACAGGCAGGCGAGTGGGGGCTCAGGACCTCTGCTAGAACATCTTCCTCTCTTAGACTGACCAAGATGGGCTGTTGACTTAGTTTCTCCCATCTTCCCAAGTGATTTCATTGCTGTGGTTTCAGTGGGTATCTGCTGGGGATGCCTCACAGTGAGTGGGAGGCTACCGCTGACTCAACGTCACTTGGATGTCCACAGCCACCTGAAACTGATGTTGTTAAGTACCATGGAGTTGGTTCCTACTCATGGTGACCCTGCACAGGGTTTCTGAGGCTGTAAATCTTTACAGGAGCAGCTGGTAGTTTCTAACTGCTGACCTTGCGGTTCACAGCCGGATTCATAATCGCTACGCTACCAGAGCTCCTTACATATCCAGACTGAATTCATTTCCTACACCTGTTTGACCTGGGCATCACCTATTCACTACCTTCTATCAGTAACTAAGCCCTGCCCCTCCGTACTAGTGCTTCCAGTCCATCAGTCAAGGACAAGGTCATCTGTCAGTTTTGGTGCCTTGCCTCACGTTAAGTGCCACTGAGTTGGTTCTGACTCATAGCAACCCTGTATAGGGTTCCCAAGGAACAGCTGGTGGGTTTGAGCTGCGCACAGGGCTTCTCCTACAGGACGCTATCTAGACTGCATTTCTTTCTCCCGTGGAGCAGCGGGTGGGTTTAAACCATTTTACTTAGCAGCCAAGTGCTTAACAATGGTACCCTCCGAGCGCCTGGTCCACAGAATAGCAGCTTTAATACTTATTTGTGGAAAAATTTCAGCCTTTGAATTCTCATTATTTACTAAGCACTTAGGAGCTCTGGTAGCATAGTGTTACAAGTTGGGCCTGCTAACCTCAAGGTCAGCAGCTCGAAACTACTAGCCGTTTGTTCTGTGGGAGGAAGACGAGGCTTTCTGCTCCCATAAAAATTTACAGCCTCGGAAACCTTTGCAAAGGTCACTGTGAGTCAGGACCGACTCCGTGGCTCACCACCACCACCACTAAGCACTTAAATAGACTTTATGCTGGGGGTTCAAGGGTCAAGAAAACATATCCTTCGTGTGTCTCACATTAAAGCTGCTATTCTGTGGACCAGGAGCTCTGGGGGTACCACTGTTAGGCATTTGGCTGCTAAGTGAAATAGTTATACCCTCTTTCTCCCAAGGAGAACGATGCGGCAGTCTGCTTAGAAAAGATGTTAGTGCCTTCTCGTTGGCGCAGGGACCCTATACAGGGTTTCGAGGAGCAGCTGGTGGGCTGAACCACCGACCTTGTGGTTCTTTGTCCAGAACTCATTCTACAGCGCCACACTTTGGAAAACCCTATGGTGACGTGTCACTATGAGTCGGAAGCAACTTCATCTCTTGTACTCTGGACGTATTATCAAGAGGGACCAGTCCCTGGAAGAACATAATGCTTGTTAAAGTAGAGGAAGACCTCAGCAAGATGGATTGACAGTGTCTACAACAATGGGCTGAAGCAGGAACTGTTGTGACAATGCTGCAGGGGCGGGCGGTGTTTGTGAGTTGTGTGTAGGTAACTAACAAAAGCACGTAACCACACAATGAGTTGGAATTGAGGGAAACCGTTTGGTATTCTGTGGAGCAATTTGTGCTCCTTGTTTTTCCAATCCCTGTGAAGAAGAGGGTTTCATCATGCTCTGTCTTAGCTTTCCTTTGAAGCTGTCCAGGCAGCACCTCTTATGGGACTTTGAAGACTTGGAATTTATTTTCACAGACAGCTGCTTTCCAAATTCACTTTTGTATTCAGATGACCATGCCCTTACAAAGTGTTTAATCATGAAAGACAAGATTTTTCAAATGCCTCTGCCTCTCAAGGTGCTACATTAGACTTCAAGCAAGCTCAATTTAACACATTTAAGCGTTACTAAGTAGGATAATAAAGCTGTGACTAGTCTCAGAGCTTTTGTCTTTCACTGGCTGCCTGACATTGAACAGTGGCTTGGTTAACCTTGGTTCCTCAGAGAAATAGAGAAGGTAAGACCTGTCTGTTTCTTCCCTGCTATCCATGAGTTTCTGGTCTCAAAAACTAGGTCTTCGTTTTGGGGGGTCCAGAATACCTACTGCGGTATGCCATGCCATTGGGTTGTTAAGTGCTGTCGAGTTGGTTCCGACCCATAGCGACCCTGTACAGGATTTCCGATGAGCAGCTGGTGAGCTTGAACCGCCAACCTCGTGGATCAAACTGACAGTGTAGTCCAGTGCATTAATCCACAGTGTCATACTGGCATATATTTATTGAACTAAACTGAGGGAGAATGTGCAGTGTGTTAATATGACCTAAATTAAAATATCCCAGACACTGACAATTAGGATGCTTGTCCTTCCTGGGCTGGACAGGCCTTACCCTGTTTCTTAATTAAAGATAACAGAAGTTTCAGGACAGAGAGATCAGTCAAATGGTTTTTCCTGTCCCTTTATTTTATTTTAATATTTTTTTTTAATTGCATGACTATACACAGCAAAACATACACCAAGCCCACGTTTTTTAAAACAAAACAATATATATTCATTGAAAGGTCTGCCAGCCCACCTATCCACAGGCACACAGCCTCACTCAGTCCATGGGTCTAAGCCCACAGCTGCTCTGTCTCTCCATGCCACCACCTGTGCCTCTGTCTCTGCTGTCGCCGCGTTTCTAGGTAGGATCCCACGTTTCCACTCATGCTCTGCCTTTTTGATGGTCCTGGGATCGTCTGTTCTGAAATGAAAGATTAATTACTCCCCCCTTTTAGTTACACATCTACAATTACAGTTGTGACCATTGCATTTAATCCTGCTAACAAGTATTCACAACTGAGTCACAAAATCCTATCACTGTTGTTACCACCCGCTTTGACCAGATTCATCTGGAAAAGAGGCAAACTATTCAGTGGGGATTCGACCTAACCCTCCTGATTCTAAAACTAAGCACACTCATGAAAACTTGTAAACCAGCCACTTCATGCCTTTGTAGCTCCCCACCTCCAGTTTTGGTAGCCAGTGTCTAAATTTCTCGTCTCTGCCAACCCAGTACACTCAGTAAACGAGGTTGTTCCTTGATATTTGAAGAACCCTTCCATTCTAGTTGCAATGTTGAGTTCATAATCAATCATCTTGATCTTGGTTTGAGTTCTGGTCAACCCACAAGGCCTCCAGCCTATGTCCCTTTTATTTTTGTAATACCAAGCAGCATTCAGATATTTCCTCCTTCGCTGAAGGTGAGATTTTTTCCTAAGTGGTCCTGGAATCACAAGACTCCTTGGCGTGGAGGATGAACACAGGTGTTTGCCCACCTGTGAGTTATGCCCTATATATTTTGATGTGAGTGTGGGTGTGGAAAAGGAAGTGTCTGATGCTTTCAGTAGTTTTTCTTATGGAGAAAACATTGCCACTTAGCCCTTGTACTACATTGGGACAGTGATGGAGTAGATCCCCCTCCACCCAATAGAAACAACGGTTGTGAAGTGCCGTTGAGTCGGTTCCGACCCATAGCGATCCTGTATAAGGTTTCTGGTGAGCTTGAACTACCAACCTTGCAGTTCAAATGGCTTTGCAGTCTAATGCATTAACCCACAGCGCCACACCAGGAGTCCAGAAACAGTGGTTGTTGTTAAGTGCCATCGAGTGGATTCCGACCCATAGCGACTCCGTATAGCTCTTCCGAGGAGCAGCTGGTGAGCTTGAACCCCTGACCTTGCAGTTCAAACGGCTTTGTGGTTTGACGTATTTACCCAATGGTGGTGGTGGTGGTTATGTGCCGTGGAGTCGGTTCCGACCCATAGCGACCCCGCAATAGGGTTTCCGAAGCTGTAAATCTTTATGGGAGCAGAAAGCCTCGTGTTTCTCCTGCGGAACAGCTGGTAGTTTCGAACTGCTGACCTTGCGGGTTCGCAGCCCGACTCGTAACCACTACGCTACCAGAGCTCCTTATTTACCCAATGTTGTTGTTGTTGTTAAGTGCCGTCGAGTCGGTTCCGACCCATAGTGAACCTGTATTGGGTATCCAAGGAGCAGCTGGTGAGCTTGAACTGCCGACCTTGCAGTTTAAACGGCTTTGCAGTCTGGCGCATTAACCCACAGCGCCACACCGGGATTCCTATTTACCCAATTGTTGTTGTTAAGTGCCGTCGAGTCGGTTCCGACCCATAGCGACCCTGTACAGGGTTTCCGAGGCTCTAAATCGTTACGGGAGCAGAAAGCCTCATCTTTCTTCCACGGAGCGGCTGGTAATTTCGAACTGCTGACCTTAAGGTTCGCAGCCCGATTCATAACCACTACGCTATACCAGAGCTCCTTTTCCTGTGTAATTTAGAAATAAGGAAGAAATTTGAATCGTCTGCCTTTCTTTTTGACAAAACGATATACAGAAGTTGGTATATTTGAGCACAATCCAACCTGCTGTTATGGTAGTAATTCCACCTGCTCCTCATGAAAAGAAAAAGGCTTTCTATGGTCAAGCTCCTAAGGAGCTCTGGTAGCGTAGTGGTTACGAACCGGGCTGCGAACTTTAAGGTCAGCAGTTCGAAACTACCAGCTGTTCCACAGGAGAAAGAGGAGGCTTTCTGCTCCTGTAAAAGATTTGCAGCCTAGGAAATCCTGTGCAGGGTCACTATGAGTCGGTTCCGAGTCCACGGCACATAACCACCACCACCATTGTTAAGCTCCTAGGTATGGTGGGTTAACTGTCAGGAGGCATGGGGAAGATGGGGTTAGCGCAGTCTGGAATGTCCTTTGGGTCTCTGATGTAGACAGAGGTCAAAGGATGTTTGTGTAATGGCCTCCATTCTCTGTGTACATCTTGTGCTCACCCTGTCTCCTGAGCAAGGCCTTAGATAGTCTCTGGATCTGACAGAGACTCCCACAGAGACCTGAGAGGCCTTGAACTTGGTCAGATCATTGCTGCCTGGCCTTCATCATGTTTTTAACAAGCCATTCCATTTAAGCAGAAAAAAAAAAAAACACCTGCTTTAAAGGTGCTTCAAAGGAGGCTCATGGCCAGGAGGACACATGTAGGTCTTTAGGGATTCCTTATGAAGGCAGACAACATTACTCAGTCCGGATCCCTTTTAAAGACATTTAAGATAGCTGGATTCCTAAGATTTGCTTTAGATAAATAATGTTAAGTGCCGTGGAGTTGGTTCAAACTCACAGTGACCCTGTGTAGGGTTTCCGAGGAACAGCTGTGGGTTTCAGCCATCAACCTCGCAGTTCAACTCCACCGTGTGGTCCAGTGCATTATCCTGCAGTGCCACACCAGGACTCCATAGGAGTATTTGTTGGTGTTAAATGCTGTCGAGTCGGTTCTGACTCATATCGACCCTGCACAGGGTTTCCGAGACTGTAAATCTTTATGGGAGCAGAAAGTTTAATCTTTCTCCCGCAGAACAGCTGGAAGTTTCGAACTGCTGACCTTGAGATTAGCAGCCCAATTCATAACCATTACACTACCAGAGCTCCTTGATAGTTGAAAGTAAGTGGTGTCTTTTATTAGAGTTCCAGCATAATTTTACTAGTCTCTTTTTTTTTTTTTTTTTTTCTTTGACCCTTGCCTTAATGCTAATCAGTTAAATGTCCCCTTCATTTTAGTTTACTGTGTGATCGTTTTAAATACTAAGGATTATGTAACTTAAAAACATACACATGTTTTTGTTGCTCTAAATGTTTTATTATTGCATCTCAGAAAGTTATAAGGAAGGTGGGATTTTAACAGGACACCAAGGCAGAGCTGTGAAATGACTTGATCTGAATCACTGCATCATTGTTAGCTGCAGTTGAGTCGGTTCCGACTTATAGTCACTTTGTGCACAACAGAACAAAACACTGCCTGGTCCTACACAATCGTCAGAATCCTCATTACGTCATTGCTATTCCAATCCATCTCATTGAGGGTCTGCTTCTTTTTCACTGATCCTCAACTTCCCCTGGGACTGGGCTCTCCTTATAATATGTCCAAAGTATGAGAGATGAAGTCTGGCTATCCTGGCTTCTAAGGAGCATTCTGGCTGGAATTCTAATACAAGTACTGGAAGTTTGCGGTATATATATATTTTTTACTAAGCAAAGAACTTTATTAACATCGTTTCAAAATTTATTCTCAGGCTTCTTCAGCATAATTGGCCACAAAGAATGAATTATGTATAAGCAAAAATTGAAAAAGCTGTAGTGTCCAAAGGGCTTAAAAATATTCGAGATGCAGGTTTTTTTGTTTTTTTTTGCAGTGTCAGAATTTTTCAACTTTTCTTTTTTAACTAGTGACCTAAAAAGAAGCAGTATTAAAAGATAAAGTTTACATAAAACATATGTACACATTTAGTGGTGCTTTATATTAAGACAAAATAATGAAGCAAACATTAGTTGTTTAAAAACTGTACAGGGGGCTTCATACCATAATAGCTTAAATTTATAATTTCAAAAGAAGGACAAAAACTCATGTGTCGGGCAACAGGATAAACTAGCAATCTAGTACAATGTTTTTGTTTTTTAAAAAATAATTCTACTCTTGAGGCTGAAATTCATAAAAAAACAAACAAACCCCAAACCCTAACTTATTTATGGTAGAAACAGCTAGTCTGTCTATACAGCATGTTCTTATGTCAAGTTTTTTCTTAAAGTAATAAATAGATTTCCAGGAGTCACTATACATACATTTAATACTCTTCTGCCTTAAGAAAACAGACATTTAGGTCAAGTGTAAAACTTTTATCACTTTGACACGGTTCTTAGCTCATTGCTGATTTTTTTAAAGGGCCTTAACAATTTGGGGAACATAAATAAAGCTGTAGACACGTGGATTGTTTTTTTAAAAAATCCCTAGGTCCATTTTAGAGTAATAAAGTGACTTTTTCATATAAATAGTTTTAAAAGATAAGTTTTTCACTCATATTGTGGCATACAAAATATTAAAGCAACCTGTCAAAGCAAACCCCAAGTAGGAGCCACAACATTTATCTTGTGTATTTCTTTGATACTTCCACTGTTCAGAGCACATTTTAAATACCATGTTCATATAAGCCTTTCTTACTGTTGAAGAATACATTATGGCAAGGCAAATGAGCTATTTTAAAAATAGATTAAAGTTTACCATTTGTAAAAATTCAAATTTTATAAGGCTTGCTACAGCAGCTATAGACTAATTAGCTACCTTATTATATCACTAAACCTTTGTAAACAAGTTTAAATTATATTTTCAAGAACCAAATTTGCACTAGTCAAGAGTGCATGAACTTTGAAGATCTAAAAGCTAGAGTGAAAGTACTGTATCACTTAATGTATCCTTTAAGGTAGAACTTTACCTAATCCAGAACTCCAGTAAAAAAGTTCCTACTTTATCATGATAAACATAGTAACACTGGATCCAAGACAAATGTTGCTATGACATGAATTGACTAAATAAGTCACCTTTGGGAAGGACGTTATCTTCATAAAACAAGTACTGTTGTTAGTTCAGTGGCTAAAATAGGAATTAAATAAATTTCTTCCTTAGTGCTAATTTTAAGTGGTCTTTGGACCAAAGTTACCAGTGTAACTTCTGAATTGGCTAGGACTAAATACAGCAGTATTTTAGGTTAAAACTTTAGTAGCTCATAGAGATGTGGATTTTATCAGATCCATAAACAAAACAAATTGAAAAAGCAGTCAAAATATAAAATAGCAGCTCCAAATAACTTAAGTTTTATCTTCTTGAAATTTGTTAACCACCTTCTTGGATGCCTCACCAAAATTCTCTGTAACTTCATCATCACCATCCTCTCCAGTAGAAAGTGGTGCTTTCCATCCACAGATTGGCCAGAGCTTCAGCCAGTGCTCTCACATAGACTGTCTACACCAAGCTGGCTTAAGATGTGGGGGAACGTTTCTCTCATCTGCTGTATCTCAGCATGGCCAGTAATGGTGAAAGTGTTCACTGCCAGAGATGCCTGAACCTTAGAATTGTTAAAGTGGATCATTGTTCCTTGGTGTTTGAACATACTCATCTCTTCAATACCAGAGAGATTGTTTACCCCCAGTTTCTTTAAGAACTGAAGTTTGTTATTATCTGCTATGAACCACCTTTTTTCTACCAACAGTTCCTTTTCTACTAGTGTGTACTTGTGCCTGCAGTGTGGCATGTTTTTCATGTTTTTCCTGATTCCTGACCCTTTCTTTCATTTTGTTGGAGTGGAAATGGAGCTGCATGGGGACAAGGGCTGGTGCTCAGGGGGTGCTTTGGCAGACAGCGGCGATGAGGTGCACATACACGGGGTCGCAAGATGGCAGCAAGAGGGCAGTCCACAGTACTTTTAATATTCATCTCCAACACGACAACTCAAATACATCAATTCTTTGTAGTGGTAGTTATGTGCCGTGGAGTCGGTTCTGACTCATAGCAACCCTGTACAGGGTTTCTGAGGCTGTGAATCTTTATGGGAGCAGAACGCCTCATCTTTCTCCCGCGGAACAGCTGGCAGTAGTAGGTCTGCCTTATTATCAGACTTTCACCTGCATATGAGGCTACTGAAAATACCTGGCTTAGGTCAGGCACACCTTAGTCCTCAAACTGAACTAGTTAGCAAGTACAATAGATTAAAGCACAGCTTCCTGGCTTGAACCTGAACCATTTTACCACGGACCATGGCACCTCACTTGCGTGGAGAACAGTAATGTGAAAAAGACTAAGTTTAACAATATGTATGTAAGAAAATGAATTTGTTGTTTTCCTGCTCTAGGGGAATAGCACTTTTAAAAGCTGCTTGTTTTCTGTTGTATCCCCAGTGCCTAGACAAGTGTCAGTGAATGCTGAAGATTCCAAGGGCTATCACCAACATGAAGTAGTTTTCAGTAACGATTACATCTCAACTATACTTCATTCCTTCACTTGTCCCTAGCCTGCCTCTCCCAAACCAACAATAAGCAATAGTGAATGCTGGTAGCTTGCAACTCATGAAGACTTAATGTGTAATGAAAGATGATTTCAAGAAATGTCTAAGCCAGCCTTGCAAACAGCCCGAGAGCAACTGTATCTGCCTGGAAGATTCCCCTCTCTGTAACATTCACTCTGGCCGTTTAAAATAGTCTACACTTTGGAAGACCAGAAGAGTTGTGGGATGACATCAAGAACATCATACATGAAGAGAGCAAAAAGTCATTAAGTAGACAAGAAAGAAGGGAAAGGTCAAAATGGATGTCAGAAGAGACTCTGAAACTTGCCCTCCAGCGTAGAGAAGCTAAAGCAAATGGAAGAATTGAAGAGGTCCAAGACCTGAACAGAAAATTTCAAAGATCAGCTCGAGAAGACAAAACCAGGTACTATAATAAAATATGCAAAGATTTGGAACTAGAAAACCAAAAGAGAAGAACACAGTCAGAATTTCTCAAGCTAGGGGAACTGAAGAAAAAATTCAAGCCTCGACTTTTCGTTATTGAAAGATTCTC
>NW_006408637.1:5436910-5448150 GCF_000296735.1 Chrysochloris asiatica
ATGGATCAGCCAGGTGGCATCATTGATGGACTCAAGTGTGGCAGTGGTAGTGAGGTTGGCCCAGGATCGGACATTGTTTCGTTCTGCTGTGCATGAGGTCGCTATGAGTCGGTTCCAACTCGATGGCACCTGACAACAACAACAACAACAGTTTGGAATGAGAAAGGCTGTGTACCTGCAGTGAGGAGGCTGGCTTGCAAAATGTAGCTTCAGTAATTTAAATGAATATGTATTTTCTGTGTATTTTGTGTACATCAAGAAAAAAGAGGTAAATACTATTAACCGATGGTGGTGATGTGCTATGGAGTCAGTTCTGACTCATAGAGACTCTGCATAAGGTTTCCGAGGCTGTAAATCTTTATGGGAGCAGAAAGCCTCGTTTTTTGGTCCCATGGAACAGCTGGTGGTTTCGAACTGCTGACCTTGAGGTTAGCAGCCCGATTTGTAAGCACTACATTTCCAGAGCTCCTTGATGGTGCATGGAGGGGATGAAACTATGATTTGTTGAGTGTAAAACTGGTGATCTGCCCTGTAAAGTATCACTCAATTCACAATAAACACTTTTAAAATTCAGTCTGTAATTTGAAGTTTTTCAGTTCATTACATGTAGAAAGACATTTGAGGGATGCTAAAGGAGCTCTGGTAGCATAGTGGTTATGAATCGGGCTGCGAACCTTAAGGTCAGCAGTTCCAAACTACCAGCCGCTCCGTGGGAGAAAGATGAGGCTTTCTACTCCCGTAAAGATTTACACCCTTGGAAACCCGGTACAGGGTCGCTATGGGTCAGAAGTGACTTGATGGCACTTAACAACAACAACATAGGAGTTCTGGTGTAGCGCTGTGGGCTAACATGTCAGAACTGCAAGTTCGGTGGTTCAAGTTCACCAGCTGCTCCTTGGAAACCCTCTACAGGGTTGCTATGGGTTGGAATTTACTCGACAGCACTTAACAACATCTCACAGTTAAATGAGAAAGATGAGGCTTTCTGCTCCCGTAAAGATTCACAGCCCCAGAAACCCTATGCAGGCTGCCTTTGAGTCAGGACTGAGTCCACCACGTGGCAGTTAAAGGAATAAAAATCTCAGCCAATCAGGAAAAAGAACTCCCCCTCCCCCCACTACCAACTTTCTAGATCTGGGTTGTTTTCTAATAGTTAATAACATTGTTCTTCACTTCAGGAACTATTACACCTGATTTGCTATGACTGGAGCACACACCCAACTTCTTCGGGAATGGATTTGTCAAACAAGTTTTTTTTTCAAGCATCTGCTAGCCTGTAACTTTTTTTTTTTTTAATATTTTATTGTGAATTATGTGATAGTTTACATGAGAGAACATTAGTTTTACATTCATCCTATTGTATATCATTTCATTGCCATGGTTACAATCCCCTCCATGCATCATCACCCAACCAAACAAGCCTACCCCCCATGTCCCCCACAAGCCCTCCCCTCCACCCAGGTCGTCAGCACACAGCCCCTCTCCCTCTCTAGGTCTAAAGTCTCCAGCTGCTCCATCTCTCCACATCATCATCTCTGCCTCCATCTCAGGCATCACTGCTTCTCTGGGTAGGGTCCCACTCTCCACTCTTCTCCCTTGATGGTCCCAGGGACCTCCGCTCCTAGACTGCAAAGTCATTCACTCCCCTTCTTGCTACAAAACATCTACCTTTACATTTCCAACCCTCACAATCAGTCCTGATAACAATTATTCACTGTTGTATCACAAGAGATCCGTCTGCAGTTCATTGCATCAGCGCCGCCTAGTCAGATTGAATACTACACACTGGAGATTCTACCTTCCTCCATGCCCTCTGGATCTAGGTTCCCTCTTGAAAACTTGTAAGCCAGTCATTCCTTGCCCTTGAAGCCCCCCCATTTTGGGTAGCCAATGTCCAAGTTGCCCATCCCTGTCTTCTCCATGTGTGGAGGGGATAGGAATGATCCTTGCTGTAAAGATTTGTTCCCTCTTTTGAGCTACTGCCTCCATTTGTCACGTCTTATGAGTTGTCAGTCAGGTGAACTGTGTATTTATATGTCTTACCTGAAAAAAAAATGGTTTAAAACTGCTAAACGGAGCACATGGAAATTATTACTTTCCATTGTAAGCAAGTTATTGAACACTGGGCCAGTTTTTTGGTTTGTTTTCGATACTCAAATATGAAAAGTTATGTGCCAAGTTGTTTTTTACAAAAATATATTATCCCAACATTCCAATAATTTTATTCCCCTTTGCAAAGTGGCCACATGTATCAGTTGTAGATCCTGGCTGATGATCAGAATCATCTTTGTAAGGCTTGGGGGAAAATTCAGGGTTGACCTCAGGGCGGAGGGCGCAGCGGGCAACCTGCGTGGTGTTCTCCCCATTCCTACGTAGGTGTGGAGGGCGCGGGTGATGCGCAGCCTTCGCTCTGTGGTGTAAATGCTTCCTTCAGGGAAAGATCAGGAAGAGAAGGAAGGCAACGAGCGCCATCTAGTGGATGCTGAGCGCGACGACTCCGGGTCCCCCGCCGCCCATGAACGGCTGGAATCCTGGGTTTTGAAGATTCTCATGGTCCCCTCATGTTGAAATGTGATTCTGTAAAGAGGTGGCATCTTTCCAGTGCTTCAAAGCAATAGATACACACGAGGGTAAGTAAAGTGTTGTTACAGGGTTTCAGTTCATACATGCGCCGGCTTATTCCAAACAAAAGGTGCGTAAATACGTCACTGTGATCCGTGGATGGTGCACAGGGTCCCTCAGTAATCTTAGTCTCGTTGCTGTTAAGTGCTGTGGAGTCGGTTCCGACTCATAATGACCCTTATAGGGTTTCCAAGGAGCTGCTGATGGGTTTGAATGGCCGACCGTATAGGCTCCAGTGCCTCGGAAAATGGTCGCTATGAGTCAGAACCGACTCGACGGCACTTAACAACAGCAACAACAACAACTGATCCTATAACGTCACACCAAGCATTGTTGGTGTTGTGAAGTGCCGTTTAATCGATTCTGATCCATAGCTACCCCGTATAGGGTTTCCGAGGAGCAGCTGGTGAGCTTGAACCACGGACCTCGTGGTTCAAAACCGACTTGCAGTCCATCACATTGACCCACAGCACCTCAGCAGGACTCCACATCAGGTATTGTTGTTGTTGTTGTTAAGTGCCATCGAGTCGGGTCCGACCCATAGCGACCCTGTACAGGGTTTCCGAGGGTGTAAATCTTTACGGGAGTAGAAAGCCTCATCTTTCTCCCGCGGAGCGGCTGGTAGTTTCGAACCGCTGACCTTAAGGTTCGCAGCCCGATTCGTAACCACTACGCTACCAGAGGTATTAGGTGCCTTAAATAAAAAAAGGAGGGTGACTTAAAAAAAAAAAAAAAGGTTACTTTTTGTGCTTGGGAAAAAAACAATTTTGAAGTCAGAGCTAATATCAAGTTTCCAATAGAACTCAAGTGGACATCTTCAGAAATCATTGAAGTTTTGAAGCAAGTTTACAGGAAAGGTGCCTCACATAAAACAACAGTTTTCAGATGGATGAAGCATTTTAAGGAAGATCGGGAAGACCTCAAAGATGAATTCAGGGCAAAGAGGGCAGCTCAAAACTTATGGTGACTATTTATTTGGATCTCAAGGTGTAATCTGGATGGATTTGCTCAAAGGACATAGAAGGATCATGGGAATTTATTACGAAAAGGCTTTAGATGTATACAGACCTAGATGGAGGAAACATGGAGAAAACCAATAACTTTATATTTTGACATTCCTGTTTTTAAAGGTTTCTATGATTTTGTAGCGATACTTTTGACATAGCCTCATCTCTTTGACAATTGTCTGCTGGGACTTAGAAGGTTTTCATTGGCTAGTTTCAGAAGTAGATCATCAGAGTTTTCTTTCTAGTCCACTACTTGGAACCTGTCCACCACGGGTGACCCTGATGGTTATTTGAAATACTTGTGGCATAGCTTCCATCATCACAGCAACACACAAGCCACCAACGACAGACCAGCCGTGGATCTTGCCTGGCTTAAATACAGCATCAGCAGACTTCAGCCAATGTTTAAAAATTAGCTGGTAATCCCTAAAATCCTGAGAACTGCTTTTAAGTATTTTAATTGTAGATGAGTAATATGATGAGACAGAAGAGGAAATTTTACTTTTCCTACATGAAATCTAAAATCACAGATGTTGTTAGTTGATATCAATTTGATTCTGACTCATGATGCATGACAAAGAACCAAAGGATGCAGGAGAAATGGATTTAAACAAGCAAATGTTTCCAGCTGACAGCAGGAATGTAAACAACTCCAATTAGTCTTCCCTATCTGTGTTGGCGATTTGGTGTTGGAGATCTGGTAGTGGTTACGAATCGGGCTGCTAACCTCAAGGTCAGCAGTTCGAAACTACCAGCTGTTCCGTGGGAGAAAGGTGAGATTTTCTGCTCCTATAAAGATTTACAGCCTCAGAAACCCTATACAGGGTCGCTGTGAGTTGGAGCTTACTCCACGGCATATAACAACAACAACATCTGTGTTGGCGGAGTCCTGGTGTGGCGCTGTGGGTTAATGCGCCAGACTGCAAGGCTGTTTGAACTGCAAGGTTGGCAGTTCAAGCTCAACAGCTGCTCCTCGGAAACCCATACATGGGTCGCTATGGGTTGGAACCGACTCTCGATGGCACTTAGCAACGACAATACAACAATGACAACAACATCTGTGTTGGCAGAAGTGCAGCTAGAATGCACCTTAGGAGCCAGGATGGCTAGACTTGTCTCATACTTTGCACATGTTGTCAGGAGGGACCAGTCCCTGGAGAAGGACATCATGCTTGTTGAGCTTGGCGCATGACCAGTCAGCATTTTGTTCTGTTGTGCACAGAGGCGTTATGAGTCAGAATCGACTCATAACAGCACCTAACAACGACAACATCTGTGATTTTAGATGACTTCAGCTAAGAAAAATAAAATCCCCTGCAGGACACCTCAAATCCAATCACTTTCTGTTTATTTAAAATGCAGATTGCTGGCCTCACCTTAGCCTTGTATCATAATCTCTTAGGTAGGGTCCTGGAATTTGCATTTTAATAAGTTTTGCCCACTAGCATATGTTTGGATAGATACTTCAGTAGACTGCCCACCTCCGTGTTAACATACGAAAACACATACTAGTAGTGATACAAAAGAGAAACTAAATATATAGGAAAGGTTGTTGCTGTGGTTAAGTGTCATTGAGTTGGTTCCAACTCAGCGAGTGTAGGGTTTTCAAGGAGTTGGCTGGTGGGTTTGAACTGCCAACTTTGTGGTCAGCAGTCTAGTGCTTATTCTACAGTGTCATACCAGGACTCCAGGAAAGGTTACAAGTCACTCTTTTCCAGAGCCAAATTTTTCTTCCATCCAGCTATTTCCAGGAAAAAAAAAAAAAAAGCTACCAATTTAAATGGCGCAAATAGGACAAATCTAGGGAGTAAATTTCCCAAGCAGGAAGAAGGTGAAAAGAAGGAGCCTTCTCTCCCCACCTTTTGGGACTCAGAGGAGGTCTGGTGTGGCGCTGTGGGTTAATGCTCTGGACTGCAAATTCGTTTCAACAGCAAGGTTGGCGGTTCAAGCTCACCAGCTGCTCCTCAGAAACCCTATACAGGGTCGCTGTGGATTAGAACTGACTCAATGGCACTTAGCAACAACAACAACAGTTACTTTGTAAACTTGAAGACTTACAGTGGAGAAGGAGCTAGTGAGTCAATGTTGTCTTTTCCTAAAGAAGCTGTAACATTCATCTGGAAGGCTCCCTCTGCAGCCTCCCAGGGAACTGAGCCAGCTTCTGGCCAGCAGCCCTGGACACCTGCAGCTGCTTGCTGCTGGGCTCTGCTCCCCTTCATAAATACACAAGGCTGCCACCTTCGTCCACCCTCAGCAGATGTGCTTCCTCCAGCTGTGAACACAGGAAAAAGAAAGCAGTGGGAGTCTCTCAGGATCTGTGAGAAACTGTGTGATCTGGAAAGAGAGAGACGCAGCAAAGCAGGCTTGGAACCGTTTTTAACCAGTTCAGTCAGGGCTGATGCAATGAAATCAGAACAGACACAAAAATTTAAAATGTGGGTGTGCCAGAAATGCTAACAGGAGTGGGAGAAATTATGGGTCAGAGCCCTGGAATGGGGGCCTCCGTGGAGGTGGAGTGCACCCTTTGGGGGCATAAATGGGAGATGTGGAAGCATCTTTGAGCTGGGCAGCAAGCCTTTTGGATTCACCCCCCCCAAGAAGTAGTAATGCTGGAAGATGAGCCCTCTAGGTTAGAAGGCCCTCAAAATACACAATGGTGACAACAATGGCCCTGCTGTCACAACAATGAACTCGAGAATACTAAAGGACTGTGAGAGTGGACCCAGCAATGTTTCTTTACCTGAGTCTAGGATGTACAGTCTAGGATGGTACCCTGGGCAATTTATCTCATGACCACTATCCTAGAGTCCCGGCCCTGCACGGCCGCTGGCAGATGAAAACAGGGAGACCTTAGTCATCAGTATAACCTTTAGAGTTCTCCAGCAGGAAGCTGGTTTTGCTTCAGTCTCTTACACTCATCACAGGCTATTGGGAGAGACAGAGAGAGAATGATGCTGGCTTTTCATTGTTACTATCTAAGGAGCTCTGGTAGCGTAGTGGTTACGAATCGGGCTGTGAACCTTAAGGTCAGCGGTTTGAAACTACCAGCTGCTCCGCGGGAGAAAGATCAGGCTTTCTACTCCCGTAAAGATGTAGTGGTTACGAATCGGGCTGTGAACCTTAAGGTCAGCGGTTTGAAACTACCAGCTGCTCCGCGGGAGAAAGATCAGGCTTTCTACTCCCGTAAAGATTTACACCCTCGGAAACCCTGTATGGGTCGCTATGGGTCGGAACCGACTCGACAGCACTTAACAACAACAACAATCCTTAAGTCTGGAGTAGAAGCCCTGTGTAATGGGTTTCTGAGCGTATAAAGTTTTGCAGGGGCAGAGCCTCATCTGTCTCAGCTGGAGTGACTGATGGACTCAGGCTGCTAACCTTGTGTTTTTCACTGTCCGCTGCTTATCCTACAGAGCCACCACGCTCCCATGCTTTCCATTAGGGTGACCATCAACATCAATTGCTACAGTTTTCCTTGAAGCCTCTACAAAAAGCACATTTCTTGCTCAGCATAATGGCATCCTTTTTGTGCGCATGGGTGCCATCTAGTGCTAAGTTTGGGTACTACAAGGTGCTAGTCTCCACTCAAACGCGGCTCCAGGTTTAGTTTTCTAGACACATCTAGTAGTTTTCCGTATTTATGTGCCCCATTCGTTCTTTTATTCATTCAAAAGACATTCGGTAAGACCTAACTTATGCACAAAGCACCGCAGGGATGTAGACTGCCCAGCAAGTCGCCTCTCCCCTTGTAGGAGAGACCTGCGGACACATGTGGTCACGGCCACAGGAGAAGCGAGAGCGAGCGTGGAGCTAAGGGAACAATAGGGATATCTGAGGGTGGGCAACTACTTTGATGACCTACTTCCTACATTCCTGGTCCTGTTGGCTCGGGACGCACCCCACTGGGTCCATTTTCCTCCCCTGCCTGCTTTCTTCGTAATGCTCTCGTCCTGTGTTGATGCTCACTGCTGCGGCATTAACTGTGGCTCCTGGTGACCTTCTGTGGGAGAGAACGGAGCTCCGCCCAGCCCTGTGCGTCTTCACGATCGCTGGCTGTATTTGAACCCATTGTTCAAATATAGGTTGACTGCACCTACTTGAAGGCTTCACCAAACGTGGTGGTCTTCTCCTGAAGCTGGTCTTTGCTGACGATATGTCCGAAGTAAGCAAGACAAAGTCTTACCATCATCCTCTGCTCTACAAAGCGTTCGGCTGTGCTTCATCTAAGATGAGTTTTCTTCAGGACAGATTGTTAAGTCTTATTCAGTCAGTTCCAACTCGGGTTTCTGAGGAGCAGCTGGTGGGCTTGAACTGTCAACCTTGTGCTTAGCAGTCAAGTTTTATGGTGCCACACCGTGACTCCAGTATCATGACAGATGTTACAGTTGTTGTTAAGTGCCGTTGACTCAGCTCCGACTCATAGCAACCCTATGCACAACAGAACGAAATGCTGCCGCATCTCACAATTGTTGTCATGCTTGAGTCCATGCTGCTGCCACTGGGCCAGTTCATCTCCTTGGGGTCTGTCTCTTTTTTGCTGACCCTATAATTTAGTAAGCATGCTGTCCTTCCCCAGGGACTGGTCCTTCCTGAAAACTTGTCTGAAGTATGAGAGACAAAGTCTCGCCGCCATCCTGACTTCTAGGGAGCAGCCTGGTACGTCTTCTGACACAGATTTCTTTGTTCTTCTGGCAGTCCATGATGCTTTCAGTATTCTCCTCCAACAGCACAACTCAAGTGCATCAACTCTTCTATGGTCTTCCCCATTCATTGTCCAACTTTCACATGCATATGAGGATATTGAAAATATCATGGCTTGGATCAGGTGCACTGTAGTACTCAAAATGGTATTTTTGCTCTTAAATACATTTTAAAAAACAAAACAAAGTATTTGTCTAGTTTTACATTCTACATCATTTTACATCATCAGTTTTACATTCTACAAATCATATACTTCATGTCATTACAGTAATTACAATTATATCCAGGTACCATCAGTTAACAGTTCATTCTAACTCTTGCATTCCTGCTTGTATCTTTCACTACCTTCATTTTTCCTGTGCCAACCTCCCTCTTGTTGTATAAGGCCTTCCAGATCACCCAAGTTAGCATGTGTCTACTCTCTACCCCATGAATGATTTTCCATTCCTGTCCATCCCTGGTAACCATCATAGAATGTTTCTTTTAGCAAGAAAACCTTTTCTTAACTTTTTGCAGCAGTGGTCTCATACAATATTTGTCCTTTTGTGGTTGACTTAGCTCACTCAGCATAATGTCCCCCAGGTTCATCCATGTTATGAGGTGTTTCGAAGATAGCGTTATTGTTCTATGCTAAATGGTGTTCTATTGGGTGTTAAGTACCATTTTGTTATATCCCAGTCTGTATTCATTCTGCGGTTCTTTGCTTCTCTGTCTCTGGTGCATTTAATCCATTGACATTCAGTGTAATTATCAGTCGGTATGAATTGATTGCTGTCATTTTGCTATATTTTTTTGTGGTATTGCTGCTTTCTTTGTTCCACGTAATTTTTTGCACTGAGTTAAATTTGTTTGGGGTTTTCTTTTCATTTTCTTCATTGCCGTTGGGTTAACGTTTATGAAATATTTCTGATTTTTCCCTATTTTATTCTGGTGTGAAGGTGTATTCATTTTTTTTTAAAGTTACCTTGTCATTTATTAAAAATTTCGTGATTAAACCAGTCTATATTATATTGAAATCTATTTGACTTCCTTGTTATTAGGAAGTTCTGTATTTATACAGTTTCCTCTTCTGGCTTTGTTGTTGTTAAGTGCCATTGAGTTGGTTTCTGAGGTGCAGCTGGTGAAGTTGGTATACATTTTTGTTTATACCTCAGAGTGTGTCCTTAGGAAAAATAGATTTATCATTAAAGGGTTGAATAAAGATTTATATAGTTAGCAGGGGCTATGTAACTTATTGAAGTTCTGGTGTGACGCTGTAGGATCAGCACTTGACTGTGAACCAGAAGGTTGGCAGTTCAAATCCACCAGGTACTCCTCAGAAATCCCTAAGTAGGGTTGCTATGAACAGGAACCAACTGGAAGACACTTAACAACAACAACAGGCTTGTCTTACTTTTTTTTTTTTTTTTTAACTTTTTATCGTGAATTGAGTAAAGGGTAACAGATAGGATCGTCAGCTTTACGTTCAAGCAATCATGTGTTTTGTTTCATCTCAGTGGTTACACTCCCATCCCTGCAACAGCAGTTATCCTGCTTCTTCCCTGTGACTTCCCTTTGTTTTATTGTTAACCTTTTATTGTGAATTGAGTGAAGGTTTACAGAGCACATCATCAGTTTTACCTTCAGCAAATCATGTACTTTGCATGATTACAATCCCCTCCATGCACCAACAGTTAACAATATTTACTTGTATTCGCTTTAACCACTGCATTCCTCCCTGTGTCTCCCGCCACCCCCATCTTTCCTCTGCCCACCTCCTTCTGGTTGTATGTTGCCTGCCCCATCACCCATGTCAATGGGTGTTTACACCCTCTAGCATGTGTATAATTTCCTCCTCCCCCAAAAAACCATCACAGAGTGTTTCTTGTATCAAGAAACTGGCCCTTTTTGGTTTTGAGTCCCAAAAAACCCACGCAGGAATATATAATTACTTAAACAAACAAAGGGCACATTCTGGAAGCCAGCCTCCTGGCCACCAGCACACAGTCTTTCTCTTTCCCTGAGTCTAGAGTCCTCAGCTGCTTTCTCTCTCCATACCATCACCTGTGTCTCCATCTCTGGTGTTGATGCTTCTCTGGTTAAGATCCCACATTCTGCTCATGCTCTTCTCCCTTGATGGTCCTAGGGTCCTCTGTTCCTAAAATGTAAGATTAACTACTCCCCCCTTTTAGTTGCACAACCTCTACCTTTGCAATTGTGATAATCACAATTAGTCATGATAACAATTACTCACTATTGAATCAAATGAATCATATCCTCATCTCCTTTCACCAGACCCATCTAGAAAAGATGATAACTATTCAGTGGGGATTCTACATTCCCCGCACACTTTGAAACTAAAGTCCCTCTTGGAAACTTGTAAGCCAGCCACGTCATTCCTTTACAGGCTCCTCCCACCCCCATTTTAGGTAGCCAATGTCTAAGTTGCCCCTCCCTATCAAACCTTTGTACAGAGGGGATGGGTTTGATCCTTGATACGAAGACTCCTTCCCTCTCAGTTGGTATTTTGAGCTACTGCATCCATAAGTATAGGTCAAGTTCATCAAATTGTGTGGCTTCCCTTTTACATCTTATTTTTCACAAATCAATAAAGCCAAAATATTTGATGTACACATATAAAACAAAACATATATATTCATTTAAATGTCCAAAGGGTGCATTTTTTTTTAAGGTTTTTATTGTGGATTGAGTGAAAGTTTACAGGGAAGATCATCAGTTTTACATTCAACAAATCATACACCTTGTTTCATTACAATGACTATAATCTCCTCCATGTACCATCAGTTAATAGTATTTCTGTCTATCCATTTTAGCTTTTAAAAAACCCACACAAAACACAAAACACTCAGGCATATATAATAATTTACATCTCCAAAGGGCACATTCTGCAAGTCTGCCTCCTGGCCACCA
>NW_006408637.1:5448711-5483490 GCF_000296735.1 Chrysochloris asiatica
ACTCTTCCCTCTCTGTTGGTATTTAGAGTTACTACTTCTCTGAGTATAGGTCAGGTTCATCAAATTGTAGCAATTTACCCTTGTTTACTTTATTAAAAAAAAAATTGTGTGTAATCATCCTCTAGTCAAGTTCTGATTATCGAGCCATCGAGGCTAGGTCAAATGGGTACTGTCTGCAAGTTTGGGTGTTCTTGTGCATCTCCCCTCACTTCATATCAGCTGGATGCTTCACTCTCAGCTCTAGCCCTCTGTGGCTTTGTCCTTGTTCATGGGTTGAAGTGTCCTAAGGTCTCACCAGACTTTGGATCAACCAGCCCTTCCTCTTCTCTCTCTCAACTCCAGGTCAAAGGGAGTCAATGGATTGGGATTGAACTCAGCCCATTTCTTCATTGCTGCCTTTCCCCGCCTTCCACTCACCAGTACATCAATGTGGTCGCCAGCAAGCTTACATGCTTGTTTGTGTGTTCCCTTTGAGTTTCAGTCTTAGAGGGGAATTTGTCCTGAAGGAACTTGATTGCTTGCCTGGAAGGCTTCCTGGCAAACAACTTGCTTATTATTGTAATAGCCAGTCTTGCTGACATTTTTTTTTTTTTTTCTGATGATCTTTCTTTGAAGATGTATCTTCTGTTGTTTTAGCTATTCCAGGCTGGTCTGCTTCTACTTTCTAGTGGGAATGTCCCACCTCATAAGGTTCTGGATGGGACTCAGGATTCCACCTAAGGTCCTGTAGGCTACAAAGTCTTTGCAAGAGGCCTATTTCACATGGCAAGTTCTAGAACCCCTTTTAGGTATTCCAATCAGTTGTAGGCTGAAGGCAGCCTTACAAGTTTTCTCTAAATCATGTTTCCAAACATTCCTTTCTATCCCACTCAAGTGTCTATTTTACAATAGCAGGCAAGGGAAACTAATATTCATAAGACAGTCAAGCATTTTAGTATCAATTCCCCTCTTCAAGCTATGCCTAGATCCCTGTATCACAGAGCCCTGTTGTTCCAAATTTGAGCATGCATCACTATTTCCCTCTGTCCCACTTAGGCCATGCAAACCTATCTCAGTGTTCCCCTATCTTGTTCTTTTGCCTCCTCCCTCTTCTTGTATTGCCCTCCCCAACACCTGAACTAAACTCCTCACCCTAACCCCACTGTTGGGGTTACCTTATATTCCATTAACTCTTTCCTCTATTTAATCCTGTAATCTACCTGGCCTTCCGCCACCTGGATCTCTATTCCTCTGTGTTTACCTTCTTTCACATTGTAATTGTTTTGATCATAGACTGACCTCCCAGATCCTCTGTTCTTATCATTTTTTTCTGTTCTTGACTCTTCCATTTGTCGATTGAGTTCAGGGTGATGCTGCCACATTTGTCATTCTCTGGTTGTTGTCTGTTCTTGTTGGTTCTCAGTCCACAGAACTTCCTTTAGGATGTTTTTCATAGCAGGGTTGGCTTTGGCAAAATACCTTAGCTTCTGTTTATCCTGGAATGCTTTGATTACACCATCATATTTGATTGACAGCTTTGCTGGGTAAAGGATTCTTGGTTGGCAGTTTTTTTTTTGTTTGTTTTTTTTTTTTTTCTTTCAGAGTTTTATATATGTCTCCCCAGTGCCTTCTTGCCTGCATGGTTTCTGTTGAGAGAACTGAGCTTATTCTGATTTGCTTGCCTTTGTATGTTACACTTCTCTTTTCCCTATCTGCTTTCAGGATTCGGTCCTTATGTTTGATTTTGGAAAGCTTGATTATTATATGTCTTGGTGATTGTCTTTTAGGGTCAGTCTTTCCTGGGGTTCATTGAGCTTCTTAAATGCTTATCTTTTCGCTTTTCAGGATGATAAATTTTTCTTCCAGAAGCTCTTCAATTATCTCCTCTGTGGACTTATGTGATTCTTCCTGTTCCAGAATGCCGATAATTCTTAAGTTATTCCTCTTCATGTTGTCCAACATGAATCTTAGGCCTTCTTCAGATATTTTTTTTTATCCTTTTTTGTGTTTGCTCTTCTATCTTAGTAATATTGAGAGATTTATCTTCTAGCTCACTAGTTCTGGCTTCAATCTCTTCAGTTCTACTCCTTTGTCCTTTCAGTGTATTGTCCATATCTGATATTCTATTATTAATCGTTTGGACCTCTTTCTGTAGGTTTTGAATTGTTTCCAATGCTGTATCTATCTTATTTGATTGTGCTTTCCTGACTTCTTCCTTATTTTTCTCAACTCCATTGCACATTGTTTTGATACCTTCTATAATCATTTTTCTAAATTCATTTTCAGGTATTTCCAAAGCCTGCCCATCTTCCAGCTCATTTGCCTCAGTCACTTTATCTCATTTCTGGACATGTGCAGATATGATCATCTGTTTCTGTTTGTTGGGCATATTCAGGAGTTATCTGTGGCCTTAATACTTAGATGGGTGTGTCTTTTGGTATTTTTTATGGTTTCTGATTGCCTCCAAGTAGATATGATCAGGAGATGGGCTTCCCTTTTCACTCTTCTCCTGAGAAATTTCAAGATGCCACTGTTGGTCGTTGTGATGTAACTGAGGATTTAATTTTTGGCCTATTTCCATTTTTAGCCTGCCTGTCCCACTCCACAATCCCTCTTCAGGACTTTTTTCTAGTTATAAACAGTTCTAGTTATAAATGTGGAAACTGTTACTTTAAATTTCAAGGATATCTGTATGCATGTGTAGTAGAACCCTCTGGGGGTGGGGGCGGGTGTCTGCTCACTCAGGCACCCCCTCTAGTCACCAGAATGGAGGTACGTAAACAGCAAGAAACCAATGAGCAGATACCAAAACAAACAACAACAACAAAAAAAAAACAGGAATGTCCACACCTTTATCTCCGTGGTTCTGTCAGGTGTCCACAGCTTCTCTGATCCTTCCCCCATTGGTCTTTCCCAAGATGGCGGCTCCAGGAGCAGCTAAGTGTCTTGAGTTAGAAAGTAATAAATTTCTTGGTTCTGCAACAAATTCCCCTAGCTGTAAGCCTTCCAACCTTCTAAATATTCCTTTATATGTGCTTCAGAGTTCTGGGACCATCCCCTGAGCCTGCTTGGTCCAGTATTCTGTGTTGTTGCTGATGGAACTCCTCAATGCACTTCTACCTGAGCTCCTGTCTTGTTTGTTCTTCCAAAGGGTGCATTTTTTGCATGCTAGCCTCCTGCCTACATGCACACAGCCTTTCTCAGTCCATGGGCCTAGGGTGAGCAGCTGCTCTATCTCTCCCAGTTAATGCCTCTGCCACCACTCTGCCATTCTGTCATCGCTACTCGCCTAGGTAGGCTCCCATTCTCCTCTCATGCTCTTTCTTCTTGATGGTCCTGGGACCATCTGTTCCTGAAATGAAAGATGAACAACTCCACCATTTTTGTTACACATTTTCTAAAATTACATTTGGGGCAATTGCAATTAATCTTGCAGAAAATACTCACAATTGAATCATAAAATCCTATCACCATCAACTCCCATCCCCTTTTACCAGATCCATCTGGAAAATAGGAAAACTATTCAGTGGGGATTCTACCTTACCCCCTTGTTTGGAAACTAAGCACACTCATGAAAGCTTGTAAGCCAGCTGCTTCATGCCTTTATAACTCCTCCATTTTTTATAGCAAATGTCTAAATTGCCTGTCCCTATCAATCCAGTGTGCTGAGGAAAAAAGCTTGATCCTTGATATGAAGAATCCTTCCATTATTGTTGGAATTTAGAGCAACTGCATTCATAAGCAAAGGTTTGGTTCATCAAATTGTAGCAATTTACACTTGCTCATAGTATCAAGCATCTTTATCTTCTCTGGTTGACATCTGGTCAGTTAGCCATCCAAGTTAGGTCAGATGGGTACTAGCTGCAAGTTTAGGAGTTTATGCACGCTTCACTCTCCACTCTAGTCCTCTGTGGCTATGTCACTGACTCTGGGCCCAAGAGTCCCCAGGTCTTGCCACACTGCTGGCCAACCACGTCTCCACCTGGGTTCACAGGAGTCTATTGAACGTTGTAGGGCTTAGCTTGCAGCTTCATTGCTGTTTTTCCCTTACTTCCCCTTATCGGTGATGAACGTGGTCACCAATTAGAGTGTGTATTCCCATTGAGTCTTAGTCTTAGAAGGGGGTTTTCCTGTGTATTTCATCTTTTGGGTGACTATTGCAAATGGTACTGTTTTCTTAATTTCCTGTTCAGAGCTGTCTTTATTAATATAGAGGAATTCAACTGAATTTTATATATTGATCTTGTACTCTGCCACTTTCCTGTATCTTCCAATGAGTTCCAGTAATTTTTTTGCTTAGTCTTTGGGATTTTCTGTGTATAGGATCATATCACCTGCAAATGTAATTTTACTTTTTTTGCCTATTTGGATGCCTCTAGTTTGGGGTCCTGGTGTGGTGCTGTGGGCATCAGACTGCCAACTTGTTTAAACTGCAAGGTCAGCGGTTCTAGCTCACCAGCTGCTCCTTGGAAATCCTATACAGGGTCGCTATGGGTTGGAATCAACTCGACGGCACTTTAACAGCAACAAGTTTCCCTTTCTTGCCTTATAGCTCTGGCTACTCTGGCTAAGGCTTCCAACATAGTATTGACTAGGAGTGGTGGTAAAGGACATCCTTGTCAGGTTCCTGTTCGCAAAGGGAATGCTTTCCTTTTTTCTTCATTGAGAGTGATGTTGGCTGTTGGTTTTGTATATATGTTCTTAATTATATCGAGGAATTTCCCTTCAATTCCTGCTTTGTTGAGTGTTTTTATCAACAATGGGTGTTGGATTTTTTCAAATTTTTTTTTTTTTACATCAATCTATATGGTCATGTGGTTCTTTTCCTTTTTTAAAAAATTTATATGGTGGATTACGTTGATTATTTTTCTAATACTGACTCATCCTTGCATCTGTGGTATGAATCCCACTTGGTCATGATGTATTACTTTTTGATTTTAAAGTCCAATCATTCTTTTAAAAAATTAAAAAAAAATGTTTTTATTGTGAATTATGTGATAGTTTACATGGGAGAACATTAGCTTTACATTCATCCTATCATATTTCATTACATTGCAATGATTACAATCCCCTCCATGCATCATCAAACAACCAAAGGTACACCCCGTAAGCCTGCCCCCTGGCCGTCAGCACACAGACCCTCTCCCTCCCAGAGTCCAGAGTCCCCAGCCACTCCATTTCTCCACATCATCATCTCTGCCTCCATATCTGGCGTCACTTCCCTTGATTGGGTCCTGCACTCTGCTCTTCTCCTTTGATGGTCCTAGGAACCTCTGCTCCTGGACTGCAAGATCAAGCACACCCGTCCTTTTGTTACAAAATGTCTACCTTTACATTTGTAACACTCACAATCAGTCCTAATAGCAATTATTCACTATTGAACCACAAGAGTTTTATCCACATCTCCTTTCATCAGCCCCGTCCAGACAAGTTGGAAACCACTCAGTGGAGATTCTACTTTCCCTTACATCCTCTAGAACCAGGCTCCCTCTTGAAAACTTGTAAGCCAGTCACTTATTGCCTTTGTAACCCCCCAATTTTGGGTAGCCAATGTCTAAGTTGCTTATCCCTGTCGACCCTGTGTAGTGAAGGAGTGGGAATGATCCTTGCTGTTAAGATCAATTCCTGCTTTTGAGCTACTACATCTATAAGTATAGGTCAAGTTCATCAAATTGTACTAGATAACTCTTTTTTTTTTTTTTTGCCTCTTCTTTCTTCTTCTAGTCAAGTTCTGATCATCCAGCCATTGAAGTCAGGCCAAGTGGGTACTATCTGCAAGTATGGGTGTTCTTGTGCATCTCCCCTCACGTCGTATCAGCTGGACGTTTCACTCTCCTCTCTAGTCCTCTGTGGCCGTGTCCCTGTCTCTGGGCTCAGGAGTTTTGATAGGTTTTTGAATTCTATTGGCTAGGATTTTGTTAACAATTTTTGCATCTATGTTCATGAGGGATATTGGTCTATAATTTTCTTTTTAAGGATGTCTTGCCTGGTTTTGGTGTGAGGATTATGCTGTCTTCATGAAATATATTTGAAAGTTTTCCATATTCTGTAATAGTTTGAATAAAATTTGTGTCAGCTCTTCTCTGAATGTTTGGTAAGATTCACCAGTTAAAGCCATCTGGGCCTGGATATTTTTGGTTGGGAGCTTTTTAATGATCTGATCTTTTTTTTTTTTGTTGTTGTTATAGGTCTGTTCAAGCTTTCTGCTTCACTCTGTTTTAGTTTAGGTAAGTCATGTTTTTCTAAAATTATATCCATTTCCTTTAGATTTTCAAAATTGTTGGAATACAACACTTCTTAGTATTCTGTTACTATCCTTTTTGTGTCTGTTGGTTCTGTGGTGCTGTCATCCATATGGTTTCTTTCGTGTGTTATTTACGTCATCTCTCTCTTTTCTTTTGTTAGATTTGCTGATAGTTTGTGGAATTATTAATCCTTTTAATGAACCAATTTCTTGTCTTGTTGATTCTTTCAATTGTTTTTCTGTTTTATATTTCATTTATTTCTGCTTTAATCTTAACTATGTCTTCTGGTGACTGTAGGTTTACTTTGCTGGCCTTTTTCTAATTATTGGAGATGTTGTGTTAATGTGTTGATTTTGGTTCTTTTTTTTTTTTTTTTGGATGTGTGCGTTTATTGCTATAAATTTCCCTCTCAGCAATGCTTTCTCTGTGTCCAGAGGTTTTGGTATATTGTGTTTCATTGTCATTTGTTTCTAGGAATGTTTTATTTCATTTTTTATTTGTTCTATCCAGTAGGTTTTTTTTTTTTTTTTTTTTACAATCCCCTCCATGCATCATCATCCAACCAAAGGATATACCCTGCAAGCCTGCCCCCTGGTTGTCAGCACCCAACCCTTCTCCCTCTCTGGGTCTAGAGTCCCCAGACGCTCCATCTCTCCACAAAATCGTGTCTGTTTCTGTCTCTGTTGTCACTCTTTCTCTGGGTAGGGTCCAGCACTTCGCTCTTTTCCCTTGATGGCTCCAGGGACCTCTGCTCCTGGACTGCAAAGTCAATCACTCCCCTCCTTTTGCTACAAAATGTTCACCTTTACATTTCCAACCCTCACAGTCCTGAGAGCAAATTACTCACTATTGTGCCACATGAGTACTATCCTCATCTCCTTTCATCAGCCCTGCCCAGACAGATTGGATACTACTCAGTGGAGATTCTACCCTCCTCCGTGCCCTCTGGATCTAGGCTGTCTCTTGAAAGCTAGCCACTTCTTGCCATTGTAACCCCCCATTTTGGGTAGTCAACGTCCAAGTTGCCCATCCCTGTCTCCCCTGTGTATCAAGGGGGTGGAAATGATCCTCACTATAAAGATTTGTTCCCTCTTTTGAGTATCCAGTAGCTTTTAAGCAGAGTGTTATTCAGTTTCCATGTACTTGATTTTATTTCCTTGATCTTCCTATTGCTGATTTCTAAATTTTAAAGCATTGTGATCTGAGAAGATGCTTTGTAGTATTTTGTAGATGTTTGTAAATTTATGGAGGCTTGTTTTGTGGCCTAAAACATGCTCTATTCTGGAGAATGTTTCATGTGCACTATAAAAGAATGTGTATTTTGCTTTTGTTGGGTTGAATGTTCTGTACACATCTATGAGGTCAAGTTGATTGTGTTGTTTAGTTCCTCTGTGCCTTAATTGAATTTCTTTCTGGTTGTTTTGTCCATTTTCAAAAGTGGTGTATTAAAATCTCCCACTATTATTGCAGAATTGTCTATTTCTTCAATTCGATTAGGGTTTGTTTTATGTATGTTGAGGCTCTATTGTTGGGAGCATAGATATTTACTATGATTGTTTCCTCTTGTTCAATTGACTTCTTTGTCATGAGACAATGTCCTTATTTGTCTCTTTGGCTAGTTTTTGCCTTAAAATTTCTTTTTATCAGAGATTAATATTGCCACTTCTGATCATTTTTTGTTGCAATTAGTTTGATATATTTCCCCCTGTACTAATCTACTTTTGTCTTTGTGTGTCAGGTGTGTTGCTTGTAGACAGTGTATTGAAGGACCCTGTTTTCTTATCCATTCTGCTGCTGTCACTTCACTGGTACATTTAATCCATTGACACTCAGTGTAATTATTTCTAGGCATCGATTAATTGCGATCATTTTGTTGTTTGTGTTTTTGTGGTGCTGCTAGTTTCTTTGTTCTGCATGCTTTCCTGTGCTGCATTCATTTTTTGGTGCGTTTTATATTGTCAATGTCTTCATAGTTTTAATGTTTCCAAAATCTTCTCGGATTTTCCTTTTCTTGATTTGATGTGAAGATTTGTTAAGTCTTTGAGGTTATCCTGTACTTTACAGATTTCTCCCCTATTTTAAAACAGTTTGTTTTACCCTGAAATCTACCTGACCTCCTTACCCTCTGGAACTCTTTAACTATGTTTCCCTCCTTTTGCTTTATAGTTGTTCTGACCCCTATTTTCACTCATGTAGTTTTGTTCTGTTCTGGACTCTTTCATATCTGGCCTGAGTTCCTGATGGTGTTGCCATATATGTCAGTCTCTGGTTGTTGTCTGCTCTTATTGGTTCCCAGTTAAAAGAACTCCCTTTAGTATATTTGAAGTGTTAGCTTGGCTTTTACAAAGTCCTTTGATTTCTGCTTATCCTGAAATATTCTAATTTTACTGTTACATTTGAAGGAGAACATTTGCTGGGTATATTTTCCTTGGTTGGCAGTTTTTTTCTTTCAGAGTTTTGTATATGTCTCCTCATTGTCTTCTTACCTACATGATTTCTGCTGAGAAGTCAGAGATTAATCTTACTGGTTTTCCTTTGTAGCTAACATTTTGTTTTTCCAAAGCTACTTTCAGGATTCTTACCTTATCTTTGATTTTGGAGAGTCTGATTATGGTATGTCTTGGTGATTTTCTTTTGGGGTCGATCCTGTCTGGGCTTTGTTTAGCCTCTTCACTGATTATCTTCTTATCTTTTATGATGTTAGGGAAATTTCCTTTCAGCAGATCTTGACTGGTTTTCTTTGTCTCTTCTTTTTCTAGAATTGCAGTCACCCATAGGTTATTCCTCTTCATGTTGTTCTTTGTGAGTCTTAGGCTTTCTTCAGATTTTTCCTTTTTTTTTTTTCTTCTGATTGTTCTTCTACCTTACTAGTACTTAGCGTCTAGTTCACTAATTTTGGTTTCCATTGATCCAATTCTGCTCTTTTGCCCTTTCAGTGTATTGTCCATTTCTAATAGTTTTATATTGATCATCTTGACCTCTGTTTGGAGGTTTTATATTGTCTCCAATGCTGAACCTATTCTGTTTGGTTGTTTCTGTAGTACTTTTCTGAATTCTTCCTTATTTTCCTTATCTTTTCTGTGGAACATTTGGATGTACCTCAATATCATTCTTCTGAATTCTTTTTCAGGTAATTCCATTGCTGCTTCTTTCTCAAAAGCATTTTTTAGCTCTTCATCATGGTAGTTTGTTTGATCTTTGTCTTGTTTCTGCATGTAAGCAGAAAATTTCTGCTTTTTTATGCATTGTGGTCATGTTGTCTTTGTATTAATTTGATGATTGTGTGTTGATATATTCTCAGGCACTCATCAGTTGCCTCCTGGTAGGTGGGATCAGGAGATGGGCTTCTCTGTTCATTGTTCATATATTTCAATTCAGCGGTTTTAGCAGATGTTGGTTGTAGACACTGTCTAGCAGCTAGTATTGGCTCTTGCCCAACTGGTGGTGCTCTAGAGTCTATAGCAGTGGCTTGGCTGTATGTCCATAGTTAGTGTCTTTCGTCATGTGATGCAAGAGGAAGAACAACAAAGAAACAAAACAAAACAATAACTAAACCAAAAACACCCACCCACCCAACCAAAAAACAGCCCACACAGAGGGGTTGGGGAGGTGGGGACTGAAAGTCTATGGTTTTCTCCACCTATAGGCAGTGTTTTCCCCACGTCATATCTTTACAGCCACCTGAGAAAGTTCAGATTGACCACGCTGAGTCCAGAGTGCAGGCCTACACAGATAGGCCACCTCCTTTCCTCTCTCCTCTTTCTTCCCCCCTCTACCCCACACGTCAGTTCAGCTCCTTCTCCTAGTGAGAGTCAGTCCAGGGCTGGCTAGTGTTGACTGCAGATTTGGATCTGAACCTGCCTTAGTGGGGTTATTGTATATAGCCCCTCCCTTGTCTTACAATCTCAAAGTGACTTCAATTGCCTGGAAGTGGGAGATTCCCTGAGGTTGTACTCTGGTTGTAAAAAAAAAAAAAAAAAAGGAAGAATAAATAAATAAGTAACTCACACATTTGTGTCCATAAGCCACAAGTAGGTTTTTGCCACTTGAATGTTTTCTTATCTCTAAAACCATTCGTGAACTTTCAAGATGGCCGCCACAGGTTCCATTGGCTGCTGCTGCTCATCCAGTTTGTTTTATTTTGGATACTTCTATTGAATTCTGTGTGGTGTTGTCATGCATGTTAATATCAGATTGTTGTCTGCTATTGCTGGTTCTCAGTTCAAAGAACAACCTTTAATATTTTTTGGTAAAGTTGGTCTGTTTATTACAAATTCCTTTAATTTCTGTTTATCTGAAAATGTCCTAATATCACTCTCACATTTGAGGGACAGCTTTGCTGTGTTTACGATTCTTGGTTGGCAATATTTTTCCTCTCAGAATTTTGTATATATCATCTTATTGCCTTCTTACCTGTATGGTTTCTGCTGAGAGATCAGAGCTTAGTCTTACTGGTTCTCCTTTGTAGGTAAGGTTTTGTTTTTCCTGAGCTGCTCTCAGGATTCTTTCCTTGTCTGGTTTTGGAAAGTTAGATCATGATATATATTGGTGATTTTCTTTTGGAATCTATCCTGGTTGGGGTTCATTCAGTTTCTTGTGTGCTTATATTCTTGTCTTTCATGTGTATTAGGGAAGTTATCTTAAAACAACTCTGACAGTTTTCTCTGTGCTTTTTATTGTCTCTTCCTGTTGTGAAATTCAGATCACCTGTAAGTTATTCCTCTTTGTGGTGTCCCAGATAACTCTTAGACTTTCTTTGGATTTTTTCATTTAGAAAAAAATTGTTCTTTTAGTATACTAGTATTGAGAAATTTATCTTTAAGTTCACCAATTCTGGCTTTCATTACTTTGAATCTACACCTTTACCCGTTCAATATATTGTCCATTTCTGAAATCTAAGTATTAATCTGGATTTCTAATTGCAGGTTTTGTATTGCTTTCAAAATTTGCATTTATTTATCTGTTTGTTCTTTTAGTGTTTCCCTGAATTTTCCTAAAATTTTTTGAGTTCTTGCTTTCCTCAATCAATCTGTCAGTTCTTTGAATTTTCCTAAATATCATCCTTTGGAATTCTTTTTCAGTTAGTTCCATTGCTTTTTCTTCCTCAGGAACATTTTCTGGTTCTACATCTTGGTCATTTGTTTGAGCCATTCCCTCTTGTTTCTTTGTATGACCTAAAGTTGTCTCTGGGACATTGTGGTTTTGTCATATTTTTATTTATTTGATGATTGTACATTGATGTGTATTTAGGCTCTCACTAACTGTCTCTTGTGGTTGTAGTTAGAGAATGGAAGTGTGTGCACCATTCTCTGTAGTGGATTTGGCTGCTGTTGGTGGCTGTCTATTGTTGATCAGGTGGTATGTTGTTATTATAAGTGCTGTTGAGTTGGTTCTGACCCATAGTGACTCTGGAATGAGCACAAATATGGATCTCTTCCAATCCAGACAAGTAGCTGCCTTCCAAATTTCTTGGCATAGATGAGTGAGTGCCTCCAGGGCTACATCAGTATGTTGAAAGATTTCGATTTGTATTGAGTCAATTCCTTGATCCTTGTTTTTTTGCCAATGCCTTAAGTGCACTTTGGATGTCTTCCTTCAGTACCATTGGTTCTTGATAATATCATGTATGTGAAATAGTTGAACATTGATTGACTTTTTTTTGTTTTTGTTTTTGGTTCAGCGAGCATGTATTCCTTTCATCTTCTTTTGATGCTGTCTGCATCCTTCAGTATTTTGCCCATAGAATGTTTTAATAATGTAAGCTGAGGCATGAATTTTTTCTTCAGTTCTTTCAGCATGAAAAATGGTGAGTGTGTTCTTCCCTTTTGTTTTTATAACTCCAGGTCCTTGAACTTTCATTATCATTCTTTATTTCGTCCTCTCAAGTTGCCCTTAGAAATTTTCTGTTCAACTCCTTTATTTTCTTAATTCTTCCATTTCTCTACATTGAAGACCAAGTTTCAGAATCTTTTCTGACATCCATTTTATTCTTTTCTTTTTTCTCCTGTCTTTTTGGTGACTTTTTGCTTTCTTCCTGTATGATGTTTTTGATGTCATCCCACTCTTCTTCTGGTAGTCAGTCATTTGTGTCTAATGTATTAAATCTGTTTTTGAGAAGGTCGCTATATTTAGATGGGATGTGTTCCAGGTCATATTTTGGATCTTGTGGACTCATTTCAATTTTCTTCAGCTTTAGCCTGAACTTGCATGTGAAATTGCCCCTGACCTTGTTTTGGCTGATGACATGGAGCTTTTCCATGGTCTCTTCCAGCAAATGTAGTCATTTTGAATCCTGTCTATCCATCCAAAGGTCCATGTGTACAGTTTCCTTCTGTGTTGTTTAAAAAAGGTATTTGCAATGAGTAAGTCATTGGTCTTACAAAATTCTGTCATGCCATCTGCGGCATAATTTCTAATACCAAGGTCATATTTTTCAATGACTAACCCTTCCTCTTTGTTTCCAATATTCACATTCCAAACACCAGTAATTATCAATATATTTTGATTGTATGTTTGGTCAATTTCAGTCTGAAGAATTTGGTTGAATTTTTCATTTTCATCATCACTGGCTTTAGTGGTTGGTGTGTAAATTTGAATAATAGTGGCATTAATTGGCTTTGCTTATAGCCATACAGATATTGGAGTCCTGGTGTGGTGCTGTAGAATAAGCACTGGACTTCAAGTCAGTTTGAGCTTCAAGACCAGTGGTTCAAGCTCACCAGCTACTCCTTGGAAACCCTGTACAGGGTTGCTATAAGTTGGAACTGACTCAATGGCACTTAACAACAATATGGATATTATTCTTTCACAGACAGCATTCTACTTCAAGACAGATCTTGAAGTGTTCTTTTTGATAACAAAAGTAACACTGTTCCTCTTGGATTTGTCATTCCTGGTATAGTCAACCTTATGATTGTCAGTTCATTTCAGCTCACTAATGTCTATGATATCCATCTTTATGCATTCCATTTTGTTTTTGACAACTTCCAATTTTCCTAGATTCATACTTTGTACATTCCATGTTCTGACTATTAATGGATGTTTGCAGCTGTTTCTCCTTATTTTGAGTTGTGCCCCATCATCAAATGAAGGTCCTGTAAGGTTTACTCCATTTGCATCATCATGGTCAGCTCTACTTTGAGGAGGCAGCTTTCCCCAGAAGTATTTTGAATGCCTTTCAGCCTGAGGGTCTCATCTTCTGACACTATATTGACAGTGTTTCACTGCTCTTCTTAAAGTTTTCAGAAGTTGTCTGCTTTTTCTTCCTAGTCTGTCTTAGTCTGGAAGTTCAGCTGAAACCTGTCCACCATGGGTGACCCTGCTGGTATTTAAAATATCACTGCATAGCTTCCATCATCATACCAACACTCAAGTCCCAATAGCTTCCTGTTTTGACATTTTTGTTTAATAGAGGAGCCTATTTTTTTTTGTAGCAATACGTTTGGACTTACCCTTGTATATCACATTCACCTGTTTATGGACGCTTAGGCTGTTTCCACCTTTTGTTCATTGAGAAAAGTTCTGGTCCCCGTTGTTGACCCAGAAGCCAGGTTGTGTTTTGTGACATGATAGAAGTGGAAACCCCACCACCCACCTGCAGCCCTCAAGGAGGTCACCTAGGCTCTGGTTTAGACTGCCTGGTCCAATCTTGACAAGGGAATGCTGAATTTCAGCTCTAGGGCCAAGTTGGGGCAGGAGGCTATGGACAGAACAAAGACTATGGATGTGGCAGGTTTAGGAAAGAGCACTAACAAAAGCATCAGGAATGTAGCACAGGTATCAGGAGGTGCAGTAAGTCCAAAGGGTTGATTCTGCACTTACCACGCATAGGAATGCGTAGGCAAAGGTGGCTCTGAAGAAAGGCCTGGCTACCTACGATCTAGTAGTCACTCATTGGAAACCTTCTAGAGCACAGATCTCTGACACATGGGAGGTGGCCATGAGTCAGAGTTGACTTCACGGTGACTAGTTTGGTATCACAGATCAGCTCTGGTGAAGCTTCATTGAAGAAGACCGATCCCAGTTCTTCCTCTGAATGCTTATGGGTCAGTCAGTCTGGGCAAGATTCCCAGAGGCCAAGGAACAGAGGGGGAACTTGTGAATGGGAGCATAGCTGAGCCATAAAGGTGAACCAGATACACGTAACATTAGCTCCCCATCCATGACTCCCCTTGTGGGTGTCTTCCCTGTAGGCAGCTAGGGTTATAGAATGATCACTGATGTTCTCTGAAGACCTTGATTCTGCATAGCCTTAGACTTCTCTTGGCCTCCATTTCCACACCTATAAGATAGGAATTTTGTTTGCAGGATTGCTGAGGTTCAGATGCTGGGTGCACAGGGTGAATTTCCTGGTCAGCAGACTAAACACCAGGATTCTTGTTTCTGAGAAGTATAGGATGTCACCACTCACTATGATCCCACTTTGTCACTGCAATGGGGTCATCATCCCACCTGAGCCCCAGGCAGAGTGAGGGCTGCACTCCTGGGCACATCATGTTATCGTCCTGCCTGAACCCCGGGTCAGAGTGGGCTCTGTACCCCCAGACACATCATCAGCCCCGTTTTAGAGGGCACTAAGGAACCAGAGTGCCCCTCTCTTCTCCATTGAACACTATAGAAGGTGGAAATTGAACAACAGATCTGGCCTTCAGTGTGGGAAACATCCCGGTGTCTCAGGTCTGTGTGTGTCTTCAGATATTGAGTTTGAGTCCTTGAGGTTGGGTTAGGGGAGACTCTGGAGCTGTTGCTTCCTGCCCTGTGACAGACTTATACAAATCAGATGTTTGCCCCTGCTATAGTAGTGCCTCGTTACAATCAATGCTATGCGCCCCAGCTCTCCCTGCTGGGACCACATTAATCTTCACATTTTTGCCACATCACTGATTCTTGTGACAGCTCAAGATGTTTTTCTGCTTCTGAGTATCCCTTTTATTAAAATGACTTTTGAGACCCACAGACTTGTTAACCAGTGGCCCCCCTGCCATCCTTCCCCCATTTTCCATTTCCTTAGCTCAGTTTCTGCCTCTTCTTTTCCCCCACAAGTCTTTCCACATCACTCATTTTGACATTTAAAAGTTTCCAAGCTTGTTCTGAAATGCCACAAACACTGCCTTTGTCTTTGCTGGGCTTTGGAATGCTGAGAATCTCAGGACACTGGAGGCCAGGGGCAAGCAAGGAAGACAGAGAGTCTGGGCCTCAGATTGTGCAGCTGAGCCCTGGTCCGGAGGGCCACACCCTCACCCTGGAGATGCCTCCAGTCTCTGGCTTTCTGACATGTCCACTGCTCTAAGCTCTCATTTTGTTTTCCAGAGTGCTGGAGAAGTCACCCCAGCACGCCATGTATTTAGAAAAGCAGCAACTATTGACACCATTACATGCTTTCTTCACCTCTGGCTGGATATCTGCTTATAACAAACCCTCTAGCTTCCAGGAGAGAATGCCAGGGGCAAACCTGGACACGCTGGGTCTTCAGTTTATCGTTCTCGAGCTGCATAAATGCTGGTGCGGTTTTCATAAAATTTCATGTCCAGTTTGCTTTGGCCAAAGAGTGTCATTTTGCTTATTGTAAGCACATGGCACTCTTAGAGAAATCTGTTCATCTCTGCTTGTGCCAAGTGCGGCCGGAAAACGTATCAGCAAGCACGGCTCTGGATTTGTGCTGGATTTGCTTAGATTTATGACTCGACTTTCAAACCTCATTGCTGCATTCCTGGGTCTATTTTTTTTTAGTTCTGTAGGATGCTTCTAGCAGAGGGGTACCCCTTGGTACCCACAAATGCAAACTGCACAAACACAGTCGTGACTCACAAAACCTTAATGTTGAACACTGCGTTCCAGTTCTGCTCCAAGTCAGCAAACACATAGTCCTGGTTTATTCTTATTAGTTGTTCTAAAACACTAAAAGGCACAGGTAACAAGTTTTATTTCGTGCAGTGAAGCAGTGGGAAGTGTTAGTTTCACTCAGGAGATCACGTTTGATTCCTGGCCAGTGCGTCTCTCCTACCTGCTTGTCAGTGGAGAGCTCTGTGATGCTGTGGAGACCGACATTATGTGTCAGCATGGCTAGCCATGATTCTCAGTGGTTTGGCAGACACTATGTCATCATTTGTGTTTCCATTTTATGATCTGACATGAACAGTCAATCTGTTGAAAGGGGAGCTTTCTTGGAGTACATGAATGGATGTTTGGACAAAATTTCCTCTCTTTCTCCACCCCACATTCTTTTTGTCGCCTGACCTCTGGTGCCTGCAGTAGTCTCTGGCCTGCCGCTTGGCTGGCAGATGTTGAGTTTGTCAGCCCTGTAGCCACGTGAGTCAGAAGGAGCTTTTATGGAATTGGGTCTTGCCAGCCTCCACAACTATGTGATCCATTTCCTTGAAATAAATCTCTCGATGTGTGAGTGGGCTTCAAAAAAGTTAAGGGGAAAATTCCATATCTTTCAATTCAATGTTTTCCACAAACTTTTTGAAGCTCCCTTGTATGTATTTTGGAAGTCTGGAGTAAGTGCTTGCTTGACTGCTACCCAAAAGATTGGTGGTTTGAATCCACTATGAGGCAGCTGCTCCCGTGACGATTTACAGCCTTAGAAACCCTATGGAGCAGTTCTACTCTGTTTTACAGGGTCCCTAGGAGTTGGAATTGACTTGACAGCTGAGTTTGGGTTTGATGTCACTGACTTTCTCGTCTAGAGAAGCCAGCCTATGATAGTTGCTAAGGGTTTCCAGACTAACACAGATCTGGTGAGCTACTTCCTGAAATTAGCCAATGGAAACCCTATGACTCACAATGATCTGCCCCACAATGATCTGCCGCACAGCCAATCATGGACCTGGTTCAGGAGCAGGCCATATTGTGTTTCATCAGGGATGAGGACACCATGACTCGGGGCTCTGTACAGCAGCTAACAACAGCAATGGGAAGGGAGTACAATCAGAGAGAAGAGTGTCTTCCCATGGTCAGTTAGTGGACCAATATGCCCAAGTTGCACGTCTACCAGGGAGCTCCTCAGACTTTGCTGAGCATACAAATCTCATGGGTGTCTTGTTGAAATGCTGATTCTCAGTCTGACACTGTGCCTTTCTCACACGCTCCCAGTATTCAGTATTACCGGTCCCTACCAAGCTTTGAGTAACAAGTCTATGCCAGAAACAATCCCGTGGCTTAATTCTTTCAGTGGGGAGAAGCCCAAAAAATTAGGTGACATGTTGTTTTGTGCCAGGCAAACCAACCAACCGCTTGAAAGAACACATTTCCGCTTTTCATCGAGGTTCTCTTTCATTGGGTAGAAATGGCTGTGGCAATCCAAGATGGTACTGTCCAGGGCTGTATGTTTGAAGTAGAGGATCTTCATAGTCTCTGTAAACATAATAGTAATAGCTACAGGACAGCTCCTACCCTCCATGTCCCGTGCTAGTGATGAGGGGTTCAAACCTGGCTTTCCAGACTGGCTGATCCTAACAGTCACACATACCCCAATCCAAAAATCCTAAATCTGGGAATTGCAAAGGTAACTTGCTGAGGAAAGGAAATTAGTGATTTCATCAGTCTTCAAGATTCCTATGATTCTGCCAGGTGGTGTAAACAGTTAACCAAAAGGCAGGAGGTTCAGGTCCATGTGGAGGTGTCTTGGAAGAAAGACGTGGTAATTTACCTCCAAAAGGTCACAGTCATGAGAACTGATGGGGCTGCTGTAAGTTGGTGTCAACTTCACGGCAGGTTGTAGGATTGTGTGGTGGTCCTCTTGGGTGCATTTGTGTTTGTGTTGAGGTAAGTGAGGAGGAAAACAGAGAAGGTAGAACTGTCAAGCTGTAGGACACACACATTCATATTAGAAATCAGTTTGTACAAATCAGTACTTAACCATACTGCACGGGATAGCCACTGCTTTTTAAATTCTGAAATGTTGGTTGTGATCCAGTAAACTGCTTTCGGGCCCACTATTGGGTTGTGACCCAAATTTTGATAAATACTGGGCTGACATTCTTTGAAGATCTTTTCTCAAACTGAGACTATGCGGGGGCTTAAAAAGTTGTTTAACATAATAGGATCAGCACTGGGGTGCTAATCACAAGGTTGGTGGTTCAAACCCACCAGCTGCTCCTTAGAAACCCTATACAGGGTCACTCTGAGTCAGAACAGATTCAGCAACATGTAACAACAACAACAATATCGAAAACTGGCCTTTCTTTTACATCACCTATTAGTAAAAGAAAATAGAATTTTTCCACACAAGTCTCTGATTGCTATGCATGAGATTTGATGCAAAGACAGTAGGTTTGGTTTGGCTCCTAGAGAAAGGATGCTTGTCTTCTGTTTCTTTGGTAAATCTCTGAGCATCTAAGAGGATAAATGAGTTGACGATTGAGTGAGATAGCATATTTATAGAAATGTCAGTAATTCCTTTGAGGATTTTAGTACAAATAAGTTCAAAGATGAGTGCAAGATTTTATTGATAAATGTAGTTCAAGCAGTTATGAGCAATAAGATGTTTTTGAAATTCAAATTTTATTTTAGAAATGTTATTGTGATGATATTTATATCACAAAACTTGCCCATGTCAAGCATTCTTCCATGTATATGCAAGTCAGTGATATGAATTTCATTTACTGTATTATCCAACCATTATCATTATCCATTTCCAAATGTTTTTCATCACCTTTAACTGAAACTCAGTGTCTCTTACCCAATACCCCTATTTCTCCCTCCCCCTCCTGTATTAAACATTTTAACACATATTATTACATAGTCTAGAATTTACTCTTTATTTTTTAAAACAACGGGAGTGGGGCATTTTGCATTAGACTGTTCTCACCTTGCCTATTTATTGCTTCTTAGAGCTGAGAAGAAACTTTTAGGTGATCTTGTCTAGTGCTTTTCTGGTGCAGTGCTGTAGGATAAGCACTGGACTGCTCATTGCAAGATGGGCAGTTCAAATCTATTGGACGCTCCTTGGGAACCCTAACAAGTGCTTTTCAAATCTTTATCAGAGGCTCTTTGAAACAAACCTAGTGGAAATGGGGGCTTGAAATAAGAGAACATTGTGCTCAGTGGCTGGTTCCAGTGAGGAACCTAAGAGCCCGGGCTGGTCTGGCGCTCATCCAGTCATGTGATCCAAGATGGCCACTCCCAGTGGTTGCTTCTGCCTGTTCAGGTTTAACAAAGATTGTCTGGTGTTTACTTGATGCAATTTCAAATTCCTGATAGAAAGAACCTGATTACTCACCAGGGCAGGTGTCCATCTCTTGTGCAAGCCACAGTATTCAGAGTCTGGAATCATGTTGTACCAACATGATGTTAAATCTGCAATTCTGTCCTTGTGGTGGACAGTTCTCAAAGGCAGGGGGACACCTCCAAAAGTGGCTACAATACCACACAGCCCTTTGTTCAAATAAATCCTACTTGAAAGTCAGACATGAAAGATGGTAGAGGGACCTGAGGAACACAGTTTTGGAATCCTTGGGACGAGTCCCACTCTTTCATTTTTACACATGAGAATAATGAAGCCCAGAGAGTGACATCATGTTCTTAAAGGTACCCATGAAATGCTTCACATTGGGCCGTGGGCCAGCACCCAGGGATCCTGGCTCTGAATGCAATGTTCTCTCTCCTTCTTGCTTCACACCTCTTTGTCACTCCTAGTTAACCCACCGCACAATAGCTGAGAAAGTCTTTTGGTGCTTTTAAATTCCTCTCTTTTGGGAAAACAGCACACAAAACAGTAGTATTTTAAGGCTGCCTGGATGGCACCTAACTGAAAGATAAAGGATCGCCCTGAATTGGAATAACGTCCATAGTAGCTGTTCTTTCTGATATTTCTGAGGTGAATTAAACGTCCTATTGGTCTAACTGTTAATCTGGTGGTTGCTTACCTAATGGTTGGCGTTCCACACCCACCCAGTGAGTGACTTTTTGGTAGAAAGGTCTGGAAATCTCTTCCTGTAAAGATTGTTGTTGTTAAGTGCTGTTGAGTCAGTTTTGTCTCAGCAACCCGGTGTAGAGTTTCCAAGGAATGGCTGGTGGATTTGAACCGCCAACATTGCATTTCATACTGACATGCTGTCCAGTGCTTATCCTACAGTGCCACACCAAAAATCTACCCCATAAAGGTTATGATCTAGAAAGCCCTGTGAGTTAGTTTTTGTCACATGGGGTCCACCGTGCATTGAAATTGACTCAGTAGCGCCTAACAACACAAGGTGGATTGATTTTGATTTGCAGAGTTTTATTATTATTATTATTATTTTTATGTTTGTTTGTTTTTAAAGGAATGCCACTGAAATAACTGGAGATCAGGAAAATACTGTCTTTGGTGTGCTCACCATAGCTAGTCTTGCCCAGCATGCAGACCCCTGTCCGGCATTCTGTGACCATTAGACAATGTTCCGGTGGCACACAGGTTTATTCTGGTCATTGACCAGGTCTCAACGTGAGCATGTGCATCAGTGTCTCTTATGAAACTGACTTTTGTCCTCACACCTCACAGTCAGGCTTCCATGTGTGAGCAAATTGCTCAATGAAGCCCCTTGGCTGAACTTGGCAGGCTTGATTAGTCAGATCCATTTTGATGATTATATACACATTCCGTGCAGGCTGGTTCTAAGGAAAGGTGTTGGTAAAAGGTAAAAGCTGGTTGTTGGTCATTAGCAGGTGCTCAGAGCTGCTGCCCTTTGTCAAGACTCCTGCTCTTCCTTGTCTGGGTCAGACTGTCCCTAGGCTGAGCCCTGCATCTGCTCACAGTGCCACATGATGGCACTGTTACAACTGGGGATGAGAGCTTGCTCTCTGCAACAGTTCTTCCCTGTTCTAATCTTCAAACTGTCATTTCCACTCACCTCCTTCGAAACAAAACAAACTCATTTTATAGCCTGTTCCTGCCACTGCGCTTCCCCCACCCTGGAAATGTATCCTCTGCTGGGAGCACAGATTTAGTAACCCGTCTGGGCTGCCCTTTTCCTTCCCTCTCCTCCCCGTCCCTCCAGCCTGTATTTTGGATCCTTATCATCCTGTGTGTTTTGGAGGAATCTGGAGTTTAAGGCAACATGGAGGAAAAAAGGCCATGAAAAACTTCGAACACATATCCAATGTAGGAAAGTAGAGGTGCCTGAAATCCTCCTGCCTGCTCCCTTATTTTCCAGAAGAAAGAAGGGACTAGTAGAGCAGCGAGGTTCAGCAGAGACCAGTGGGAGAAGGTGCATCAAAGGCACGAGAGGAATGTGCTGCGGGAGCAGGAAGCCGGAGCCTCCTGAACGGAATCTTGGCATCATGTTGCTTAAAGGCTTTCTGTTCTTGGTGTCCCAGCTGCTGCTGTGTCAAAAATCCCTCTCGACCAGGTCAAGGGTGGGTGGGGCATGGTCTTAAATGACCCTTGCCTTCTGTCCACTTGGTTTGGTCTCCGGTTCCCCATTTCTTGTAGCTACTTCCTCTGTGAGATGAGCGGGCCACAGACTGCGCAGGCCCACAAGGTAGAGAAAAAGCTGTCCTGGGCTTTGCAGGCTTTGCAGGCAGACCGCGGGCTCTGCAGTGCTGATCTCTGCACCTCAGACCCTTTTCCCTGGAGGCCAGGAGAAAACACCACAGTTGTGTGGGAGGAATGAGCTGTGAGAAAAGCATCTTCCCCAAACATTTACCAGGAAACATTGTCTTGGCTGTGCTTTTCAGGGGCTAAAACCATGTAAATGCCGATTTGCTCCCAAACTGGCTTCTTCGGCTTGGCCTTTTGCCTTCCCAGGATAGATAGATGCTTGATGCAGCCCTGACCTTGAACCTGTTTGCAGGTGGGAGGCCATCTGTGCTGACTCAGGCCCAGGCTGGGGCAGGTGCTCTCAGCTCCATGAGTAATACCGGGCTTTTCATCTTCAAAGGGCCTTCCCAAGATGAACCAATTATTCACCCCCAGGAGAGGTACAAAGCAGGTGATTATTGTCTTCATTAAGCCTGTGTGTGGGGAAGTGCATGGGGTCCCCACCCTAGACTGGTGAGCAGGGGTGGCAGCGTGTGGACTTGGTGCAGGGGCGGAAAGTGCTCAGGATTCCCCAGGCCTTGCAGACTGGGTGGTGAGAAATCAAGGCCTCACACAATGGAGGCTGAGTTTCTACTGGGCACAAGTGGGGGAGATCATGGACAGTTAGGGTTAGGGACTCTTATGCCAATGGAAAAGATGGTTCAGCCGAACCCGGAATAGTTGATGGAAAGACAGTTTGCCCAATGTAGGTGGACAATTCAGAAATTGTCATGCCCCACTGAGACATTCAGAGATTTGTGAAATGAGTCTTAAAATACTTTATTTTGTCTATCTGTGTGAGGATTATGAGCTGGCTAAAAATGGTCATGAACGTTCACTAAATGTCACTAAAGCATCTTGCAAATAGAAAGTGTGCTATGAAAGCTTAGAATAGTAAAAGGCTAACATTTCTGCAGCTTACTCTGCTTTGAGGGTTTGTCCTCCTTCAGGCACACGATCATAAAGTTATGGAGTTTTCAGTCCACGTCCTGGTGACTGAGTGTGAACTAAACATCTCTGGAAGGCAGGGAGCAGAGCAATCCTTTCAGTCAGCCCTGTCTGCAGCTACTTTAATAAACTTGGCACAAATACATGCTTGTGAACTCCAGGACAGTGGATCTGGAAAACGTTTTCTACCATTCAAACACACACACACACTGTTGGGAAAGGGGGGAGGGCCAGCAAACCCAGAAATTGTTCATAATCTTTCACTTGTGGGTTTTTTCCACTGCTTCCTTCGTTCATTTTCCTGCTGCCAATTTTAGAAGGCCATAAGTCATAGTTGTTGTTAAACTTTGTCAGTTAAAATATAACTCTCAGAACAAAGTCATATGATCTGTTGCAGTGAAGCAGCTTTCGGAGAGAAGTTGTGATGGAAGACACACTTTTATGTGCCTCACGAGGGCTGGTAAGTTGAGTCTCTGGGTGTCACCTGTGATTCTCTGGCAATGTGGGCCCCGGAGTCACCATTGACCTTGTAGTTCCAAAAGACCACTTGTTCACGTGCACTGTCACATGTTCACACCATTTACTTTGTGGGACTTTGGAGCAGAATGTGGTTTCATGAGGGGTAATTGGTTCTGATTGCGCCACTGCTCTCTCCTCCAAGTCCTCCTGGGACCCACTGTCCCATTGGATAAACCTCTATTGAGCAGAATCAGAAATCAGAGGCCAGAAAGGAAGACCTGCCTTTGTTTGAGACTGGAACTGCCTAGCTTCCTCAGACTACACAGGAAGAACAAGGAAATCCAGGTATGGCAAACAGTCATGGCTGGTACTTCTGTGTTTGCTGACATCCCCACTAGACCGTGAGCTTCTTGAGGGCAGCTTCTGGGCTTCCTTACGTAGCCCTGGTTCAAGGCCAGTAGACAGGATGGAAGCAGACCACCACAACAGTAACAAACCGGTCTTGAGCAAAACCAACCTTCAGTTTTGATGAGTTGGGTAGGAAGTACCTTTCCTTCTTATCATCACCCCTTTTCTGATGGTTCTTCTGTTTTCCTCTTCCTTCAGCCAACCTTGAGAGGCCAGGGAAGACAGGGAGGGAAAAAGGGAGGGTTCCCAAGTGTCTAGGCCTTAAGCTTTGAGACTGGGTGTGAGCTTTGTGAGGCAAAACCAGAGTTTGCACCATTAATCCATGATGTGATCAGGAGATTATGGGCATCCTACGAGGGCTGATCCCAAACTCTGTTCCTGACTGGCCTAGCTTCTTTCAGGGTAAAGCACTGCCCTTTCAGGCTCTGATCACCCATCTGTCAAAGTGTGCTCATACTCCGTCTGCTGGATGGAAACACACTCCCAGACCTAGTTCCTTGGGAGGAAGGTCAGGTTTTCTTTCCTTCTTCAGAGCAGGAATTTTGTGTTCCTAGTTTTGATGGCACAGTCATTAAGTATTTGGCTGCCAACCCGTTTGAACCCAGCAGTCACTCACCAGGAGAAAGCTGTGTCAGTCTGCTTCCATGAAGCTTTCAATCTTGGGAACACCACAGGGCAGTTCTACTCTCTCCCATACGGTTGCTGTGAGTTGGAACCTGTTTGATGGCAGTGGGTAGGTCTAGCAGGCCCTTGGGTATTTTGGTAGCCAGTGATTTGTGCAAAACTAGTAACCTAAAGGTTGGCAGTTCAAACCCACCCAGTAACTTGGTGGAAGAAAAGCCTAGTGAACGGCTTCTATTATAAAGAGTCTAGCAAAGAAAAACCTATGGAGCCTTTCTACTCTGCTTTATAACACACAGGGTCATCATGAGTAGGAATAAACTTGAAAGTAATGGGTTTGGCTTTTATGGGCCTCCAAGGGCATAGCATTTGCTCATGTTTGGGGTGGTTTAAAGTGCAATAGGTGGACTTCCAGAAAAATGATGACCGAGGCAGGCAAGCCACCAAGACCCTCTGTAATACAGACCCGAGAGACCAAATGAAAAAGATCCAAATGATAATCCTGGAACCCTGAGTTTCGAAGGAAAGGGTAGAGAAGTAGATCAAATATGGACTAGAAGAAGATTCTGAATTAAAATAACAAACAAGGATACAAGGGAATGGTTAACTGTCAGCTGGCCTGGCACAGTGGGCCAGTTTGAATGTTTATAAGAGGTTTCTGATCGGTGTAGAAAGCTGATAATTGGCTCTCTAAGGTGGTACCAGTACACACTGAAGGCCAGAAAACAATGGCATCCACACTATTCAGTCAAACCTGTACTTCCTGCAATCCCACCCAATGTCATCTGACCTATAACAGATGGAGGCCAACACCAGCCAACCTATCCTTCAACTGTTCTTCATGAACAGCGAACAGAGACTGTGCTCACACTACAGAGACTGTGCTCACTCTCACATCCTCCAGGGGACAGGTGGTGAGCACCTAAGTGCTGTCAGACTAGCAGGCACAGTAGCAGGCCCCCACCCCGTACACCCAGACATGCCAAAGAAAGAAAAAAAGGTATGGATGAGACACACCAACATGCAATCCTCAATGAAATACAAACACAACACCACCACAATGTCCCAGAGACATCAGACAACCTAATTCCTCAGTTCACAAAAAGAAGCAAGACAGAGTAACTCAAACAAGTGCCCGAAATACAGATCCAGAAAAACTTACCGAGGAAAAATAGCATTGGAACTACCTGATTAGGTATTTAAAAATTTATAATAGGTACCTTCAACAGATTGAGAGAAATGTCAAGGAAAACAGAAAATTCAAGGAAATCACAAACAAAGCTCAAGAAGAATTCAAGAAAATGGCACAAGAACAAACTGAACAAAAATGAATGCAATAAATAAAAAAATCAAAACCACATTAAAACAGCAAATGAAAATCCAGAAGATTAATACTAAGAAATCTGAAATATCACATTGGAAGGGCAAAGGATTGAATTTATGGAGGACAGAATTAGCAATATTGAAGACAAATTTCTCAATAGTAATCTGGCAGAGCAACAATCAGAAAAAAAGAATGAAAAAACTGAGGCTTAAGAAATTCTGTGGTATATCATCAAGATAAAGAAGTCCAACAGTGACAGTGTGACAAGTAGGGTTTTGTGTCAACTTGACTGCGTCAGGATTCTCAGTGGTTTGGCAGTTGAGATGTAGCTGTCCCTCATGATGTGACTTGATGTGATATAACAATAAGATTAGGGTCGGGTTGTTGTTGTTAAGTGCTGTGGAGTTGGATCAGACTCTTAGTAACCCTGTAGAGGGTTTCTGAGGAGTGGATCATGGGTTTGAACTGTTGACCTTGTGATTCAAACTGTCCTTGCAGTCTAGTGCTTATCCTACAGAGCCACACCAGGACGTCCCTTAATCCTACAACCACCCTTATTCAATCTGATTCCCATGCATACAACATCTTTTGTCTCATAAGACGTAAAAGGACATAGACTTGAGCAAAGTAAAAGGGACCTGCTACTACCAAGACAGGAGTCCTGGTGTGGCGCTGTGGGTTAACACTCTGAATTGCAAGGTAGAACCCCAAGGTTAGTGGTTCAAGTTCACCAGCTGCTCCTTGGAAACCCTATAGGGATAGGGTTGCTATGGGTTAGAACCAACTCGAAGGCACTTAACAACAACAGCAACAACCAAGATAGAAAAGCCGAGAGTGGAGTGCATTGTTTGGACCTGGGTTCCCTGCACTAGGAAGCTTCTAGATCCAGGGGAAGAATGACGCCAAGATGTATGGAGATCTCCAAGGCATACTGGGCCCTGTAGATGCTGAAAGGAGACAAGGACCTTTGACTAGTGCCAACAGAGAGAAAACATTCCCCAACAGCTCACACCCTGAATTTGAACTTCTAACCTCCTGTGAGAGAAGACGTTTCTGGTTGTTAAGGCCATCTACTATGGTATTTCTGTTAGGGCAGCATCGGATAACTAAGACACGCAGAAAACAACCTGTTATTAACACACATGATAACATCACCCAGAAACCAATCAAGATATATATATGTAGCCAAAGTAAAATAAAATGAAGAGACTGAAAATAGGTAACCAGAGAGATCCATTTGTAAATGAGGTAAACTGCAAATGTAAAAGAGGAAATAAATGGTGTAGTTACAGAACTTCTAAATGGAGAGGAACTCAAGATAACAGCACGATTGAATGGACTGTTTTAAACCTGGAGAGAAAATGATGTGTCTCTTGTAAAGAGTATATTGATGGGCCATGTTTTCTTACCCATCAGTATACTGTTTTTTTTTTTTTTTTAAATTTTAAATGTTTTATTGTGAATTATGTGATAGTTGACATGGGAGAACATCAACTTTACATTCATCCTATCATATATCGTTTTGTTGCCATGGTTACAATCCCCGCCACACATCATCAACCAACCAGTGGGTATAACCTGCAAGTCTGCCCCCCAGTCGTCAACACACAGCCCCTCTCCCTCTCTGGGTCCAAAGTCCCCAGCTGCTCCATCTCTCCACGTCATCATCTCTGCCTACATCTCTGGCATCACTGCTTTTCTGGGTAGGGTCCCGCACTCCGCTTTTCTCCCTTCATGGTCCCAGGGACCTCCGCTCCTGGGCTGCAAAGTCAATCACTCCCCTCCTTTTGCTACAAAATGTCTACCTTTATACTTCCAACCCTCATAGTCAGTCCTGATAACAATTATTCACCATTATACCACAAGAGACCTATCCCCATCTCTTTTCATCAGTCCTAGGCTTCTTCTTGAAAGCTTGTAAGCCAGTCACTTCTTGCCTTTGTAACCCCCACAATTTGGGTTCATCAGTATACTGTTTACATGAGACACACCTTAGACATAAAGATAAAAATACACTAAAGACAAAGGATGGAAAAGCATATATCTAACAAATGGCAATCCAAAAAGAGCCAGAGTGGCAATATTAATTTCTGATAAAATAGATTTTAAATGAAAAAGAAAACCCACCACAACAACCATCATTAGAGACAATAAGGACATTATATAATGATTAAAGGGTCAATTGAATACAAGAGGATATAGCCATAATAAATATCTGTGCATCCAATGAAAGAGCTTCAAAATACATAAATCAAACTTCAGTAGAATTGAAAGAGAAATAGACAACTCCACAATAATAGTAGGAAACTTCACCATTCTCAGTGAAGCAGAGAGCAACTAGAAAACTCAACAAAGACACAAAAGAGCTAAATACCACAATCAACCAACTAAGACATATCCAATATATTCCACTCAACAGCAGTGTATAATATGCATTTTTTTCCAATGCACATGGAACATTCTTCAGAATAGACCATATGTTAGGCAGAAGAGCAGGCCTCAGAACATTTAAAAACACTGACATGCTACAAAGCATCTCCTCAGATCATGATACTGTAAAATTAGAAATCTACAATAGGAAGAAAAAGGAAAAAAAAAAAGAAAAAGAAATATATGGAAACTAAAAACACCTGCTTAAAAACTACCAGGTAATAGAAGAAATAAAAAAATGAACTTAGAAAATTCCTTCAATCAAATGAGAATGAAAATACAACATACCAAAAACCATTGGGAATGCTGCAAAAGCAGTACAGAGAGGGCAGTTTATAGCAATAAGCTCTGCACACATCCAAAAATGAAATCACCAAAACCAACACCTAATCCAACATCTTCAACAATCAGAAAAAGAACAGCAAAATTAGCAGCTGTCAGAAGAAAGAAAATAATAAAGATCAGAGTTGAAATAAATGAAACAGAAAAATAATAGAGAGAATCACTGATACTAGAAATTGGTTCTTTGAAAGCATTAATAAAATTTACAAATCACTGGTAAACCTAATGAAGGAAGAGAAGATCATATAAACAGCAAATGAAAATAAGAAATGCAATGGGTGATGTAAAAGCAGAAACAATGGAAATAAAAAAAATAGTAATAAACACTATGAAGAACAGTACTCAAAAAATGTGAAAACCTAGAAGGAATGGACACACTTCTAGAAACATTCTACCTACCTACCTAACACATCATGCTTGGTAAAGTGGAGGGTCAGTGAAAAATAGAAAGACCCCAACAAGATGGATCGTCACAGTGGAAGCAGCAGTGGGCTCAGGCGTAACAAAAATTGTGAGAATGGCTAGGACTTGCAGTGTTTCTTTCTGTTGTGCTGTGGCTTGGAGCCAATTCAATGACACTTAACAACAACAACAACAACATCAAACTAACACAGATTGTGGTAGAAAATTTCAGCAGACCCATCACAAAAGGAGAAATTGAACAGGTCACAAAAAGATTCCCAACAACAGCAAAGTCCTGGCCTAGACAGCTTCATTGGTAAATTCTACCAAACATTCAGGAGTCTTGGTGTGGTACTGTAGGATTAGCACTGTACTACTAACTACATATTGGTAATTCAAACCCACCAGTCATTCCTTTGAAACCTTATACAGGGTTGCTGTGAGTCAGAACTGATTCAATAGCACTTAAGAAGAAGAAGATGAGCTGACACCAATTCTACTCAAATTATTTCAGATTATAAAAAAGGAATAATCCAAAATTCATTTTATGAAGTGAGCATAACCATGAAATTAAAGCCAGGCAAAGATACCGCTAAGGAAAGAAAATTGTAGATCAATATCTCTCATGAACATAAACATAAAAATTATCAACAAAATTATAGCCACTAGAACTATAGAATCCAACAATATCTCAATCAAATAATAAATCATGACCAAGAGGGATTCATACCAGGCATGCAAGGATAGTTCATTAGAAAAACAATCAGTGTAATCCACTATATAAGTAAGAGAAAGGAAAAGAACCACATGATTACATCAATTGATACAGGAATTTCAATTTACAGAATCCAATACCCATTTTTGATAAATACATTTAACAAAATAGGAATAGGAGGTAAATTCCTCAACAAAGCCAATGGCCAACTTAGTCTCAACAGAGAGAGACTGAAAACATTTCCAGACAAGAATGCCCTTTAACCTGACTCCTATTCAGTACTGTATAGGAAGTCCTAACCAGAGCAATAAGGCAAGAAAGGGAAATAAAAGACATCCACATTGGCAAAGAAGAAGTAAAACCATCACATTTTATAGATGATATGACCCTATATGTAGAAAATCCCAGAATTTCAACGAGAAAACTGCTGGAACTAATAGAAGGATTCAATAGAGTTGCAGGATACAAGATCAACATGTAAAAATTTGTTAGATTCCTTTACCCCAACAAAGAGCAGGCTGAAAAGGAAATCAGAAAAACAATACCATTTATAATGTTGTTGTTAAGTGCCATTGACTTAGTATCAACTCATAGTGAACTCATAGTGACCCTGTGCACAACAGAACGAAACACTGCCCGATCCTGTACCAACTTCACAATCATTGCTACGTTTGAGCCCATCGCTGCTGCCACTGTGCCAATCCATCTTGCTCGGAGTGTTCCTCTTTTTCTCTGACCCTCCACTTTACCAAACATGATATACATCTCCAGGGACTGGTCCCTCTTAATAATATATCTGAAATATCAGATATGAAGTCTGGCCATTCTTGCTTCTAAGGAGCATTCTGGTTATACTTCTTCCAACACAGTCCATGATCCTTTTAATATTCTCCTCCAACATCATAACTCAAATGCATCAATTCTTCTACAGTTTTTCTGATTCACTGTCCAAATTTCATATGCATATGAGGTTATTCTTTAAATTTGCCCAGAGAATCCTTCAATAATGAAAGCTGAGACTTGAATTTTTTCTTCAGTTCCCCCAGCTTGAGAAAGGCCAAGCGTGTTCTTCCCTTTTGGTTTTCTGACTCCAGATCTTTGCGCATGTCATTGAAATATTTGACTTTGTCTTCTCGAGCTGACCTTTGAAATTTTCTGTTCAACTCCTGTACCTCCTCATTTCTTTCATTTGCTTTAGCATCTCTATGCTGGGGAGCAAGTTACAGCGTCTCTTCTGACATCCATTTTGATATTTTCATTCTTTCTTGTCTTCTTAATGACATTTTGCTTTCTTCCTGTATGATGCTCTTGATGTCATCCCACAACTCTTCTGGTCTTTGGTCTTTAATGTATCAAATCTGTTCTTCAGATGATCTCTAAATTCAGGTGGGGTATATTCAAGGTCATATTTTGGCTCTAGTGAGCTTGTTTTCATTTTCTTCAGCTTCAGTCTGAATTTGCATATAAGCAAATTCCACAATCTGCCCCTGGCCTTGTTTTGGCTGATGATATGGAGCTTTTCCACGGTCTCTTTCCACAGATGTAGTCAATTTGATTTCTGTGTACTCCATCTGGTGAGGTTTCTGTATATAATCATCTTTTATGCTATCTAAAGACGGTACTGAAATGAACAAATAATTGGTTTTGCAGAATTCTACCATGCGCTCTCTAGCATAATTTCTATCACCAAGGCCATATTTTCCAACTACTGACCCTTCCTCTTTGTTTCCAACTTTTGCATTCCAATCACTAGTTATGATCAATACATCTTGACTGCATGCTTGATCAATTTCAGGTTAAAGAAGTTGGTAGAATTTTTCTATTTCATCCTCACTGGCTTTAGTGGTTGGTGTGTAAATTTGAATAATAGTGGTATTAACTGATCTTCTCTGTAGGTACATGGATATTATCCTATCACAGACAGCATTGTACCTCATGACTGATCTTGATATGTTATTTTTGATGATGAATGCAACACCATTCCTCTTCAATTTGTCATCCTGGCATAGGAAACCATGTGGTTGTTGTATTCAAAATGGCCAATACCAGTCCATTTTAGCTCACTAATGCCTAAGATATCAATGTTTATGTGTTCCATTTCATTTTTGACAGTTTCCAATTTTCCTAGATTCATACTTCATGCATTCCATGTTCCAATTATTAATGAATGTTTACAGCTGTTTCTATTCATTTTGAATTGTGCCCCATCAGCAAATGAAGGTCCCGAGGTCTTTACTCCTACAGGCTTTACTCCATTCATGTCATCATGGTCAACTGTACTTTGAGGAGGCAGCTCTTCCTCAGTCGCATTTTGAGTGCCTTCCAACCTGAGGGGCTCATTTTCTGGCACTATGTTTGACAGTGTTTCTCTGCTATTCATAAGTTTCTCAGTGACTAAATATTTAGAAGTAGTTTATCTCTCCTTCTTCCTAAAGGAAATGGTTGATATTCAACTGTTTCAAGAGGTAATATATGATCAAGAGCCAATGATACTGAAGGAAGAAGTCCAAGGTGCATTGAAGGAATTGGCAACGAACAAGGCACCAGGAATTGATGGAATAAAAATTGAAATCTTTCAAGAAAGTGAGGTGCACTCATCAATGCCAAGAAATTTGGAAGACAACTATCTGGCTGACTGATTGGAAGAGATCCATATTTGTGCCCATTCCAAAGAGAGGTGACCCAATGGAATGCAGAAATCATCGGACAATATCTTTGATATCCCATGCGAGTAAAGTTTTACTAAAGGTAATACAGAAATGGCTGTAAGCATACATTGACAGAGAACTTCCAGAGGTTCAAGCCGGATTCAGAAGAGGCCATGGAATGATGGATATCGTTGCTGATGTCCTATGGATCTTGGCTGAAAGCAGAGAATACTATAAAGGTGTTTACCTGTGCTTTATTGACTATGCAAAGGCTTTTGATTGTGTGGATCATGACAAGCTATGGGCAACATTGTGAAGTATGAATATTCCTGAACACTTAATTGTGCTCATGAGGAATCTGTATGTGGACCAAGAGGCAGTTGTTCAAACAGAACATGGGAACACTGAATGGTTAAGAAACGTGTGCGACAGGGTGACATTCTTTCACCGTACTTATTCAACCTGTATGCTAAGCAAATAATCCAAGAAGCTGGGTTCTATAAAGAAAAACATGGCATGAGGATTGGAGGAAGACTCATTAACAACCTGCGATATGCAGATGATACAACCTTGCTTGCTGAAAGTGAAGAGGACTTGAAGTACTTACTGATGAAGATCAAAGACCACAGTCTTCAGTATGGATTGCATCTCAATGTAAAGAAAAAATCCTCACCACTGGACCAGTAAACAACATTCTTATCAATGGAGAAAAGATTGAAATTGTCAAGGATTTCATTCTTATTGGATCAATCATCAATACTCATGGAAGCAGCAGTCAAGAAATCAAATGACGTATTATTGCATTAGGCAAATCTGCTGCACAAGACCTTTGTTGAAGAGCAAAGATGTCAGTTTGAGGACTAAGGTGTGCCTGACCCAAGCCATGGTATTTTCAATAACCTCATATAAATGTGAAAGCTGGATAGTGAATAAGAAAGACCATGCCTTTGAGTTATGGTGTTGGAGGAGAATATTGAGAGTGCCATGGGCTGCCAAAAGAACCAATAGATCTGCGTTAGAAGAAGTGCAGCCAGAGTACTCCTTGGGGGCCAAGATGGCCAAATTTTGTGTCTCATACTTAGAGACATATTGTCAGGAGGGACTAAGCACTGGAGAAGTGTATCATATTTGGTAAGGTGGAGGGTCAGAGAAAAAGAGGAAGACCCCCTGAAAGATGGATTGGTAAAGTGGCAACATCAATGGGATCAAGCATGGCAATAATTGTGAGGTTGGACCAGGACTGGGTAGTGTTTTGTTCTGTTGTGCATAGGGTTGCTGTAAGTAAGTACTGACTTGATGGCACCTAACAACAACAACAAAGGGGTTATTAAAAGTACCATGGCTTGATCAGACATACTTTATGCCTTATGGTTTTGCTCTTGAACACTTTAAAGAGGTCTTGTGTAACAGATTTTGCAATACGTTGTTTAATTTCTTGACTGTTACTTCCATGAGTTTTGATGGTTGATCTGATCAAAATGAAGTCTTTAAAAATGTTATTTTTTTTCTCCATTTATATGGATATTGTGTATTGAACCTCTGGAATTTTTCTGTCAATGTATGGTTGCAGCCATTTTTAAATTACCTTTAGCAAAATTTTACTGTCCTACAAGCTTAATGATATTGTTTGATGATTTTGCACATTCTGTTGGGTAACCTCTCTCTGGAATGGGCACAAATCTTTTCCAGTCATTTGGCAAACATGAATGAGTGACTCTAGCACTGCATCAATTTATTGAAAGATTTCAATTTGTATTCCATCAATTATTGATGCCTTCTTCTTTACCCATGGCTTCAATGCACCTTGAACTTCTTCCTTTAGTATCCTTGGCTCTTGATCATATGCTACCTAATGAAATGGTTGAGCATAGAACATTTCTTTTTGGTAGAGTGATTGCTATCTGCATCATTCAATATTTTGCCCATGTTGTTAAGTGCCATCAAATTGGTTCTGACTCATAGAGACCCCTTGTAAGGTTTCTGAAGAATGACTGGTGTATTTGAACCACTGACCTTGCAGTTCAAACTTACCTTGTGGTCCAGTGCATTTTCCTGCAGCACCACACCAGGTCTCCATTTTGTCGTTGTGTTGTTGTTAAGTGCCATCGAGTCAGTGCCAACTCATAGCGATCTTATGCACAGCAGAAAGAAACACTGCCCAATCCTGGGCCAACCTCACTACTGTTGCCATGCTTGAGCCCATTGATGCTGCCACTTGGCCAATGCATCTCGCTGGGGGTCTTCCTCTTTTTTCTCTGACCTTCCACCTTACCAAACATGATATCCTTCTCCAGTGACTGGTCCCTTCTGACAATACGTCCAAAGTATGAGAGATGAAGTTTGACCATCCTGGCCTCCAAGGAGCACTCTGGCTGAACTTCTTCCAACACAGATCTGTTGGTTCTATGGGCAGCCCATGGTATTTTCAGTATTTTGCAACATCATAACTCAAAAGCATCAATTGTTCTATGGTCTTCCTTATTTATTGTCCAAACTTCACATACATATGAAAATACCATGGCTTGGGTCAGGTGCACCTTAGTCCTCAAGCTGACATCTTTGCTTTTCAACACTTTAAAATGTCTTGTGCAGCAGATTTGCCTAATGCAATATGTCGTTTGATTTCTTGACAGCTGCTTCCGTGAGTGTTGATAGTTGATCCAAAAAGAATGAAGTTCTTGATAACTTCAATCTTTTCTCCATTGATAAGAATGTTGTTTATTGGTCCAGTGGTGAAGTATTTTTTTTTTTTTTTTATG